>NW_028123347.1:0-326000 GCF_965194805.1 Balaenoptera borealis
CGAGGTAAGGCCCTCAAATGCTATGCAGAAGCGGAGGTGTGTAGCAGTTTCCATGAGGCCGTAGTCGCTGCTCTGCAGCATTTTAACGCAAGTACGCTTTTCAGGATTCCTAGGTGCCTCGCCTGGAAACCCTGTTCCCTGCAAGAACAGCAAGTACCCTCAGGCTCCCCTGGCCCTTCTAAGCAATATCCAGGCCCGTAGCTTTCCGACTCACAGTGTGTATGCCGAGTGTAGGGCAACACAGTGCACTCTTATTGGGACATCTTGAGTAAGCCAGCACTCATACAGGTTCACGAGCACCGTTCTAGCAAGTTCCAACCTGCTGTGGAAGTCGCACTCATTCCCTGGTCTGAGCTGCACAGAGAAAAACACTAGGCTTCTCCTTCCATCCAGGACCTCCTACCTGAAGTCACCCTGCCTCCAGGAAAAAGACGGCTTGCCTTCCTATTGCAACTAAAGCAAAGTTTTTCCTGTAGCACTGCAGGCTTTTGAAGAGGCACGGGCCCATGGGCCTAGCTAGGGCGTTCCTTGGTGAGGCCGTTCACAAGATGCAGAACACCCTGCCTCGTGAAGTTGATTCAGGGAAGCAACCAGTGTGTACCCTGTGGTTCTTTTGACTTGTTAGAAACCACAGAGATGTGTGCTGCCTGTGCCAATGGTAATGGGGGCATGATGGTACTAGCCTTGCTTTCCATTTGGAAAGCTCCATTCTTGCTGCCGTGAAGCTCCCTGAAATTCTCTGCTGTTAACAGCTCTCTGGCCACTGTAGGCATGGGTGTGGGAAGAAAATGAGATTTCTCTGGCTACACACGGAGCTTCATTGGCCCGGTTGGGGCTCACCTTGCCATGCTCTAGAGCTAAAGGGAATCTCAACGTGAGTCCTTGCCTCGAGGTAAGGCCCTGAGTAGCCCTGCAGAAAGGGAGGCATGCAGCTCTTTCCATGAGCTCTTAGTGGAGGTTCCGCTTTATGTTAAAGGAAGCACCCTTTTCAGGACTGCTAGGCCCTTCGGGTGAGCATCATTTTTGTTCCAAGATCACTGACGCCCTCCACACCCCTGTGGGCCTGCTGAGCAGCATTGATTCCCATACGTCCCTCGGAGGCCCTCTGTGTCTGCCGAGTCTCTGGCAACACACTGTACGTTACTTCAGTAGAGCTATATTTCCAGAGCAGTCGAACAGCATCAGAACCACTTTTCTAGGCAGTCCAACATGTCCTGCAAGTTTTCGACATTGCCCTCGTCTGAGCTGCCCTGAGAAAACACTCTTCTTAGAATTTATCAGGGACCTCTTTCCTGAAGTCACTCTATTCAAGGAGAAATACAGCATCTTAACATGCTGTGTCGCTCACAGTGCAAGCAACGGGAGAACTTGCCTCGAGGTAAGGCCCTGAAATGCTGTGCAGAAGCGGAGGTGTGTAGGAGTTTCCATGAGGCCGTAGTCGCCGCTCTGCAGCATTTTAACGCCAGTACGCTTTTCAGGACTCCTAGGTGCCTCGCCTGGAAACCCTATTCCCTGCAAGAACAGCAAGTCCCTTCAGGCTCCCCTGGCCCTTGTAAGCAATATCCAGGCCCGTAGCTTTCCGACTCACAGTGTGTATGCCGAGTGTAGGGCAACACAGTGCACTCTTATTGGGACATCTTGAGTAAGCCAGCACTCATACAGGTTCACGAGCACCGTTCTAGCAAGTTCCTACATGCCGTGGAAGTCGCACTCATTCCCTGGTCTGAGCTGCACAGAGAAAAACACTAGGCTTCTCCTTCCATCCAGGACCTCCTACCTGAAGTCACCCTGCCTCCAGGAAGAAGACGACTTGCCTTCCTATTGCAACTAAAGCACAGTTTTTCCTGAAGCACTGCAGACTTTTGAAGAGGCACGGGCCCAGAGGCCTAGCTTGGGCTTTCCATGGTGAGGCCGTTCACTAGATGCGGAACACCCTGCCTCGAGAAGTTGATTAAGGGAAGAAAACAGTGTGTACTCTGTGTCTCATTTGACTTGTTAAAAACCACAAAGATGTATGCTGCCTGTGCCCATGGATGTGGGGGCATGATGGTACTAGCCTTGCTTTCCATTTGGAAAGCTCCATTCTTGCTGCCGTGAAGCTCCCTGAAATTCTCTGCTGTTGACAGGCCCCTGGCCTCTCTAGCATTGGTGTGGAAAGAAAATGAGTTTTCTCTGGCTACACACGGAGCTTCTTTGGCCGGGGTGGGGCTCACCTTTCCATGCTCTAGAGCTAGAGGGAATCTCAACGTGAGTCCTTGCCTCGAGGTTAGGCCCTGAGTAGCCCTGCAAAAAGGTAGGCATGCCGCTCTTTCCATTAGCTCTAAGTCGGTGTTCTGCTTTACTTTAAAGGAAGTACCCTTTTCAGGACTCCTAGGCCTCTCGGGTGAGCATCATTTTTGTTCCAAGATCCCTGAGTATCTCCACACCCCTGTAGGCCTGCTGAGCAACAACGAGGCCCATTGGTCCCTCGGAGTTCCTCTGTGTCTGCTGAGTCATGGGCAACACACTGCACTCTTTCTTGTCATATCTTGATTCACAGCACTCGCACAAGTTCACGAGCACCGTTCTAGCAAGTTCCAGCATGCCGTGGAAGTCGAACTCATTCTTTAGACTGAGCTGCACAGAGGAAAAACACTAGGCTTCTTCTTCCATCTAAGACCTCTTACCTGAAGTTACACTGCCATCAGGAGAAACACTGCTTGCATTCTTATTGCAACTAAAGCAGAGTTTTTCCTGTAGCACTGCAGGCTTTTGAAGAGGCACGGGCCCATGGGCCTAGCTAGGGCCTTCCTTGGTGAGGCCGTTCACAAGACGCAGAACACCCTGCCTCGAGAAGTTGATTCAGGGAAGCAACCAGTGTGTACCCTGTGGTTCTTTTGACTTGTTAGAAACCACAGAGCTGTATGCTGCCTGTGCCCATGGTAATGGGGGCATGATGGTACTAGCCTTGCTTTCCATTTGGAAAGCCCCATTCTTGCTGCCGTGTAGCTCCCTGAAATTCTCTGCTGTTAACAGCTCTCTGGCCACTGTAGGCATGGGTGTGGGAAGAAAATGAGATTTCTCTGGCTACACACGGAGCTTCATTGGCCCGGTTGGGGCTCACCTTGCCATGCTCTAGAGCTAAAGGGAATCTCAACGTGAGTCCTTGCCTCGAGGTAAGGCCCTGAGTAGCCCTGCAGAAAGGGAGGCATGCAGCTCTTTCCATGAGCTCTTAGTGGAGGTTCCGCTTTATGTTAAAGGAAGCACCCTTTTCAGGACTCCTAGGCCCTTCGGGTGAGCATCATTTTTGTTCCAAGATCACTGACGCCCTCCACACCCCTGTGGCCCTGCTGAGCAGCATTGATTCCCATACGACCCTCGGAGGCCCTCTGTGTCTGCCGAGTCTCTGGCAACACACTGTACGTTACTTCAATAGAGCTATATTTCCAGAGCAGTCGAACAGCATCAGAACCACATTTCTAGGCAGTCCAACATGTCCTGCAAGTTTTCGACATTGCCCTCGTCTGAGCTGCCCTGAGAACACACTCTTCTTAGAATTTATCGAGGACCTCTTTCCTGAAGTCACTCTATTCAAGGAGAAATACAGCATCCTAACATGCTGTGTCGCTCACAGTGCAAGCAACGGGAGAACTTGCCTCGAGGTAAGGCCCTGAAATGCTATGCCGAAGCGGAGGTGTGTAGCCGTTTCCATGAGGCCGTAGTCGCCGCTCTGCAGCATTTTAACGCCAGTACGCTTTTCAGGACTCCTAGGTGCCTCGCCTGGAAACCCTATTCCCTGCAAGAAGAGCAAGTACCCTCAGGCTCCCCTGGCCCTTCTAAGCAATATCCAGGCCCGTAGCTTTCCGACTCACAGTGTGTATGCCGAGTGTAGGGCAACACAGTGCACTCTTATTGGGACATCTTGAGTAAGCCAGCACTCATACAGGTTCACGAGCACCGTTCTAGCAAGTTCCTACATGCCGTGGAAGTCGCACTCATTCCCTGGTCTGAGCTGCACAGAGAAAAACACTAGGCTTCTCCTTCCATCCAGGACCTCCTACCTGAAGTCACCCTGCCTCCAGGAAGAAGACGACTTGCCTTCCTATTGCAACTAAAGCACAGTTTTTCCTGAAGCACTGCAGACTTTTGAAGGGGCACGGGCCCAGAGGCCTAGCTTGGGCTTTCCTTGGTGAGGCCGTTCACTAGATGCAGAACACCCTGCCTCGAGAAGTTGATTAAGGGAGGAAAACAGTGTGTACTCTGTGTCTCATTGGACTTGTTAAAAACCACAGAGATGTATGCTGCCTGTGCCCATGGAAATGGGGGCATGATGGTACTAGCCTTGCTTTCCATTTGGAAAGCTCCATTCTTGCCGCCGGGAAGCTCCCTGAAATTCTCTGCTGTTGACAGGCCTCTGGTCCCTCTACATTGGTGTGGGAAGAAAATGAGTTTTCTCTGGCTACACACGGAGCTTCTTTGGCCGGGGTGGTGCTCACCTTGCCATGTTCTAGAGCTAAAGGGAATCTCAACGTGAGTCCTTGCCTCGAGGTAAGGCCCTGAGTAGCCCTGCAGAAAGGGAGGCATTCAGCTCTTTCCATTAGTTCTTAGTCGCTGTTCTCCTTTACTTTAAAGGAAGTACCCTTTTCAGGACTCCTAGGCCTCTCGGGTGAGCATCATTTTTGTTCCAAGATCCCTGAGTATCTCCACACCCCTGTAGGCCTGCTGAGCAACAACGAGGCCCATTGGTCCCTCGGAGTTCCTCTGTGTCTGCTGAGTCATGGGCAACACACTGCACTCTTTCTTGTCATATCTTGATTCACAGCACTCACACAAGTTCACGAGCACCGTTCTAGCAAGTTCCAACATGCCGTGGAAGTCGAACTCATTCTTTAGACTGAGCTGCACAGAGGAAAAACACTAGGCTTCTTCTTCCATCTAAGACCTCTTACCTGAAGTTACACTGCCATCAGGAGAAACACTGCTTGCATTCTTATTGCAACTAAAGCAGAGTTTTTCCTGTAGCACTGCAGGCTTTTGAAGAGGCACGGGCCCATGGGCCTAGCTAGGGCCTTCCTTGGTGAGGCCGTTCACAAGACGCAGAACACCCTGCCTCGAGAAGTTGATTCAGGGAAGCAAGCAGTGTGTACCCTGTGGTTCTTTTGACTTGTTAGAAACCACAGAGATGTATGCTGCCTGTGCCCATGGTAATGGGGGCATGATGGTACTAGCCTTGCTTTCCATTTGGAAAGCCCCATTCTTGCTGCCGTGAAGCTCCCTGAAATTCTCTGCTGTTAACAGCTCTCTGGCCACTGTAGGCATGGGTGTGGGAAGAAAATGAGATTTCTCTGGCTACACACGGAGCTTCATTGGCCCGGTTGGGGCTCACCTTGCCATGCTCTAGAGCTAAAGGGAATCTCAACGTGAGTCCTTGCCTCGAGGTAAGGCTCTGAGTAGCCCTGCAGAAAGGGAGGCATGCAGCTCTTTCCATGAGCTCTTAGTGGAGGTTCCGCTTTATGTTAAAGGAAGCACCCTTTTCAGGACTCCTAGGCCCTTCGGGTGAGCATCATTTTTGTTCCAAGATCACTGACGCCCTCCACACCCCTGTGGGCCTGCTGAGCAGCATTGATTCCCATACGACCCTCGGAGGCCCTCTGTGTCTGCCGAGTCTCTGGCAACACACTGTACGTTACTTCAATAGAGCTATATTTCCAGAGCACTCGAACAGCATGAGAACCACATTTCTAGGCAGTCCAACATGTCCTGCAAGTTTTCGAGATTGCCCTCGTCTGAGCTGCCCTGAGAACACACTCTTCTTAGAATTTATCGAGGACCTCTTTCCTGAAGTCACTCTATTCAAGGAGAAATACAGCATCCTAACATGCTGTGTCGCTCACAGTGCAAGCAACGGGAGAACTTGCCTCGAGGTAAGGCCCTGAAATGCTATGCAGAAGCGGAGGTGTGTAGCCGTTTCCATGAGGCCGTAGTCGCCGCTCTGCAGCATTTTAACGCCAGTACGCTTTTCAGGACTCCTAGGTGCCTCGCCTGGAAACCCTATTCCCTGCAAGAAGAGCAAGTACCCTCAGGCTCCCCTGGCCCTTCTAAGCAATATCCAGGCCCGTAGCTTTCCGACTCACAGTGTGTATGCCGAGTGTAGGGCAACACAGTGCACTCTTATTGGGACATCTTGAGTAAGCCAGCACTCATACAGGTTCACGAGCACCGTTCTAGCAAGTTCCTACATGCCGTGGAAGTCGCACTCATTCCCTGGTCTGAGCTGCACAGAGAAAAACACTAGGCTTCTCCTTCCATCCAGGACCTCCTACCTGAAGTCACCCTGCCTCCAGGAAGAAGACGACTTGCCTTCCTATTGCAACTAAAGCACAGTTTTTCCTGAAGCACTGCAGACTTTTGAAGGGGCACGGGCCCAGAGGCCTAGCTTGGGCTTTCCTTGGTGAGGCCGTTCACTAGATGCAGAACACCCTGCCTCGAGAAGTTGATTAAGGGAGGAAAACAGTGTGTACTCTGTGTCTCATTGGACTTGTTAAAAACCACAGAGATGTATGCTGCCTGTGCCCATGGAAATGGGGGCATGATGGTACTAGCCTTGCTTTCCATTTGGAAAGCTCCATTCTTGCCGCCGGGAAGCTCCCTGAAATTCTCTGCTGTTGACAGGCCTCTGGTCCCTCTACATTGGTGTGGGAAGAAAATGAGTTTTCTCTGGCTACACACGGAGCTTCTTTGGCCGGGGTGGGGCTCACCTTGCCATGCTCTAGAGCTAAAGGGAATCTCAACGTGAGTCCTTGCCTCGAGGTAAGGCCCTGAGTAGCCCTGCAGAAAGGGAGGCATTCAGCTCTTTCCATTAGTTCTTAGTCGCTGTTCTCCTTTACTTTAAAGGAAGTACCCTTTTCAGGACTCCTAGGCCTCTCGGGTGAGCATCATTTTTGTTCCAAGATCCCTGAGTATCTCCACACCCCTGTAGGCCTGCTGAGCAACAACGAGGCCCATTGGTCCCTCGGAGTTCCTCTGTGTCTGCTGAGTCATGGGCAACACACTGCACTCTTTCTTGTCATATCTTGATTCACAGCACTCGCACAAGTTCACGAGCACCGTTCTAGCAAGTTCCAACATGCCGTGGAAGTCGAACTCATTCTTTAGACTGAGCTGCACAGAGGAAAAACACGAGGCTTCTTCTTCCATCTAAGACCTCTTACCTGAAGTTACACTGCCATCAGGAGAAACACTGCTTGCATTCTTATTGCAACTAAAGCAGAGTTTTTCCTGTAGCACTGCAGGCTTTTGAAGAGGCACGGGCCCATGGGCCTAGCTAGGGCCTTCCTTGGTGAGGCCGTTCACAAGACGCAGAACACCCTGCCTCGAGAAGTTGATTCAGGGAAGCAAGCAGTGTGTACCCTGTGGTTCTTTTGACTTGTTAGAAACCACAGAGATGTATGCTGCCTGTGCCCATGGTAATGGGGGCATGATGGTACTAGCCTTGCTTTCCATTTGGAAAGCCCCATTCTTGCTGCCGTGAAGCTCCCTGAAATTCTCTGCTGTTAACAGCTCTCTGGCCACTGTAGGCATGGGTGTGGGAAGAAAATGAGATTTCTCTGGCTACACACGGAGCTTCATTGGCCCGGTTGGGGCTCACCTTGCCATGCTCTAGAGCTAAAGGGAATCTCAACGTGAGTCCTTGCCTCGAGGTAAGGCCCTGAGTAGCCCTGCAGAAAGGGAGGCATGCAGCTCTTTTCATGAGCTCTTAGTGGAGATTCCGCTTTATGTTAAAGGAAGCACCCTTTTCAGGACTCCTAGGCCCTTCGGGTGAGCATCATTTTTGTTCCAAGATCACTGACGCCCTCCACACCCCTGTGGGCCTGCTGAGCAGCATTGATTCCCATACGACCCTCGGAGGCCCTCTGTGTCTGCCGAGTCTCTGGCAACACACTGTACGTTACTTCAATAGAGCTATATTTCCAGAGCACTCGAACAGCATCAGAACCACATTTCTAGGCAGTCCAACATGTCCTGCAAGTTTTCGAGATTGCCCTCGTCTGAGCTGCCCTGAGAACACACTCTTCTTAGAATTTATCGAGGACCTCTTTCCTGAAGTCACTCTATTCAAGGAGAAATACAGCATCCTAACATGCTGTGTCGCTCACAGTGCAAGCAACGGGAGAACTTGCCTCGAGGTAAGGCCCTGAAATGCTATGCAGAAGCGGAGGTGTGTAGCCGTTTCAATGAGGCCGTAGTCGCCGCTCTGCAGCATTTTAACGCCAGTACGCTTTTCAGGACTCCTAGGTGCCTCGCCTGGAAACCCTATTCCCTGCAAGAAGAGCAAGTACCCTCAGGCTCCCCTGGCCCTTCTAAGCAATATCCAGGCCCGTAGCTTTCCGACTCACAGTGTGTATGCCGAGTGTAGGGCAACACAGTGCACTCTTATTGGGACATCTTGAGTAAGCCAGCACTCATACAGGTTCACGAGCACCGTTCTAGCAAGTTCCTACATGCCGTGGAAGTCGCACTCATTCCCTGGTCTGAGCTGCACAGAGAAAAACACTAGGCTTCTCCTTCCATCCAGGACCTCCTACCTGAAGTCACCCTGCCTCCAGGAAGAAGACGACTTGCCTTCCTATTGCAACTAAAGCACAGTTTTTCCTGAAGCACTGCAGACTTTTGAAGGGGCACGGGCCCAGAGGCCTAGCTTGGGCTTTCCTTGGTGAGGCCGTTCACTAGATGCAGAACACCCTGCCTCGAGAAGTTGATTAAGGGAGGAAAACAGTGTGTACTCTGTGTCTCATTGGACTTGTTAAAAACCACAGAGATGTATGCTGCCTGTGCCCATGGAAATGGGGGCATGATGGTACTAGCCTTGCTTTCCATTTGGAAAGCTCCATTCTTGCCGCCGGGAAGCTCCCTGAAATTCTCTGCTGTTGACAGGCCTCTGGTCCCTCTACATTGGTGTGGGAAGAAAATGAGTTTTCTCTGGCTACACACGGAGCTTCTTTGGCCGGGGTGGGGCTCACCTTGCCATGCTCTAGAGCTAAAGGGAATCTCAACGTGAGTCCTTGCCTCGAGGTAAGGCCCTGAGTAGCCCTGCAGAAAGGGAGGCATTCAGCTCTTTCCATTAGTTCTTAGTCGCTGTTCTCCTTTACTTTAAAGGAAGTACCCTTTTCAGGACTCCTAGGCCTCTCGGGTGAGCATCATTTTTGTTCCAAGATCCCTGAGTATCTCCACACCCCTGTAGGCCTGCTGAGCAACAACGAGGCCCATTGGTCCCTCGGAGTTCCTCTGTGTCTGCTGAGTCATGGGCAACACACTGCACTCTTTCTTGTCATATCTTGATTCACAGCACTCGCACAAGTTCACGAGCACCGTTCTAGCAAGTTCCAACATGCCGTGGAAGTCGAACTCATTCTTTAGACTGAGCTGCACAGAGGAAAAACACGAGGCTTCTTCTTCCATCTAAGACCTCTTACCTGAAGTTACACTGCCATCAGGAGAAACACTGCTTGCATTCTTATTGCAACTAAAGCAGAGTTTTTCCTGTAGCACTGCAGGCTTTTGAAGAGGCACGGGCCCATGGGCCTAGCTAGGGCCTTCCTTGGTGAGGCCGTTCACAAGACGCAGAACACCCTGCCTCGAGAAGTTGATTCAGGGAAGCAAGCAGTGTGTACCCTGTGGTTCTTTTGACTTGTTAGAAACCACAGAGATGTATGCTGCCTGTGCCCATGGTAATGGGGGCATGATGGTACTAGCCTTGCTTTCCATTTGGAAAGCCCCATTCTTGCTGCCGTGAAGCTCCCTGAAATTCTCTGCTGTTAACAGCTCTCTGGCCACTGTAGGCATGGGTGTGGGAAGAAAATGAGATTTCTCTGGCTACACACGGAGCTTCATTGGCCCGGTTGGGGCTCACCTTGCCATGCTCTAGAGCTAAAGGGAATCTCAACGTGAGTCCTTGCCTCGAGGTAAGGCCCTGAGTAGCCCTGCAGAAAGGGAGGCATGCAGCTCTTTCCATGAGCTCTTAGTGGAGGTTCCGCTTTATGTTAAAGGAAGCACCCTTTTCAGGACTCCTAGGCCCTTCGGGTGAGCATCATTTTTGTTCCAAGATCACTGACGCCCTCCACACCCCTGTGGGCCTGCTGAGCAGCATTGATTCCCATACGACCCTCGGAGGCCCTCTGTGTCTGCCGAGTCTCTGGCAACACACTGTACGTTACTTCAATAGAGCTATATTTCCAGAGCACTCGAACAGCATGAGAACCACATTTCTAGGCAGTCCAATATGTCCTGCAAGTTTTCGAGATTGCCCTCGTCTGAGCTGCCCTGAGAACACACTCTTCTTAGAATTTATCGAGGACCTCTTTCCTGAAGTCACTCTATTCAAGGAGAAATACAGCATCCTAACATGCTGTGTCGCTCACAGTGCAAGCAACGGGAGAACTTGCCTCGAGGTAAGGCCCTGAAATGCTATGCAGAAGCGGAGGTGTGTAGCCGTTTCCATGAGGCCGTAGTCGCCGCTCTGCAGCATTTTAACGCCAGTACGCTTTTCAGGACTCCTAGGTGCCTCGCCTGGAAACCCTATTCCCTGCAAGAAGAGCAAGTACCCTCAGGCTCCCCTGGCCCTTGTAAGCAATATCCAGGCCCGTAGCTTTCCGACTCACAGTGTGTATGCCGAGTGTAGGGCAACACAGTGCACTCTTATTGGGACATCTTGAGTAAGCCAGCACTCATACAGGTTCACGAGCACCGTTCTAGCAAGTTCCTACATGCCGTGGAAGTCGCACTCATTCCCTGGTCTGAGCTGCACAGAGAAAAACACTAGGCTTCTCCTTCCATCCAGGACCTCCTACCTGAAGTCACCCTGCCTCCAGGAAGAAGACGACTTGCCTTCCTATTGCAACTAAAGCACAGTTTTTCCTGAAGCACTGCAGACTTTTGAAGGGGCACGGGCCCAGAGGCCTAGCTTGGGCTTTCCTTGGTGAGGCCGTTCACTAGATGCAGAACACCCTGCCTCGAGAAGTTGATTAAGGGAGGAAAACAGTGTGTACTCTGTGTCTCATTGGACTTGTTAAAAACCACAGAGATGTATGCTGCCTGTGCCCATGGAAATGGGGGCATGATGGTACTAGCCTTGCTTTCCATTTGGAAAGCTCCATTCTTGCCGCCGGGAAGCTCCCTGAAATTCTCTGCTGTTGACAGGCCTCTGGTCCCTCTACATTGGTGTGGGAAGAAAATGAGTTTTCTCTGGCTACACACGGAGCTTCTTTGGCCGGGGTGGGGCTCACCTTGCCATGCTCTAGAGCTAAAGGGAATCTCAACGTGAGTCCTTGCCTCGAGGTAAGGCCCTGAGTAGCCCTGCAGAAAGGGAGGCATTCAGCTCTTTCCATTAGTTCTTAGTCGCTGTTCTCCTTTACTTTAAAGGAAGTACCCTTTTCAGGACTCCTAGGCCTCTCGGGTGAGCATCATTTTTGTTCCAAGATCCCTGAGTATCTCCACACCCCTGTAGGCCTGCTGAGCAACAACGAGGCCCATTGGTCCCTCGGAGTTCCTCTGTGTCTGCTGAGTCATGGGCAACACACTGCACTCTTTCTTGTCATATCTTGATTCACAGCACTCGCACAAGTTCACGAGCACCGTTCTAGCAAGTTCCAACATGCCGTGGAAGTCGAACTCATTCTTTAGACTGAGCTGCACAGAGGAAAAACACTAGGCTTCTTCTTCCATCTAAGACCTCTTACCTGAAGTTACACTGCCATCAGGAGAAACACTGCTTGCATTCTTATTGCAACTAAAGCAGAGTTTTTCCTGTAGCACTGCAGGCTTTTGAAGAGGCACGGGCCCATGGGCCTAGCTAGGGCCTTCCTTGGTGAGGCCGTTCACAAGACGCAGAACACCCTGCCTCGAGAAGTTGATTCAGGGAAGCAACCAGTGTGTACCCTGTGGTTCTTTTGACTTGTTAGAAACCACAGAGATGTATGCTGCCTGTGCCCATGGTAATGGGGGCATGATGGTACTAGCCTTGCTTTCCATTTGGAAAGCTCCATTCTTGCTGCCGTGAAGCTCCCTGAAATTCTCTGCTGTTAACAGCTCTCTGGCCAGTGTAGGCATGGGTGTGGGAAGAAAATGAGATTTCTCTGGCTACACACGGAGCTTCATTGGCCCGGTTGGGGCTCACCTTGCCATGCTCTAGAGCTAAAGGGAATCTCAACGTGAGTCCTTGCCTCGAGGTAAGGCCCTGAGTAGCCCTGCAGAAAGGGAGGCATGCAGCTCTTTCCATGAGCTCTTAGTGGAGGTTCCGCTTTATGTTAAAGGAAGCACCCTTTTCAGGACTCCTAGGCCCTTCGGGTGAGCATCATTTTTGTTCCAAGATCACTGACGCCCTCCACACCCCTGTGGGCCTGCTGAGCAGCATTGATTCCCATACGACCCTCGGAGGCCCTCTGTGTCTGCCGAGTCTCTGGCAACACACTGTACGTTACTTCAAAAGAGCTATATTTCCAGAGCAGTCGAACAGCATCAGAACCACATTTCTAGGCAGTCCAACATGTCCTGCAAGTTTTCGAGATTGCCCTCGTCTGAGCTGCCCTGAGAACACACTCTTCTTAGAATTTATCGAGGACCTCTTTCCTGAAGTCACTCTATTCAAGGAGAAATACAGCATCCTAACATGCTGTGTCGCTCACAGTGCAAGCAACGGGAGAACTTGCCTCGAGGTAAGGCCCTGAAATGCTATGCAGAAGCGGAGGTGTGTAGCCGTTTCCATGAGGCCGTAGTCGCCGCTCTGCAGCATTTTAACGCCAGTACGCTTTTCAGGACTCCTAGGTGCCTCGCCTGGAAACCCTATTCCCTGCAAGAAGAGCAAGTACCCTCAGGCTCCCCTGGCCCTTCTAAGCAATATCCAGGCCCGTAGCTTTCCGACTCACAGTGTGTATGCCGAGTGTAGGGCAACACAGTGCACTCTTATTGGGACATCTTGAGTAAGCCAGCACTCATACAGGTTCACGAGCACCGTTCTAGCAAGTTCCTACATGCCGTGGAAGTCGCACTCATTCCCTGGTCTGAGCTGCACAGAGAAAAACACTAGGCTTCTCCTTCCATCCAGGACCTCCTACCTGAAGTCACCCTGCCTCCAGGAAGAAGACGACTTGCCTTCCTATTGCAACTAAAGCACAGTTTTTCCTGAAGCACTGCAGACTTTTGAAGGGGCACGGGCCCAGAGGCCTAGCTTGGGCTTTCCTTGGTGAGGCCGTTCACTAGATGCAGAACACCCTGCCTCGAGAAGTTGATTAAGGGAGGAAAACAGTGTGTACTCTGTGTCTCATTGGACTTGTTAAAAACCACAGAGATGTATGCTGCCTGTGCCCATGGAAATGGGGGCATGATGGTACTAGCCTTGCTTTCCATTTGGAAAGCTCCATTCTTGCCGCCGGGAAGCTCCCTGAAATTCTCTGCTGTTGACAGGCCTCTGGTCCCTCTACATTGGTGTGGGAAGAAAATGAGTTTTCTCTGGCTACACACGGAGCTTCTTTGGCCGGGGTGGGGCTCACCTTGCCATGCTCTAGAGCTAAAGGGAATCTCAACGTGAGTCCTTGCCTCGAGGTAAGGCCCTGAGTAGCCCTGCAGAAAGGGAGGCATTCAGCTCTTTCCATTAGTTCTTAGTCGCTGTTCTCCTTTACTTTAAAGGAAGTACCCTTTTCAGGACTCCTAGGCCTCTCGGGTGAGCATCATTTTTGTTCCAAGATCCCTGAGTATCTCCACACCCCTGTAGGCCTGCTGAGCAACAACGAGGCCCATTGGTCCCTCGGAGTTCCTCTGTGTCTGCTGAGTCATGGGCAACACACTGCACTCTTTCTTGTCATATCTTGATTCACAGCACTCGCACAAGTTCACGAGCACCGTTCTAGCAAGTTCCAACATGCCGTGGAAGTCGAACTCATTCTTTAGACTGAGCTGCACAGAGGAAAAACACGAGGCTTCTTCTTCCATCTAAGACCTCTTACCTGAAGTTACACTGCCATCAGGAGAAACACTGCTTGCATTCTTATTGCAACTAAAGCAGAGTTTTTCCTGTAGCACTGCAGGCTTTTGAAGAGGCACGGGCCCATGGGCCTAGCTAGGGCCTTCCTTGGTGAGGCCGTTCACAAGACGCAGAACACCCTGCCTCGAGAAGTTGATTCAGGGAAGCAACCAGTGTGTACCCTGTGGTTCTTTTGACTTGTTAGAAACCACAGAGATGTATGCTGCCTGTGCCCATGGTAATGGGGGCATGATGGTACTAGCCTTGCTTTCCATTTGGAAAGCCCCATTCTTGCTGCCGTGAAGCTCCCTGAAATTCTCTGCTGTTAACAGCTCTCTGGCCACTGTAGGCATGGGTGTGGGAAGAAAATGAGATTTCTCTGGCTACACACGGAGCTTCATTGGCCCGGTTGGGGCTCACCTTGCCATGCTCTAGAGCTAAAGGGAATCTCAACGTGAGTCCTTGCCTCGAGGTAAGGCCCTGAGTAGCCCTGCAGAAAGGGAGGCATGCAGCTCTTTCCATGAGCTCTTAGTGGAGGTTCCGCTTTATGTTAAAGGAAGCACCCTTTTCAGGACTGCTAGGCCCTTCGGGTGAGCATCATTTTTGTTCCAAGATCACTGACGCCCTCCACACCCCTGTGGGCCTGCTGAGCAGCATTGATTCCCATACGACCCTCGGAGGCCCTCTGTGTCTGCCGAGTCTCTGGCAACACACTGTACGTTACTTCAAAAGAGCTATATTTCCAGAGCAGTCGAACAGCATCAGAACCACATTTCTAGGCAGTCCAACATGTCCTGCAAGTTTTCGAGATTGCCCTCGTCTGAGCTGCCCTGAGAACACACTCTTCTTAGAATTTATCGAGGACCTCTTTCCTGAAGTCACTCTATTCAAGGAGAAATACAGCATCCTAACATGCTGTGTCGCTCACAGTGCAAGCAACGGGAGAACTTGCCTCGAGGTAAGGCCCTGAAATGCTATGCAGAAGCGGAGGTGTGTAGCCGTTTCCATGAGGCCGTAGTCGCCGCTCTGCAGCATTTTAACGCCAGTACGCTTTTCAGGACTCCTAGGTGCCTCGCCTGGAAACCCTATTCCCTGCAAGAAGAGCAAGTACCCTCAGGCTCCCCTGGCCCTTCTAAGCAATATCCAGGCCCGTAGCTTTCCGACTCACAGTGTGTATGCCGAGTGTAGGGCAACACAGTGCACTCTTATTGGGACATCTTGAGTAAGCCAGCACTCATACAGGTTCACGAGCACCGTTCTAGCAAGTTCCTACATGCCGTGGAAGTCGCACTCATTCCCTGGTCTGAGCTGCACAGAGAAAAACACTAGGCTTCTCCTTCCATCCAGGACCTCCTACCTGAAGTCACCCTGCCTCCAGGAAGAAGACGACTTGCCTTCCTATTGCAACTAAAGCACAGTTTTTCCTGAAGCACTGCAGACTTTTGAAGGGGCACGGGCCCAGAGGCCTAGCTTGGGCTTTCCTTGGTGAGGCCGTTCACTAGATGCAGAACACCCTGCCTAGAGAAGTTGATTAAGGGAGGAAAACAGTGTGTACTCTGTGTCTCATTGGACTTGTTAAAAACCACAGAGATGTATGCTGCCTGTGCCCATGGAAATGGGGGCATGATGGTACTAGCCTTGCTTTCCATTTGGAAAGCTCCATTCTTGCCGCCGGGAAGCTCCCTGAAATTCTCTGCTGTTGACAGGCCTCTGGTCCCTCTACATTGGTGTGGGAAGAAAATGAGTTTTCTCTGGCTACACACAGAGCTTCTTTGGCCGGGGTGGGGCTCAACTTGCCATGCTCTAGAGCTAAAGGGAATCTCAACGTGAGTCCTTGCCTCGAGGTAAGGCCCTGAGTAGCCCTGCAGAAAGGGAGGCATTCAGCTCTTTCCATTAGTTCTTAGTCGCTGTTCTCCTTTACTTTAAAGGAAGTACCCTTTTCAGGACTCCTAGGCCTCTCGGGTGAGCATCATTTTTGTTCCAAGATCCCTGAGTATCTCCACACCCCTGTAGGCCTGCTGAGCAACAACGAGGCCCATTGGTCCCTCGGAGTTCCTCTGTGTCTGCTGAGTCATGGGCAACACACTGCACTCTTTCTTGTCATATCTTGATTCACAGCACTCGCACAAGTTCACGAGCACCGTTCTAGCAAGTTCCAACATGCCGTGGAAGTCGAACTCATTCTTTAGACTGAGCTGCACAGAGGAAAAACACTAGGCTTCTTCTTCCATCTAAGACCTCTTACCTGAAGTTACACTGCCATCAGGAGAAACACTGCTTGCATTCTTATTGCAACTAAAGCAGAGTTTTTCCTGTAGCACTGCAGGCTTTTGAAGAGGCACGGGCCCATGGGCCTAGCTAGGGCCTTCCTTGGTGAGGCCGTTCACAAGACGCAGAACACCCTGCCTCGAGAAGTTGATTCAGGGAAGCAACCAGTGTGTACCCTGTGGTTCTTTTGACTTGTTAGAAACCACAGAGATGTATGCTGCCTGTGCCCATGGTAATGGGGGCATGATGGTACTAGCCTTGCTTTCCATTTGGAAAGCCCCATTCTTGCTGCCGTGAAGCTCCCTGAAATTCTCTGCTGTTAACAGCTCTCTGGCCACTGTAGGCATGGGTGTGGGAAGAAAATGAGATTTCTCTGGCTACACACGGAGCTTCATTGGCCCGGTTGGGGCTCACCTTGCCATGCTCTAGAGCTAAAGGGAATCTCAACGTGAGTCCTTGCCTCGAGGTAAGGCCCTGAGTAGCCCTGCAGAAAGGGAGGCATGCAGCTCTTTCCATGAGCTCTTAGTGGAGGTTCCGCTTTATGTTAAAGGAAGCACCCTTTTCAGGACTCCTAGGCCCTTCGGGTGAGCATCATTTTTGTTCCAAGATCACTGACGCCCTCCACACCCCTGTGGGCCTGCTGAGCAGCATTGATTCCCATACGACCCTCGGAGGCCCTCTGTGTCTGCCGAGTCTCTGGCAACACACTGTACGTTACTTCAATAGAGCTATATTTCCAGAGCAGTCGAACAGCATCAGAACCACATTTCTAGGCAGTCCAACATGTCCTGCAAGTTTTCGACATTGCCCTCGTCTGAGCTGCCCTGAGAACACACTCTTCTTAGAATTTATCGAGGACCTCTTTCCTGAAGTCACTCTATTCAAGGAGAAATACAGCATCCTAACATGCTGTGTCGCTCACAGTGCAAGCAACGGGAGAACTTGCCTCGAGGTAAGGCCCTGAAATGCTATGCAGAAGCGGAGGTGTGTAGCCGTTTCCATGAGGCCGTAGTCGCCGCTCTGCAGCATTTTAACGCCAGTACGCTTTTCAGGACTCCTAGGTGCCTCGCCTGGAAACCCTATTCCCTGCAAGAAGAGCAAGTACCCTCAGGCTCCCCTGGCCCTTCTAAGCAATATCCAGGCCCGTAGCTTTCCGACTCACAGTGTGTATGCCGAGTGTAGGGCAACACAGTGCACTCTTATTGGGACATCTTGAGTAAGCCAGCACTCATACAGGTTCACGAGCACCGTTCTAGCAAGTTCCTACATGCCGTGGAAGTCGCACTCATTCCCTGGTCTGAGCTGCACAGAGAAAAACACTAGGCTTCTCCTTCCATCCAGGACCTCCTACCTGAAGTCACCCTGCCTCCAGGAAGAAGACGACTTGCCTTCCTATTGCAACTAAAGCACAGTTTTTCCTGAAGCACTGCAGACTTTTGAAGGGGCACGGGCCCAGAGGCCTAGCTTGGGCTTTCCTTGGTGAGGCCGTTCACTAGATGCAGAACACCCTGCCTCGAGAAGTTGATTAAGGGAGGAAAACAGTGTGTACTCTGTGTCTCATTGGACTTGTTAAAAACCACAGAGATGTATGCTGCCTGTGCCCATGGAAATGGGGGCATGATGGTACTAGCCTTGCTTTCCATTTGGAAAGCTCCATTCTTGCCGCCGGGAAGCTCCCTGAAATTCTCTGCTGTTGACAGGCCTCTGGTCCCTCTACATTGGTGTGGGAAGAAAATGAGTTTTCTCTGGCTACACACGGAGCTTCTTTGGCCGGGGTGGGGCTCACCTTGCCATGCTCTAGAGCTAAAGGGAATCTCAACGTGAGTCCTTGCCTCGAGGTAAGGCCCTGAGTAGCCCTGCAGAAAGGGAGGCATTCAGCTCTTTCCATTAGTTCTTAGTCGCTGTTCTCCTTTACTTTAAAGGAAGTACCCTTTTCAGGACTCCTAGGCCTCTCGGGTGAGCATCATTTTTGTTCCAAGATCCCTGAGTATCTCCACACCCCTGTAGGCCTGCTGAGCAACAACGAGGCCCATTGGTCCCTCGGAGTTCCTCTGTGTCTGCTGAGTCATGGGCAACACACTGCACTCTTTCTTGTCATATCTTGATTCACAGCACTCGCACAAGTTCACGAGCACCGTTCTAGCAAGTTCCAACATGCCGTGGAAGTCGAACTCATTCTTTAGACTGAGCTGCACAGAGGAAAAACACGAGGCTTCTTCTTCCATCTAAGACCTCTTACCTGAAGTTACACTGCCATCAGGAGAAACACTGCTTGCATTCTTATTGCAACTAAAGCAGAGTTTTTCCTGTAGCACTGCAGGCTTTTGAAGAGGCACGGGCCCATGGGCCTAGCTAGGGCCTTCCTTGGTGAGGCCGTTCACAAGACGCAGAACACCCTGCCTCGAGAAGTTGATTCAGGGAAGCAACCAGTGTGTACCCTGTGGTTCTTTTGACTTGTTAGAAACCACAGAGATGTATGCTGCCTGTGCCCATGGTAATGGGGGCATGATGGTACTAGCCTTGCTTTCCATTTGGAAAGCCCCATTCTTGCTGCCGTGAAGCTCCCTGAAATTCTCTGCTGTTAACAGCTCTCTGGCCACTGTAGGCATGGGTGTGGGAAGAAAATGAGATTTCTCTGGCTACACACGGAGCTTCATTGGCCCGGTTGGGGCTCACCTTGCCATGCTCTAGAGCTAAAGGGAATCTCAACGTGAGTCCTTGCCTCGAGGTAAGGCTCTGAGTAGCCCTGCAGAAAGGGAGGCATGCAGCTCTTTCCATGAGCTCTTAGTGGAGGTTCCGCTTTATGTTAAAGGAAGCACCCTTTTCAGGACTCCTAGGCCCTTCGGGTGAGCATCATTTTTGTTCCAAGATCACTGACGCCCTCCACACCCCTGTGGGCCTGCTGAGCAGCATTGATTCCCATACGACCCTCGGAGGCCCTCTGTGTCTGCCGAGTCTCTGGCAACACACTGTACGTTACTTCAATAGAGCTATATTTCCAGAGCACTCGAACAGCATCAGAACCACATTTCTAGGCAGTCCAACATGTCCTGCAAGTTTTCGAGATTGCCCTCGTCTGAGCTGCCCTGAGAACACACTCTTCTTAGAATTTATCGAGGACCTCTTTCCTGAAGTCACTCTATTCAAGGAGAAATACAGCATCCTAACATGCTGTGTCGCTCACAGTGCAAGCAACGGGAGAACTTGCCTCGAGGTAAGGCCCTGAAATGCTATGCAGAAGCGGAGGTGTGTAGCCGTTTCCATGAGGCCGTAGTCGCCGCTCTGCAGCATTTTAACGCCAGTACGCTTTTCAGGACTCCTAGGTGCCTCGCCTGGAAACCCTATTCCCTGCAAGAAGAGCAAGTACCCTCAGGCTCCCCTGGCCCTTCTAAGCAATATCCAGGCCCGTAGCTTTCCGACTCACAGTGTGTATGCCGAGTGTAGGGCAACACAGTGCACTCTTATTGGGACATCTTGAGTAAGCCAGCACTCATACAGGTTCACGAGCACCGTTCTAGCAAGTTCCTACATGCCGTGGAAGTCGCACTCATTCCCTGGTCTGAGCTGCACAGAGAAAAACACTAGGCTTCTCCTTCCATCCAGGACCTCCTACCTGAAGTCACCCTGCCTCCAGGAAGAAGACGACTTGCCTTCCTATTGCAACTAAAGCACAGTTTTTCCTGAAGCACTGCAGACTTTTGAAGGGGCACGGGCCCAGAGGCCTAGCTTGGGCTTTCCTTGGTGAGGCCGTTCACTAGATGCAGAACACCCTGCCTCGAGAAGTTGATTAAGGGAGGAAAACAGTGTGTACTCTGTGTCTCATTGGACTTGTTAAAAACCACAGAGATGTATGCTGCCTGTGCCCATGGAAATGGGGGCATGATGGTACTAGCCTTGCTTTCCATTTGGAAAGCTCCATTCTTGCCGCCGGGAAGCTCCCTGAAATTCTCTGCTGTTGACAGGCCTCTGGTCCCTCTACATTGGTGTGGGAAGAAAATGAGTTTTCTCTGGCTACACACAGAGCTTCTTTGGCCGGGGTGGGGCTCACCTTGCCATGCTCTAGAGCTAAAGGGAATCTCAACGTGAGTCCTTGCCTCGAGGTAAGGCCCTGAGTAGCCCTGCAGAAAGGGAGGCATTCAGCTCTTTCCATTAGTTCTTAGTCGCTGTTCTCCTTTACTTTAAAGGAAGTACCCTTTTCAGGACTCCTAGGCCTCTCGGGTGAGCATCATTTTTGTTCCAAGATCCCTGAGTATCTCCACACCCCTGTAGGCCTGCTGAGCAACAACGAGGCCCATTGGTCCCTCGGAGTTCCTCTGTGTCTGCTGAGTCATGGGCAACACACTGCACTCTTTCTTGTCATATCTTGATTCACAGCACTCGCACAAGTTCACGAGCACCGTTCTAGCAAGTTCCAACATGCCGTGGAAGTCGAACTCATTCTTTAGACTGAGCTGCACAGAGGAAAAACACGAGGCTTCTTCTTCCATCTAAGACCTCTTACCTGAAGTTACACTGCCATCAGGAGAAACACTGCTTGCATTCTTATTGCAACTAAAGCAGAGTTTTTCCTGTAGCACTGCAGGCTTTTGAAGAGGCACGGGCCCATGGGCCTAGCTAGGGCCTTCCTTGGTGAGGCCGTTCACAAGACGCAGAACACCCTGCCTCGAGAAGTTGATTCAGGGAAGCAACCAGTGTGTACCCTGTGGTTCTTTTGACTTGTTAGAAACCACAGAGATGTATGCTGCCTGTGCCCATGGTAATGGGGGCATGATGGTACTAGCCTTGCTTTCCATTTGGAAAGCCCCATTCTTGCTGCCGTGAAGCTCCCTGAAATTCTCTGCTGTTAACAGCTCTCTGGCCACTGTAGGCATGGGTGTGGGAAGAAAATGAGATTTCTCTGGCTACACACGGAGCTTCATTGGCCCGGTTGGGGCTCACCTTGCCATGCTCTAGAGCTAAAGGGAATCTCAACGTGAGTCCTTGCCTCGAGGTAAGGCCCTGAGTAGCCCTGCAGAAAGGGAGGCATGCAGCTCTTTCCATGAGCTCTTAGTGGAGGTTCCGCTTTATGTTAAAGGAAGCACCCTTTTCAGGACTCCTAGGCCCTTCGGGTGAGCATCATTTTTGTTCCAAGATCACTGACGCCCTCCACACCCCTGTGGGCCTGCTGAGCAGCATTGATTCCCATACGACCCTCGGAGGCCCTCTGTGTCTGCCGAGTCTCTGGCAACACACTGTACGTTACTTCAATAGAGCTATATTTCCAGAGCACTCGAACAGCATCAGAACCACATTTCTAGGCAGTCCAACATGTCCTGCAAGTTTTCGAGATTGCCCTCGTCTGAGCTGCCCTGAGAACACACTCTTCTTAGAATTTATCGAGGACCTCTTTCCTGAAGTCACTCTATTCAAGGAGAAATACAGCATCCTAACATGCTGTGTCGCTCACAGTGCAAGCAACGGGAGAACTTGCCTCGAGGTAAGGCCCTGAAATGCTATGCAGAAGCGGAGGTGTGTAGCCGTTTCCATGAGGCCGTAGTCGCCGCTCTGCAGCATTTTAACGCCAGTACGCTTTTCAGGACTCCTAGGTGCCTCGCCTGGAAACCCTATTCCCTGCAAGAAGAGCAAGTACCCTCAGGCTCCCCTGGCCCTTGTAAGCAATATCCAGGCCCGTAGCTTTCCGACTCACAGTGTGTATGCCGAGTGTAGGGCAACACAGTGCACTCTTATTGGGACATCTTGAGTAAGCCAGCACTCATACAGGTTCACGAGCACCGTTCTAGCAAGTTCCTACATGCCGTGGAAGTCGCACTCATTCCCTGGTCTGAGCTGCACAGAGAAAAACACTAGGCTTCTCCTTCCATCCAGGACCTCCTACCTGAAGTCACCCTGCCTCCAGGAAGAAGACGACTTGCCTTCCTATTGCAACTAAAGCACAGTTTTTCCTGAAGCACTGCAGACTTTTGAAGAGGCACGGGCCCAGAGGCCTAGCTTGGGCTTTCCTTGGTGAGGCCGTTCACTAGATGCAGAACACCCTGCCTCGAGAAGTTGATTAAGGGAGGAAAACAGTGTGTACTCTGTGTCTCATTGGACTTGTTAAAAACCACAGAGATGTATGCTGCCTGTGCCCATGGAAATGGGGGCATGATGGTACTAGCCTTGCTTTCCATTTGGAAAGCTCCATTCTTGCCGCCGGGAAGCTCCCTGAAATTCTCTGCTGTTGACAGGCCTCTGGTCCCTCTACATTGGTGTGGGAAGAAAATGAGTTTTCTCTGGCTACACACGGAGCTTCTTTGGCCGGGGTGGGGCTCACCTTGCCATGCTCTAGAGCTAAAGGGAATCTCAACGTGAGTCCTTGCCTCGAGGTAAGGCCCTGAGTAGCCCTGCAGAAAGGGAGGCATTCAGCTCTTTCCATTAGTTCTTAGTCGCTGTTCTCCTTTACTTTAAAGGAAGTACCCTTTTCAGGACTCCTAGGCCTCTCGGGTGAGCATCATTTTTGTTCCAAGATCCCTGAGTATCTCCACACCCCTGTAGGCCTGCTGAGCAACAACGAGGCCCATTGGTCCCTCGGAGTTCCTCTGTGTCTGCTGAGTCATGGGCAACACACTGCACTCTTTCTTGTCATATCTTGATTCACAGCACTCGCACAAGTTCACGAGCACCGTTCTAGCAAGTTCCAACATGCCGTGGAAGTCGAACTCATTCTTTAGACTGAGCTGCACAGAGGAAAAACACGAGGCTTCTTCTTCCATCTAAGACCTCTTACCTGAAGTTACACTGCCATCAGGAGAAACACTGCTTGCATTCTTATTGCAACTAAAGCAGAGTTTTTCCTGTAGCACTGCAGGCTTTTGAAGAGGCACGGGCCCATGGGCCTAGCTAGGGCCTTCCTTGGTGAGGCCGTTCACAAGACGCAGAACACCCTGCCTCGAGAAGTTGATTCAGGGAAGCAACCAGTGTGTACCCTGTGGTTCTTTTGACTTGTTAGAAACCACAGAGATGTATGCTGCCTGTGCCCATGGTAATGGGGGCATGATGATACTAGCCTTGCTTTCCATTTGGAAAGCCCCATTCTTGCTGCCGTGAAGCTCCCTGAAATTCTCTGCTGTTAACAGCTCTCTGGCCACTGTAGGCATGGGTGTGGGAAGAAAATGAGATTTCTCTGGCTACACACGGAGCTTCATTGGCCCGGTTGGGGCTCACCTTGC
This sequence comes from Balaenoptera borealis, assembly GCF_965194805.1. Classification (NCBI taxonomy): domain Eukaryota; kingdom Metazoa; phylum Chordata; class Mammalia; order Artiodactyla; family Balaenopteridae; genus Balaenoptera; species Balaenoptera borealis. The sequence continues at coordinate 23,467 of NW_028123347.1, forward strand.
CATGCTCTAGAGCTAAAGGGAATCTCAACGTGAGTCCTTGCCTCGAGGTAAGGCCCTGAGTAGCCCTGCAGAAAGGGAGGCATGCAGCTCTTTCCATGAGCTCTTAGTGGAGGTTCCGCTTTATGTTAAAGGAAGCACCCTTTTCAGGACTCCTAGGCCCTTCGGGTGAGCATCATTTTTGTTCCAAGATCACTGACGCCCTCCACACCCCTGTGGGCCTGCTGAGCAGCATTGATTCCCATACGACCCTCGGAGGCCCTCTGTGTCTGCCGAGTCTCTGGCAACACACTGTACGTTACTTCAATAGAGCTATATTTCCAGAGCAGTCGAACAGCATCAGAACCACATTTCTAGGCAGTCCAACATGTCCTGCAAGTTTTCGAGATTGCCCTCGTCTGAGCTGCCCTGAGAACACACTCTTCTTAGAATTTATCGAGGACCTCTTTCCTGAAGTCACTCTATTCAAGGAGAAATACAGCATCCTAACATGCTGTGTCGCTCACAGTGCAAGCAACGGGAGAACTTGCCTCGAGGTAAGGCCCTGAAATACTATGCAGAAGCGGAGGTGTGTAGCCGTTTCCATGAGGCCGTAGTCGCCGCTCTGCAGCATTTTAACGCCAGTACGCTTTTCAGGACTCCTAGGTGCCTCGCCTGGAAACCCTATTCCCTGCAAGAAGAGCAAGTACCCTCAGGCTCCCCTGGCCCTTGTAAGCAATATCCAGGCCCGTAGCTTTCCGACTCACAGTGTGTATGCCGAGTGTAGGGCAACACAGTGCACTCTTATTGGGACATCTTGAGTAAGCCAGCACTCATACAGGTTCACGAGCACCGTTCTAGCAAGTTCCTACATGCCGTGGAAGTCGCACTCATTCCCTGGTCTGAGCTGCACAGAGAAAAACACTAGGCTTCTCCTTCCATCCAGGACCTCCTACCTGAAGTCACCCTGCCTCCAGGAAGAAGACGACTTGCCTTCCTATTGCAACTAAAGCACAGTTTTTCCTGAAGCACTGCAGACTTTTGAAGGGGCACGGGCCCAGAGGCCTAGCTTGGGCTTTCCTTGGTGAGGCCGTTCACTAGATGCAGAACACCCTGCCTCGAGAAGTTGATTAAGGGAGGAAAACAGTGTGTACTCTGTGTCTCATTGGACTTGTTAAAAACCACAGAGATGTATGCTGCCTGTGCCCATGGAAATGGGGGCATGATGGTACTAGCCTTGCTTTCCATTTGGAAAGCTCCATTCTTGCCGCCGGGAAGCTCCCTGAAATTCTCTGCTGTTGACAGGCCTCTGGTCCCTCTACATTGGTGTGGGAAGAAAATGAGTTTTCTCTGGCTACACACGGAGCTTCTTTGGCCGGGGTGGGGCTCACCTTGCCATGCTCTAGAGCTAAAGGGAATCTCAACGTGAGTCCTTGCCTCGAGGTAAGGCCCTGAGTAGCCCTGCAGAAAGGGAGGCATTCAGCTCTTTCCATTAGTTCTTAGTCGCTGTTCTCCTTTACTTTAAAGGAAGTACCCTTTTCAGGACTCCTAGGCCTCTCGGGTGAGCATCATTTTTGTTCCAAGATCCCTGAGTATCTCCACACCCCTGTAGGCCTGCTGAGCAACAACGAGGCCCATTGGTCCCTCGGAGTTCCTCTGTGTCTGCTGAGTCATGGGCAACACACTGCACTCTTTCTTGTCATATCTTGATTCACAGCACTCGCACAAGTTCACGAGCACCGTTCTAGCAAGTTCCAACATGCCGTGGAAGTCGAACTCATTCTTTAGACTGAGCTGCACAGAGGAAAAACACGAGGCTTCTTCTTCCATCTAAGACCTCTTACCTGAAGTTACACTGCCATCAGGAGAAACACTGCTTGCATTCTTATTGCAACTAAAGCAGAGTTTTTCCTGTAGCACTGCAGGCTTTTGAAGAGGCACGGGCCCATGGGCCTAGCTAGGGCCTTCCTTGGTGAGGCCGTTCACAAGACGCAGAACACCCTGCCTCGAGAAGTTGATTCAGGGAAGCAACCAGTGTGTACCCTGTGGTTCTTTTGACTTGTTAGAAACCACAGAGATGTATGCTGCCTGTGCCCATGGTAATGGGGGCATGATGGTACTAGCCTTGCTTTCCATTTGGAAAGCCCCATTCTTGCTGCCGTGAAGCTCCCTGAAATTCTCTGCTGTTAACAGCTCTCTGGCCACTGTAGGCATGGGTGTGGGAAGAAAATGAGATTTCTCTGGCTACACACGGAGCTTCATTGGCCCGGTTGGGGCTCACCTTGCCATGCTCTAGAGCTAAAGGGAATCTCAACGTGAGTCCTTGCCTCGAGGTAAGGCTCTGAGTAGCCCTGCAGAAAGGGAGGCATGCAGCTCTTTCCATGAGCTCTTAGTGGAGGTTCCGCTTTATGTTAAAGGAAGCACCCTTTTCAGGACTCCTAGGCCCTTCGGGTGAGCATCATTTTTGTTCCAAGATCACTGACGCCCTCCACACCCCTGTGGGCCTGCTGAGCAGCATTGATTCCCATACGACCCTCGGAGGCCCTCTGTGTCTGCCGAGTCTCTGGCAACACACTGTACGTTACTTCAATAGAGCTATATTTCCAGAGCACTCGAACAGCATGAGAACCACATTTCTAGGCAGTCCAACATGTCCTGCAAGTTTTCGAGATTGCCCTCGTCTGAGCTGCCCTGAGAACACACTCTTCTTAGAATTTATCGAGGACCTCTTTCCTGAAGTCACTCTATTCAAGGAGAAATACAGCATCCTAACATGCTGTGTCGCTCACAGTGCAAGCAACGGGAGAACTTGCCTCGAGGTAAGGCCCTGAAATGCTATGCAGAAGCGGAGGTGTGTAGCCGTTTCCATGAGGCCGTAGTCGCCGCTCTGCAGCATTTTAACGCCAGTACGCTTTTCAGGACTCCTAGGTGCCTCGCCTGGAAACCCTATTCCCTGCAAGAAGAGCAAGTACCCTCAGGCTCCCCTGGCCCTTGTAAGCAATATCCAGGCCCGTAGCTTTCCGACTCACAGTGTGTATGCCGAGTGTAGGGCAACACAGTGCACTCTTATTGGGACATCTTGAGTAAGCCAGCACTCATACAGGTTCACGAGCACCGTTCTAGCAAGTTCCTACATGCCGTGGAAGTCGCACTCATTCCCTGGTCTGAGCTGCACAGAGAAAAACACTAGGCTTCTCCTTCCATCCAGGACCTCCTACCTGAAGTCACCCTGCCTCCAGGAAGAAGACGACTTGCCTTCCTATTGCAACTAAAGCACAGTTTTTCCTGAAGCACTGCAGACTTTTGAAGAGGCACGGGCCCAGAGGCCTAGCTTGGGCTTTCCTTGGTGAGGCCGTTCACTAGATGCAGAACACCCTGCCTCGAGAAGTTGATTAAGGGAGGAAAACAGTGTGTACTCTGTGTCTCATTGGACTTGTTAAAAACCACAGAGATGTATGCTGCCTGTGCCCATGGAAATGGGGGCATGATGGTACTAGCCTTGCTTTCCATTTGGAAAGCTCCATTCTTGCCGCCGGGAAGCTCCCTGAAATTCTCTGCTGTTGACAGGCCTCTGGTCCCTCTACATTGGTGTGGGAAGAAAATGAGTTTTCTCTGGCTACACACGGAGCTTCTTTGGCCGGGGTGGGGCTCACCTTGCCATGCTCTAGAGCTAAAGGGAATCTCAACGTGAGTCCTTGCCTCGAGGTAAGGCCCTGAGTAGCCCTGCAGAAAGGGAGGCATTCAGCTCTTTCCATTAGTTCTTAGTCGCTGTTCTCCTTTACTTTAAAGGAAGTACCCTTTTCAGGACTCCTAGGCCTCTCGGGTGAGCATCATTTTTGTTCCAAGATCCCTGAGTATCTCCACACCCCTGTAGGCCTGCTGAGCAACAACGAGGCCCATTGGTCCCTCGGAGTTCCTCTGTGTCTGCTGAGTCATGGGCAACACACTGCACTCTTTCTTGTCATATCTTGATTCACAGCACTCGCACAAGTTCACGAGCACCGTTCTAGCAAGTTCCAACATGCCGTGGAAGTCGAACTCATTCTTTAGACTGAGCTGCACAGAGGAAAAACACGAGGCTTCTTCTTCCATCTAAGACCTCTTACCTGAAGTTACACTGCCATCAGGAGAAACACTGCTTGCATTCTTATTGCAACTAAAGCAGAGTTTTTCCTGTAGCACTGCAGGCTTTTGAAGAGGCACGGGCCCATGGGCCTAGCTAGGGCCTTCCTTGGTGAGGCCGTTCACAAGACGCAGAACACCCTGCCTCGAGAAGTTGATTCAGGGAAGCAACCAGTGTGTACCCTGTGGTTCTTTTGACTTGTTAGAAACCACAGAGATGTATGCTGCCTGTGCCCATGGTAATGGGGGCATGATGATACTAGCCTTGCTTTCCATTTGGAAAGCCCCATTCTTGCTGCCGTGAAGCTCCCTGAAATTCTCTGCTGTTAACAGCTCTCTGGCCACTGTAGGCATGGGTGTGGGAAGAAAATGAGATTTCTCTGGCTACACACGGAGCTTCATTGGCCCGGTTGGGGCTCACCTTGCCATGCTCTAGAGCTAAAGGGAATCTCAACGTGAGTCCTTGCCTCGAGGTAAGGCCCTGAGTAGCCCTGCAGAAAGGGAGGCATGCAGCTCTTTCCATGAGCTCTTAGTGGAGGTTCCGCTTTATGTTAAAGGAAGCACCCTTTTCAGGACTCCTAGGCCCTTCGGGTGAGCATCATTTTTGTTCCAAGATCACTGACGCCCTCCACACCCCTGTGGGCCTGCTGAGCAGCATTGATTCCCATACGACCCTCGGAGGCCCTCTGTGTCTGCCGAGTCTCTGGCAACACACTGTACGTTACTTCAATAGAGCTATATTTCCAGAGCAGTCGAACAGCATCAGAACCACATTTCTAGGCAGTCCAACATGTCCTGCAAGTTTTCGAGATTGCCCTCGTCTGAGCTGCCCTGAGAACACACTCTTCTTAGAATTTATCGAGGACCTCTTTCCTGAAGTCACTCTATTCAAGGAGAAATACAGCATCCTAACATGCTGTGTCGCTCACAGTGCAAGCAACGGGAGAACTTGCCTCGAGGTAAGGCCCTGAAATGCTATGCAGAAGCGGAGGTGTGTAGCCGTTTCCATGAGGCCGTAGTCGCCGCTCTGCAGCATTTTAACGCCAGTACGCTTTTCAGGACTCCTAGGTGCCTCGCCTGGAAACCCTATTCCCTGCAAGAAGAGCAAGTACCCTCAGGCTCCCCTGGCCCTTCTAAGCAATATCCAGGCCCGTAGCTTTCCGACTCACAGTGTGTATGCCGAGTGTAGGGCAACACAGTGCACTCTTATTGGGACATCTTGAGTAAGCCAGCACTCATACAGGTTCACGAGCACCGTTCTAGCAAGTTCCTACATGCCGTGGAAGTCGCACTCATTCCCTGGTCTGAGCTGCACAGAGAAAAACACTAGGCTTCTCCTTCCATCCAGGACCTCCTACCTGAAGTCACCCTGCCTCCAGGAAGAAGACGACTTGCCTTCCTATTGCAACTAAAGCACAGTTTTTCCTGAAGCACTGCAGACTTTTGAAGGGGCACGGGCCCAGAGGCCTAGCTTGGGCTTTCCTTGGTGAGGCCGTTCACTAGATGCAGAACACCCTGCCTCGAGAAGTTGATTAAGGGAGGAAAACAGTGTGTACTCTGTGTCTCATTGGACTTGTTAAAAACCACAGAGATGTATGCTGCCTGTGCCCATGGAAATGGGGGCATGATGGTACTAGCCTTGCTTTCCATTTGGAAAGCTCCATTCTTGCCGCCGGGAAGCTCCCTGAAATTCTCTGCTGTTGACAGGCCTCTGGTCCCTCTACATTGGTGTGGGAAGAAAATGAGTTTTCTCTGGCTACACACGGAGCTTCTTTGGCCGGGGTGGGGCTCACCTTGCCATGCTCTAGAGCTAAAGGGAATCTCAACGTGAGTCCTTGCCTCGAGGTAAGGCCCTGAGTAGCCCTGCAGAAAGGGAGGCATTCAGCTCTTTCCATTAGTTCTTAGTCGCTGTTCTCCTTTACTTTAAAGGAAGTACCCTTTTCAGGACTCCTAGGCCTCTCGGGTGAGCATCATTTTTGTTCCAAGATCCCTGAGTATCTCCACACCCCTGTAGGCCTGCTGAGCAACAACGAGGCCCATTGGTCCCTCGGAGTTCCTCTGTGTCTGCTGAGTCATGGGCAACACACTGCACTCTTTCTTGTCATATCTTGATTCACAGCACTCGCACAAGTTCACGAGCACTGTTCTAGCAAGTTCCAACATGCCGTGGAAGTCGAACTCATTCTTTAGACTGAGCTGCACAGAGGAAAAACACGAGGCTTCTTCTTCCATCTAAGACCTCTTACCTGAAGTTACACTGCCATCAGGAGAAACACTGCTTGCATTCTTATTGCAACTAAAGCAGAGTTTTTCCTGTAGCACTGCAGGCTTTTGAAGAGGCACGGGCCCATGGGCCTAGCTAGGGCCTTCCTTGGTGAGGCCGTTCACAAGACGCAGAACACCCTGCCTCGAGAAGTTGATTCAGGGAAGCAACCAGTGTGTACCCTGTGGTTCTTTTGACTTGTTAGAAACCACAGAGATGTATGCTGCCTGTGCCCATGGTAATGGGGGCATGATGATACTAGCCTTGCTTTCCATTTGGAAAGCCCCATTCTTGCTGCCGTGAAGCTCCCTGAAATTCTCTGCTGTTAACAGCTCTCTGGCCACTGTAGGCATGGGTGTGGGAAGAAAATGAGATTTCTCTGGCTACACACGGAGCTTCATTGGCCCGGTTGGGGCTCACCTTGCCATGCTCTAGAGCTAAAGGGAATCTCAACGTGAGTCCTTGCCTCGAGGTAAGGCCCTGAGTAGCCCTGCAGAAAGGGAGGCATGCAGCTCTTTCCATGAGCTCTTAGTGGAGGTTCCGCTTTATGTTAAAGGAAGCACCCTTTTCAGGACTCCTAGGCCCTTCGGGTGAGCATCATTTTTGTTCCAAGATCACTGACGCCCTCCACACCCCTGTGGGCCTGCTGAGCAGCATTGATTCCCATACGACCCTCGGAGGCCCTCTGTGTCTGCCGAGTCTCTGGCAACACACTGTACGTTACTTCAATAGAGCTATATTTCCAGAGCACTCGAACAGCATGAGAACCACATTTCTAGGCAGTCCAACATGTCCTGCAAGTTTTCGAGATTGCCCTCGTCTGAGCTGCCCTGAGAACACACTCTTCTTAGAATTTATCGAGGACCTCTTTCCTGAAGTCACTCTATTCAAGGAGAAATACAGCATCCTAACATGCTGTGTCGCTCACAGTGCAAGCAACGGGAGAACTTGCCTCGAGGTAAGGCCCTGAAATGCTATGCAGAAGCGGAGGTGTGTAGCCGTTTCCATGAGGCCGTAGTCGCCGCTCTGCAGCATTTTAACGCCAGTACGCTTTTCAGGACTCCTAGGTGCCTCGCCTGGAAACCCTATTCCCTGCAAGAAGAGCAAGTACCCTCAGGCTCCCCTGGCCCTTCTAAGCAATATCCAGGCCCGTAGCTTTCCGACTCACAGTGTGTATGCCGAGTGTAGGGCAACACAGTGCACTCTTATTGGGACATCTTGAGTAAGCCAGCACTCATACAAGGTTCACGAGCACCGTTCTAGCAAGTTCCTACATGCCGTGGAAGTCGCACTCATTCCCTGGTCTGAGCTGCACAGAGAAAAACACTAGGCTTCTCCTTCCATCCAGGACCTCCTACCTGAAGTCACCCTGCCTCCAGGAAGAAGACGACTTGCCTTCCTATTGCAACTAAAGCACAGTTTTTCCTGTAGCACTGCAGGCTTTTGAAGAGGCACGGGCCCATGGGCCTAGCTAGGGCCTTCCTTGGTGAGGCCGTTCACAAGACGCAGAACACCCTGCCTCGAGAAGTTGATTCAGGGAAGCAACCAGTGTGTACCCTGTGGTTCTTTTGACTTGTTAGAAACCACAGAGATGTATGCTGCCTGTGCCCATGGTAATGGGGGCATGATGGTACTAGCCTTGCTTTCCATTTGGAAAGCCCCATTCTTGCCGCCGTGAAGCTCCCTGAAATTCTCTGCTGTTAACAGCTCTCTGGCCACTGTAGGCATGGGTGTGGGAAGAAAATGAGATTTCTCTGGCTACACACGGAGCTTCATTGGCCCGGTTGGGGCTCACCTTGCCATGCTCTAGAGCTAAAGGGAATCTCAACGTGAGTCCTTGCCTCGAGGTAAGGCCCTGAGTAGCCCTGCAGAAAGGGAGGCATGCAGCTCTTTCCATGAGCTCTTAGTGGAGGTTCCGCTTTATGTTAAAGGAAGCACCCTTTTCAGGACTCCTAGGCCCTTCGGGTGAGCATCATTTTTGTTCCAAGATCACTGATGCCCTCCACACCCCTGTGGGCCTGCTGAGCAGCATTGATTCCCATACGACCCTCGGAGGCCCTCTGTGTCTGCCGAGTCTCTGGCAACACACTGTACGTTACTTCAATAGAGCTATATTTCCAGAGCACTCGAACAGCATCAGAACCACATTTCTAGGCAGTCCAACATGTCCTGCAAGTTTTCGAGATTGCCCTCGTCTGAGCTGCCCTGAGAACACACTCTTCTTAGAATTTATCGAGGACCTCTTTCCTGAAGTCACTCTATTCAAGGAGAAATACAGCATCCTAACATGCTGTGTCGCTCACAGTGCAAGCAACGGGAGAACTTGCCTCGAGGTAAGGCCCTGAAATGCTATGCAGAAGCGGAGGTGTGTAGCCGTTTCCATGAGGCCGTAGTCGCCGCTCTGCAGCATTTTAACGCCAGTACGCTTTTCAGGACTCCTAGGTGCCTCGCCTGGAAACCCTATTCCCTGCAAGAAGAGCAAGTACCCTCAGGCTCCCCTGGCCCTTCTAAGCAATATCCAGGCCCGTAGCTTTCCGACTCACAGTGTGTATGCCGAGTGTAGGGCAACACAGTGCACTCTTATTGGGACATCTTGAGTAAGCCAGCACTCATACAGGTTCACGAGCACCGTTCTAGCAAGTTCCTACATGCCGTGGAAGTCGCACTCATTCCCTGGTCTGAGCTGCACAGAGAAAAACACTAGGCTTCTCCTTCCATCCAGGACCTCCTACCTGAAGTCACCCTGCCTCCAGGAAGAAGACGACTTGCCTTCCTATTGCAACTAAAGCACAGTTTTTCCTGAAGCACTGCAGACTTTTGAAGGGGCACGGGCCCAGAGGCCTAGCTTGGGCTTTCCTTGGTGAGGCCGTTCACTAGATGCAGAACACCCTGCCTCGAGAAGTTGATTAAGGGAGGAAAACAGTGTGTACTCTGTGTCTCATTGGACTTGTTAAAAACCACAGAGATGTATGCTGCCTGTGCCCATGGAAATGGGGGCATGATGGTACTAGCCTTGCTTTCCATTTGGAAAGCTCCATTCTTGCCGCCGGGAAGCTCCCTGAAATTCTCTGCTGTTGACAGGCCTCTGGTCCCTCTACATTGGTGTGGGAAGAAAATGAGTTTTCTCTGGCTACACACGGAGCTTCTTTGGCCGGGGTGGGGCTCACCTTGCCATGCTCTAGAGCTAAAGGGAATCTCAACGTGAGTCCTTGCCTCGAGGTAAGGCCCTGAGTAGCCCTGCAGAAAGGGAGGCATTCAGCTCTTTCCATTAGTTCTTAGTCGCTGTTCTCCTTTACTTTAAAGGAAGTACCCTTTTCAGGACTCCTAGGCCTCTCGGGTGAGCATCATTTTTGTTCCAAGATCCCTGAGTACCTCCACACCCCTGTAGGCCTGCTGAGCAACAACGAGGCCCATTGGTCCCTCGGAGTTCCTCTGTGTCTGCTGAGTCATGGGCAACACACTGCACTCTTTCTTGTCATATCTTGATTCACAGCACTCGCACAAGTTCACGAGCACCGTTCTAGCAAGTTCCAACATGCCGTGGAAGTCGAACTCATTCTTTAGACTGAGCTGCACAGAGGAAAAACACTAGGCTTCTTCTTCCATCTAAGACCTCTTACCTGAAGTTACACTGCCATCAGGAGAAACACTGCTTGCATTCTTATTGCAACTAAAGCAGAGTTTTTCCTGTAGCACTGCAGGCTTTTGAAGAGGCACGGGCCCATGGGCCTAGCTAGGGCCTTCCTTGGTGAGGCCGTTCACAAGACGCAGAACACCCTGCCTCGAGAAGTTGATTCAGGGAAGCAACCAGTGTGTACCCTGTGGTTCTTTTGACTTGTTAGAAACCACAGAGATGTATGCTGCCTGTGCCCATGGTAATGGGGGCATGATGGTACTAGCCTTGCTTTCCATTTGGAAAGCCCCATTCTTGCCACCGTGAAGCTCCCTGAAATTCTCTGCTGTTAACAGCTCTCTGGCCACTGTAGGCATGGGTGTGGGAAGAAAATGAGATTTCTCTGGCTACACACGGAGCTTCATTGGCCCGGTTGGGGCTCACCTTGCCATGCTCTAGAGCTAAAGGGAATCTCAACGTGAGTCCTTGCCTCGAGGTAAGGCCCTGAGTAGCCCTGCAGAAAGGGAGGCATGCAGCTCTTTCCATGAGCTCTTAGTGGAGGTTCCGCTTTATGTTAAAGGAAGCACCCTTTTCAGGACTCCTAGGCCCTTCGGGTGAGCATCATTTTTGTTCCAAGATCACTGATGCCCTCCACACCCCTGTGGGCCTGCTGAGCAGCATTGATTCCCATACGACCCTCGGAGGCCCTCTGTGTCTGCCGAGTCTCTGGCAACACACTGTACGTTACTTCAATAGAGCTATATTTCCAGAGCACTCGAACAGCATCAGAACCACATTTCTAGGCAGTCCAACATGTCCTGCAAGTTTTCGAGATTGCCCTCGTCTGAGCTGCCCTGAGAACACACTCTTCTTAGAATTTATCGAGGACCTCTTTCCTGAAGTCACTCTATTCAAGGAGAAATACAGCATCCTAACATGCTGTGTCGCTCACAGTGCAAGCAACGGGAGAACTTGCCTCGAGGTAAGGCCCTGAAATGCTATGCAGAAGCGGAGGTGTGTAGCCGTTTCCATGAGGCCGTAGTCGCCGCTCTGCAGCATTTTAACGCCAGTACGCTTTTCAGGACTCCTAGGTGCCTCGCCTGGAAACCCTATTCCCTGCAAGAAGAGCAAGTACCCTCAGGCTCCCCTGGCCCTTCTAAGCAATATCCAGGCCCGTAGCTTTCCGACTCACAGTGTGTATGCCGAGTGTAGGGCAACACAGTGCACTCTTATTGGGACATCTTGAGTAAGCCAGCACTCATACAGGTTCACGAGCACCGTTCTAGCAAGTTCCTACATGCCGTGGAAGTCGCACTCATTCCCTGGTCTGAGCTGCACAGAGAAAAACACTAGGCTTCTCCTTCCATCCAGGACCTCCTACCTGAAGTCACCCTGCCTCCAGGAAGAAGACGACTTGCCTTCCTATTGCAACTAAAGCACAGTTTTTCCTGAAGCACTGCAGACTTTTGAAGGGGCACGGGCCCAGAGGCCTAGCTTGGGCTTTCCTTGGTGAGGCCGTTCACTAGATGCAGAACACCCTGCCTCGAGAAGTTGATTAAGGGAGGAAAACAGTGTGTACTCTGTGTCTCATTGGACTTGTTAAAAACCACAGAGATGTATGCTGCCTGTGCCCATGGAAATGGGGGCATGATGGTACTAGCCTTGCTTTCCATTTGGAAAGCTCCATTCTTGCCGCCGGGAAGCTCCCTGAAATTCTCTGCTGTTGACAGGCCTCTGGTCCCTCTACATTGGTGTGGGAAGAAAATGAGTTTTCTCTGGCTACACACGGAGCTTCTTTGGCCGGGGTGGGGCTCACCTTGCCATGCTCTAGAGCTAAAGGGAATCTCAACGTGAGTCCTTGCCTCGAGGTAAGGCCCTGAGTAGCCCTGCAGAAAGGGAGGCATTCAGCTCTTTCCATTAGTTCTTAGTCGCTGTTCTCCTTTACTTTAAAGGAAGTACCCTTTTCAGGACTCCTAGGCCTCTCGGGTGAGCATCATTTTTGTTCCAAGATCCCTGAGTACCTCCACACCCCTGTAGGCCTGCTGAGCAACAACGAGGCCCATTGGTCCCTCGGAGTTCCTCTGTGTCTGCTGAGTCATGGGCAACACACTGCACTCTTTCTTGTCATATCTTGATTCACAGCACTCGCACAAGTTCACGAGCACCGTTCTAGCAAGTTCCAACATGCCGTGGAAGTCGAACTCATTCTTTAGACTGAGCTGCACAGAGGAAAAACACTAGGCTTCTTCTTCCATCTAAGACCTCTTACCTGAAGTTACACTGCCATCAGGAGAAACACTGCTTGCATTCTTATTGCAACTAAAGCAGAGTTTTTCCTGTAGCACTGCAGGCTTTTGAAGAGGCACGGGCCCATGGGCCTAGCTAGGGCCTTCCTTGGTGAGGCCGTTCACAAGACGCAGAACACCCTGCCTCGAGAAGTTGATTCAGGGAAGCAACCAGTGTGTACCCTGTGGTTCTTTTGACTTGTTAGAAACCACAGAAATGTATGCTGCCTGTGCCCATGGTAATGGGGGCATGATGGTACTAGCCTTGCTTTCCATTTGGAAAGCCCCATTCTTGCTGCCGTGAAGCTCCCTGAAATTCTCTGCTGTTAACAGCTCTCTGGCCACTGTAGGCATGGGTGTGGGAAGAAAATGAGATTTCTCTGGCTACACACGGAGCTTCATTGGCCCGGTTGGGGCTCACCTTGCCATGCTCTAGAGCTAAAGGGAATCTCAACGTGAGTCCTTGCCTCGAGGTAAGGCCCTGAGTAGCCCTGCAGAAAGGGAGGCATGCAGCTCTTTCCATGAGCTCTTAGTGGAGGTTCCGCTTTATGTTAAAGGAAGCACCCTTTTCAGGACTCCTAGGCCCTTCGGGTGAGCATCATTTTTGTTCCAAGATCACTGACGCCCTCCACACCCCTGTGGGCCTGCTGAGCTGCATTGATTCCCATACGACCCTCGGAGGCCCTCTGTGTCTGCCGAGTCTCTGGCAACACACTGTACGTTACTTCAATAGAGCTATATTTCCAGAGCAGTCGAACAGCATGAGAACCACATTTCTAGGCAGTCCAACATGTCCTGCAAGTTTTCGAGATTGCCCTCGTCTGAGCTGCCCTGAGAACACACTCTTCTTAGAATTTATCGAGGACCTCTTTCCTGAAGTCACTCTATTCAAGGAGAAATACAGCATCCTAACATGCTGTGTCGCTCACAGTGCAAGCAACGGGAGAACTTGCCTCGAGGTAAGGCCCTGAAATGCTATGCAGAAGCGGAGGTGTGTAGCCGTTTCCATGAGGCCGTAGTCGCCGCTCTGCAGCATTTTAACGCCAGTACGCTTTTCAGGACTCCTAGGTGCCTCGCCTGGAAACCCTATTCCCTGCAAGAAGAGCAAGTACCCTCAGGCTCCCCTGGCCCTTCTAAGCAATATCCAGGCCCGTAGCTTTCCGACTCACAGTGTGTATGCCGAGTGTAGGGCAACACAGTGCACTCTTATTGGGACATCTTGAGTAAGCCAGCACTCATACAGGTTCACGAGCACCGTTCTAGCAAGTTCCTACATGCCGTGGAAGTCGCACTCATTCCCTGGTCTGAGCTGCACAGAGAAAAACACTAGGCTTCTCCTTCCATCCAGGACTTCCTACCTGAAGTCACCCTGCCTCCAGGAAGAAGACGACTTGCCTTCCTATTGCAACTAAAGCACAGTTTTTCCTGAAGCACTGCAGACTTTTGAAGGGGCACGGGCCCAGAGGCCTAGCTTGGGCTTTCCTTGGTGAGGCCGTTCACTAGATGCAGAACACCCTGCCTCGAGAAGTTGATTAAGGGAGGAAAACAGTGTGTACTCTGTGTCTCATTGGACTTGTTAAAAACCACAGAGATGTATGCTGCCTGTGCCCATGGAAATGGGGGCATGATGGTACTAGCCTTGCTTTCCATTTGGAAAGCTCCATTCTTGCCGCCGGGAACCTCCCTGAAAGTCTCTGCTGTTGACAGGCCTCTGGTCCCTCTACATTGGTGTGGGAAGAAAATGAGTTTTCTCTGGCTACACACGGAGCTTCTTTGGCCGGGGTGGGGCTCACCTTGCCATGCTCTAGAGCTAAAGGGAATCTCAACGTGAGTCCTTGCCTCGAGGTAAGGCCCTGAGTAGCCCTGCAGAAAGGGAGGCATTCAGCTCTTTCCATTAGTTCTTAGTCGCTGTTCTCCTTTACTTTAAAGGAAGTACCCTTTTCAGGACTCCTAGGCCTCTCGGGTGAGCATCATTTTTGTTCCAAGATCCCTGAGTACCTCCACACCCCTGTAGGCCTGCTGAGCAACAACGAGGCCCATTGGTCCCTCGGAGTTCCTCTGTGTCTGCTGAGTCATGGGCAACACACTGCACTCTTTCTTGTCATATCTTGATTCACAGCACTCGCACAAGTTCACGAGCACCGTTCTAGCAAGTTCCAACATGCCGTGGAAGTCGAACTCATTCTTTAGACTGAGCTGCACAGAGGAAAAACACTAGGCTTCTTCTTCCATCTAAGACCTCTTACCTGAAGTTACACTGCCATCAGGAGAAACACTGCTTGCATTCTTATTGCAACTAAAGCAGAGTTTTTCCTGTAGCACTGCAGGCTTTTGAAGAGGCACGGGCCCATGGGCCTAGCTAGGGCCTTCCTTGGTGAGGCCGTTCACAAGACGCAGAACACCCTGCCTCGAGAAGTTGATTCAGGGAAGCAACCAGTGTGTACCCTGTGGTTCTTTTGACTTGTTAGAAACCACAGAGATGTATGCTGCCTGTGCCCATGGTAATGGGGGCATGATGGTACTAGCCTTGCTTTCCATTTGGAAAGCCCCATTCTTGCTGCCGTGAAGCTCCCTGAAATTCTCTGCTGTTAACAGCTCTCTGGCCACTGTAGGCATGGGTGTGGGAAGAAAATGAGATTTCTCTGGCTACACACGGAGCTTCATTGGCCCGGTTGGGGCTCACCTTGCCATGCTCTAGAGCTAAAGGGAATCTCAACGTGAGTCCTTGCCTCGAGGTAAGGCCCTGAGTAGCCCTGCAGAAAGGGAGGCATGCAGCTCTTTCCATGAGCTCTTAGTGGAGGTTCCGCTTTATGTTAAAGGAAGCACCCTTTTCAGGACTCCTAGGCCCTTCGGGTGAGCATCATTTTTGTTCCAAGATCACTGACGCCCTCCACACCCCTGTGGGCCTGCTGAGCTGCATTGATTCCCATACGACCCTCGGAGGCCCTCTGTGTCTGCCGAGTCTCTGGCAACACACTGTACGTTACTTCAATAGAGCTATATTTCCAGAGCACTCGAACAGCATGAGAACCACATTTCTAGGCAGTCCAACATGTCCTGCAAGTTTTCGAGATTGCCCTCGTCTGAGCTGCCCTGAGAACACACTCTTCTTAGAATTTATCGAGGACCTCTTTCCTGAAGTCACTCTATTCAAGGAGAAATACAGCATCCTAACATGCTGTGTCGCTCACAGTGCAAGCAACGGGAGAACTTGCCTCGAGGTAAGGCCCTGAAATGCTATGCAGAAGCGGAGGTGTGTAGCCGTTTCCATGAGGCCGTAGTCGCCGCTCTGCAGCATTTTAACGCCAGTACGCTTTTCAGGACTCCTAGGTGCCTCGCCTGGAAACCCTATTCCCTGCAAGAAGAGCAAGTACCCTCAGGCTCCCCTGGCCCTTCTAAGCAAGATCCAGGCCCGTAGCTTTCCGACTCACAGTGTGTATGCCGAGTGTAGGGCAACACAGTGCACTCTTATTGGGACATCTTGAGTAAGCCAGCACTCATACAGGTTCACGAGCACCGTTCTAGCAAGTTCCTACATGCCGTGGAAGTCGCACTCATTCCCTGGTCTGAGCTGCACAGAGAAAAACACTAGGCTTCTCCTTCCATCCAGGACCTCCTACCTGAAGTCACCCTGCCTCCAGGAAGAAGACGACTTGCCTTCCTATTGCAACTAAAGCACAGTTTTTCCTGAAGCACTGCAGACTTTTGAAGGGGCACGGGCCCAGAGGCCTAGCTTGGGCTTTCCTTGGTGAGGCCGTTCACTAGATGCAGAACACCCTGCCTCGAGAAGTTGATTAAGGGAGGAAAACAGTGTGTACTCTGTGTCTCATTGGACTTGTTAAAAACCACAGAGATGTATGCTGCCTGTGCCCATGGAAATGGGGGCATGATGGTACTAGCCTTGCTTTCCATTTGGAAAGCTCCATTCTTGCCGCCGGGAAGCTCCCTGAAATTCTCTGCTGTTGACAGGCCTCTGGTCCCTCTACATTGGTGTGGGAAGAAAATGAGTTTTCTCTGGCTACACACGGAGCTTCTTTGGCCGGGGTGGGGCTCACCTTGCCATGCTCTAGAGCTAAAGGGAATCTCAACGTGAGTCCTTGCCTCGAGGTAAGGCCCTGAGTAGCCCTGCAGAAAGGGAGGCATTCAGCTCTTTCCATTAGTTCTTAGTCGCTGTTCTCCTTTACTTTAAAGGAAGTACCCTTTTCAGGACTCCTAGGCCTCTCGGGTGAGCATCATTTTTGTTCCAAGATCCCTGAGTACCTCCACACCCCTGTAGGCCTGCTGAGCAACAACGAGGCCCATTGGTCCCTCGGAGTTCCTCTGTGTCTGCTGAGTCATGGGCAACACACTGCACTCTTTCTTGTCATATCTTGATTCACAGCACTCGCACAAGTTCACGAGCACCGTTCTAGCAAGTTCCAACATGCCGTGGAAGTCGAACTCATTCTTTAGACTGAGCTGCACAGAGGAAAAACACTAGGCTTCTTCTTCCATCTAAGACCTCTTACCTGAAGTTACACTGCCATCAGGAGAAACACTGCTTGCATTCTTATTGCAACTAAAGCAGAGTTTTTCCTGTAGCACTGCAGGCTTTTGAAGAGGCACGGGCCCATGGGCCTAGCTAGGGCCTTCCTTGGTGAGGCCGTTCACAAGACGCAGAACACCCTGCCTCGAGAAGTTGATTCAGGGAAGCAACCAGTGTGTACCCTGTGGTTCTTTTGACTTGTTAGAAACCACAGAGATGTATGCTGCCTGTGCCCATGGTAATGGGGGCATGATGGTACTAGCCTTGCTTTCCATTTGGAAAGCCCCATTCTTGCTGCCGTGAAGCTCCCTGAAATTCTCTGCTGTTAACAGCTCTCTGGCCACTGTAGGCATGGGTGTGGGAAGAAAATGAGATTTCTCTGGCTACACACGGAGCTTCATTGGCCCGGTTGGGGCTCACCTTGCCATGCTCTAGAGCTAAAGGGAATCTCAACGTGAGTCCTTGCCTCGAGGTAAGGCCCTGAGTAGCCCTGCAGAAAGGGAGGCATGCAGCTCTTTCCATGAGCTCTTAGTGGAGGTTCCGCTTTATGTTAAAGGAAGCACCCTTTTCAGGACTCCTAGGCCCTTCGGGTGAGCATCATTTTTGTTCCAAGATCACTGACGCCCTCCACACCCCTGTGGGCCTGCTGAGCTGCATTGATTCCCATACGACCCTCGGAGGCCCTCTGTGTCTGCCGAGTCTCTGGCAACACACTGTACGTTACTTCAATAGAGCTATATTTCCAGAGCAGTCGAACAGCATGAGAACCACATTTCTAGGCAGTCCAACATGTCCTGCAAGTTTTCGAGATTGCCCTCGTCTGAGCTGCCCTGAGAACACACTCTTCTTAGAATTTATCGAGGACCTCTTTCCTGAAGTCACTCTATTCAAGGAGAAATACAGCATCCTAACATGCTGTGTCGCTCACAGTGCAAGCAACGGGAGAACTTGCCTCGAGGTAAGGCCCTGAAATGCTATGCAGAAGCGGAGGTGTGTAGCCGTTTCCATGAGGCCGTAGTCGCCGCTCTGCAGCATTTTAACGCCAGTACGCTTTTCAGGACTCCTAGGTGCCTCGCCTGGAAACCCTATTCCCTGCAAGAAGAGCAAGTACCCTCAGGCTCCCCTGGCCCTTCTAAGCAATATCCAGGCCCGTAGCTTTCCGACTCACAGTGTGTATGCCGAGTGTAGGGCAACACAGTGCACTCTTATTGGGACATCTTGAGTAAGCCAGCACTCATACAGGTTCACGAGCACCGTTCTAGCAAGTTCCTACATGCCGTGGAAGTCGCACTCATTCCCTGGTCTGAGCTGCACAGAGAAAAACACTAGGCTTCTCCTTCCATCCAGGACCTCCTACCTGAAGTCACCCTGCCTCCAGGAAGAAGACGACTTGCCTTCCTATTGCAACTAAAGCACAGTTTTTCCTGAAGCACTGCAGACTTTTGAAGGGGCACGGGCCCAGAGGCCTAGCTTGGGCTTTCCTTGGTGAGGCCGTTCACTAGATGCAGAAC
Source organism: Balaenoptera borealis (assembly GCF_965194805.1). Lineage (NCBI taxonomy): Eukaryota > Metazoa > Chordata > Mammalia > Artiodactyla > Balaenopteridae > Balaenoptera > Balaenoptera borealis. The sequence goes on from NW_028123347.1 coordinate 41,762, forward strand.
ACCCTGCCTCGAGAAGTTGATTAAGGGAGGAAAACAGTGTGTACTCTGTGTCTCATTGGACTTGTTAAAAACCACAGAGATGTATGCTGCCTGTGCCCATGGAAATGGGGGCATGATGGTACTAGCCTTGCTTTCCATTTGGAAAGCTCCATTCTTGCCGCCGGGAAGCTCCCTGAAATTCTCTGCTGTTGACAGGCCTCTGGTCCCTCTACATTGGTGTGGGAAGAAAATGAGTTTTCTCTGGCTACACACGGAGCTTCTTTGGCCGGGGTGGGGCTCACCTTGCCATGCTCTAGAGCTAAAGGGAATCTCAACGTGAGTCCTTGCCTCGAGGTAAGGCCCTGAGTAGCCCTGCAGAAAGGGAGGCATTCAGCTCTTTCCATTAGTTCTTAGTCGCTGTTCTCCTTTACTTTAAAGGAAGTACCCTTTTCAGGACTCCTAGGCCTCTCGGGTGAGCATCATTTTTGTTCCAAGATCCCTGAGTACCTCCACACCCCTGTAGGCCTGCTGAGCAACAACGAGGCCCATTGGTCCCTCGGAGTTCCTCTGTGTCTGCTGAGTCATGGGCAACACACTGCACTCTTTCTTGTCATATCTTGATTCACAGCACTCGCACAAGTTCACGAGCACCGTTCTAGCAAGTTCCAACATGCCGTGGAAGTCGAACTCATTCTTTAGACTGAGCTGCACAGAGGAAAAACACTAGGCTTCTTCTTCCATCTAAGACCTCTTACCTGAAGTTACACTGCCATCAGGAGAAACACTGCTTGCATTCTTATTGCAACTAAAGCAGAGTTTTTCCTGTAGCACTGCAGGCTTTTGAAGAGGCACGGGCCCATGGGCCTAGCTAGGGCCTTCCTTGGTGAGGCCGTTCACAAGACGCAGAACACCCTGCCTCGAGAAGTTGATTCAGGGAAGCAACCAGTGTGTACCCTGTGGTTCTTTTGACTTGTTAGAAACCACAGAGATGTATGCTGCCTGTGCCCATGGTAATGGGGGCATGATGGTACTAGCCTTGCTTTCCATTTGGAAAGCCCCATTCTTGCTGCCGTGAAGCTCCCTGAAATTCTCTGCTGTTAACAGCTCTCTGGCCACTGTAGGCATGGGTGTGGGAAGAAAATGAGATTTCTCTGGCTACACACGGAGCTTCATTGGCCCGGTTGGGGCTCACCTTGCCATGCTCTAGAGCTAAAGGGAATCTCAACGTGAGTCCTTGCCTCGAGGTAAGGCCCTGAGTAGCCCTGCAGAAAGGGAGGCATGCAGCTCTTTCCATGAGCTCTTAGTGGAGGTTCCGCTTTATGTTAAAGGAAGCACCCTTTTCAGGACTCCTAGGCCCTTCGGGTGAGCATCATTTTTGTTCCAAGATCACTGACGCCCTCCACACCCCTGTGGGCCTGCTGAGCAGCATTGATTCCCATACGACCCTCGGAGGCCCTCTGTGTCTGCCGAGTCTCTGGCAACACACTGTACGTTACTTCAATAGAGCTATATTTCCAGAGCACTCGAACAGCATGAGAACCACATTTCTAGGCAGTCCAACATGTCCTGCAAGTTTTCGAGATTGCCCTCGTCTGAGCTGCCCTGAGAACACACTCTTCTTAGAATTTATCGAGGACCTCTTTCCTGAAGTCACTCTATTCAAGGAGAAATACAGCATCCTAACATGCTGTGTCGCTCACAGTGCAAGCAACGGGAGAACTTGCCTCGAGGTAAGGCCCTGAAATGCTATGCAGAAGCGGAGGTGTGTAGCCGTTTCCATGAGGCCGTAGTCGCCGCTCTGCAGCATTTTAACGCCAGTACGCTTTTCAGGACTCCTAGGTGCCTCGCCTGGAAACCCTATTCCCTGCAAGAAGAGCAAGTACCCTCAGGCTCCCCTGGCCCTTGTAAGCAATATCCAGGCCCGTAGCTTTCCGACTCACAGTGTGTATGCCGAGTGTAGGGCAACACAGTGCACTCTTATTGGGACATCTTGAGTAAGCCAGCACTCATACAGGTTCACGAGCACCGTTCTAGCAAGTTCCTACATGCCGTGGAAGTCGCACTCATTCCCTGGTCTGAGCTGCACAGAGAAAAACACTAGGCTTCTCCTTCCATCCAGGACCTCCTACCTGAAGTCACCCTGCCTCCAGGAAGAAGACGACTTGCCTTCCTATTGCAACTAAAGCACAGTTTTTCCTGAAGCACTGCAGACTTTTGAAGGGGCACGGGCCCAGAGGCCTAGCTTGGGCTTTCCTTGGTGAGGCCGTTCACTAGATGCAGAACACCCTGCCTCGAGAAGTTGATTAAGGGAGGAAAACAGTGTGTACTCTGTGTCTCATTGGACTTGTTAAAAACCACAGAGATGTATGCTGCCTGTGCCCATGGAAATGGGGGCATGATGGTACTAGCCTTGCTTTCCATTTGGAAAGCCCCATTCTTGCCGCCGGGAAGCTCCCTGAAATTCTCTGCTGTTGACAGGCCTCTGGTCCCTCTACATTGGTGTGGGAAGAAAATGAGTTTTCTCTGGCTACACACGGAGCTTCTTTGGCCGGGGTGGGGCTCACCTTGCCATGCTCTAGAGCTAAAGGGAATCTCAACGTGAGTCCTTGCCTCGAGGTAAGGCCCTGAGTAGCCCTGCAGAAAGGGAGGCATTCAGCTCTTTCCATTAGTTCTTAGTCGCTGTTCTCCTTTACTTTAAAGGAAGTACCCTTTTCAGGACTCCTAGGCCTCTCGGGTGAGCATCATTTTTGTTCCAAGATCCCTGAGTATCTCCACACCCCTGTAGGCCTGCTGAGCAACAACGAGGCCCATTGGTCCCTCGGAGTTCCTCTGTGTCTGCTGAGTCATGGGCAACACACTGCACTCTTTCTTGTCATATCTTGATTCACAACACTCGCACAAGTTCACGAGCACCGTTCTAGCAAGTTCCAACATGCCGTGGAAGTCGAACTCATTCTTTAGACTGAGCTGCACAGAGGAAAAACACTAGGCTTCTTCTTCCATCTAAGACCTCTTACCTGAAGTTACACTGCCATCAGGAGAAACACTGCTTGCATTCTTATTGCAACTAAAGCAGAGTTTTTCCTGTAGCACTGCAGGCTTTTGAAGAGGCACGGGCCCATGGGCCTAGCTAGGGCCTTCCTTGGTGAGGCCGTTCACAAGACGCAGAACACCCTGCCTCGAGAAGTTGATTCAGGGAAGCAAGCAGTGTGTACCCTGTGGTTCTTTTGACTTGTTAGAAACCACAGAGATGTATGCTGCCTGTGCCCATGGTAATGGGGGCATGATGGTACTAGCCTTGCTTTCCATTTGGAAAGCCCCATTCTTGCTGCCGTGAAGCTCCCTGAAATTCTCTGCTGTTAACAGCTCTCTGGCCACTGTAGGCATGGGTGTGGGAAGAAAATGAGATTTCTCTGGCTGCACACGGAGCTTCATTGGCCCGGTTGGGGCTCACCTTGCCATGCTCTAGAGCTAAAGGGAATCTCAACGTGAGTCCTTGCCTCGAGGTAAGGCCCTGAGTAGCCCTGCAGAAAGGGAGGCATGCAGCTCTTTCCATGAGCTCTTAGTGGAGGTTCCGCTTTATGTTAAAGGAAGCACCCTTTTCAGGACTCCTAGGCCCTTCGGGTGAGCATCATTTTTGTTCCAAGATCACTGACGCCCTCCACACCCCTGTGGGCCTGCTGAGCAGCATTGATTCCCATACGACCCTCGGAGGCCCTCTGTGTCTGCCGAGTCTCTGGCAACACACTGTACGTTACTTCAATAGAGCTATATTTCCAGAGCACTCGAACAGCATGAGAACCACATTTCTAGGCAGTCCAACATGTCCTGCAAGTTTTCGACATTGCCCTCGTCTGAGCTGCCCTGAGAACACACTCTTCTTAGAATTTATCGAGGACCTCTTTCCTGAAGTCACTCTATTCAAGGAGAAATACAGCATCCTAACATGCTGTGTCGCTCACAGTGCAAGCAACGGGAGAACTTGCCTCGAGGTAAGGCCCTGAAATGCTATGCAGAAGCGGAGGTGTGTAGCCGTTTCCATGAGGCCGTAGTCGCCGCTCTGCAGCATTTTAACGCCAGTACGCTTTTCAGGACTCCTAGGTGCCTCGCCTGGAAACCCTATTCCCTGCAAGAAGAGCAAGTACCCTCAGGCTCCCCTGGCCCTTCTAAGCAATATCCAGGCCCGTAGCTTTCCGACTCACAGTGTGTATGCCGAGTGTAGGGCAACACAGTGCACTCTTATTGGGACATCTTGAGTAAGCCAGCACTCATACAAGGTTCACGAGCACCGTTCTAGCAAGTTCCTACATGCCGTGGAAGTCGCACTCATTCCCTGGTCTGAGCTGCACAGAGAAAAACGCTAGGCTTCTCCGTCCATCCAGGACCTCCTACCTGAAGTCACCCTGCCTCCAGGTAGAAGACGACTTGCCTTCCTATTGCAACTAAAGCACAGTTTTTCCTGAAGCACTGCAGACTTTTGAAGAGGCACGGGCCCAGAGGCCTAGCTTGGGCTTTCCTTGGTGAGGCCGTTCACTAGATGCAGAACACCCTGCCTCGAGAAGTTGATTAAGGGAGGAAAACAGTGTGTACTCTGTGTCTCATTGGACTTGTTAAAAACCACAGAGATGTATGCTGCCTGTGCCCATGGAAATGGGGGCATGATGGTACTAGCCTTGCTTTCCATTTGGAAAGCCCCATTCTTGCCGCCGGGAAGCTCCCTGAAATTCTCTGCTGTTGACAGGCCTCTGGTCCCTCTACATTGGTGTGGGAAGAAAATGAGTTTTCTCTGGCTACACACGGAGCTTCTTTGGCCGGGGTGGGGCTCACCTTGCCATGCTCTAGAGCTAAAGGGAATCTCAACGTGAGTCCTTGCCTCGAGGTAAGGCCCTGAGTAGCCCTGCAGAAAGGGAGGCATTCAGCTCTTTCCATTAGTTCTTAGTCGCTGTTCTCCTTTACTTTAAAGGAAGTACCCTTTTCAGGACTCCTAGGCCTCTCGGGTGAGCATCATTTTTGTTCCAAGATCCCTGAGTATCTCCACACCCCTGTAGGCCTGCTGAGCAACAACGAGGCCCATTGGTCCCTCGGAGTTCCTCTGTGTCTGCTGAGTCATGGGCAACACACTGCACTCTTTCTTGTCATATCTTGATTCACAGCACTCGCACAAGTTCACGAGCACCGTTCTAGCAAGTTCCAACATGCCGTGGAAGTCGAACTCATTCTTTAGACTGAGCTGCACAGAGGAAAAACACTAGGCTTCTTCTTCCATCTAAGACCTCTTACCTGAAGTTACACTGCCATCAGGAGAAACACTGCTTGCATTCTTATTGCAACTAAAGCAGAGTTTTTCCTGTAGCACTGCAGGCTTTTGAAGAGGCACGGGCCCATGGGCCTAGCTAGGGCCTTCCTTGGTGAGGCCGTTCACAAGACGCAGAACACCCTGCCTCGAGAAGTTGATTCAGGGAAGCAACCAGTGTGTACCCTGTGGTTCTTTTGACTTGTTAGAAACCACAGAGATGTATGCTGCCTGTGCCCATGGTAATGGGGGCATGATGGTACTAGCCTTGCTTTCCATTTGGAAAGCCCCATTCTTGCTGCCGTGAAGCTCCCTGAAATTCTCTGCTGTTAACAGCTCTCTGGCCACTGTAGGCATGGGTGTGGGAAGAAAATGAGATTTCTCTGGCTACACACGGAGCTTCATTGGCCCGGTTGGGGCTCACCTTGCCATGCTCTAGAGCTAAAGGGAATCTCAACGTGAGTCCTTGCCTCGAGGTAAGGCCCTGAGTAGCCCTGCAGAAAGGGAGGCATGCAGCTCTTTCCATGAGCTCTTAGTGGAGGTTCCGCTTTATGTTAAAGGAAGCACCCTTTTCAGGACTCCTAGGCCCTTCGGGTGAGCATCATTTTTGTTCCAAGATCACTGACGCCCTCCACACCCCTGTGGGCCTGCTGAGCAGCATTGATTCCCATACGACCCTCGGAGGCCCTCTGTGTCTGCCGAGTCTCTGGCAACACACTGTACGTTACTTCAATAGAGCTATATTTCCAGAGCACTCGAACAGCATGAGAACCACATTTCTAGGCAGTCCAACATGTCCTGCAAGTTTTCGACATTGCCCTCGTCTGAGCTGCCCTGAGAACACACTCTTCTTAGAATTTATCGAGGACCTCTTTCCTGAAGTCACTCTATTCAAGGAGAAATACAGCATCCTAACATGCTGTGTCGCTCACAGTGCAAGCAACGGGAGAACTTGCCTCGAGGTAAGGCCCTGAAATGCTATGCAGAAGCGGAGGTGTGTAGCCGTTTCCATGAGGCCGTAGTCGCCGCTCTGCAGCATTTTAACGCCAGTACGCTTTTCAGGACTCCTAGGTGCCTCGCCTGGAAACCCTATTCCCTGCAAGAAGAGCAAGTACCCTCAGGCTCCCCTGGCCCTTCTAAGCAATATCCAGGCCCGTAGCTTTCCGACTCACAGTGTGTATGCCGAGTGTAGGGCAACACAGTGCACTCTTATTGGGACATCTTGAGTAAGCCAGCACTCATACAAGGTTCACGAGCACCGTTCTAGCAAGTTCCTACATGCCGTGGAAGTCGCACTCATTCCCTGGTCTGAGCTGCACAGAGAAAAACACTAGGCTTCTCCTTCCATCCAGGACCTCCTACCTGAAGTCACCCTGCCTCCAGGAAGAAGACGACTTGCCTTCCTATTGCAACTAAAGCACAGTTTTTCCTGAAGCACTGCAGACTTTTGAAGAGGCACGGGCCCAGAGGCCTAGCTTGGGCTTTCCTTGGTGAGGCCGTTCACTAGATGCAGAACACCCTGCCTCGAGAAGTTGATTAAGGGAGGAAAACAGTGTGTACTCTGTGTCTCATTGGACTTGTTAAAAACCACAGAGATGTATGCTGCCTGTGCCCATGGAAATGGGGGCATGATGGTACTAGCCTTGCTTTCCATTTGGAAAGCCCCATTCTTGCCGCCGGGAAGCTCCCTGAAATTCTCTGCTGTTGACAGGCCTCTGGTCCCTCTACATTGGTGTGGGAAGAAAATGAGTTTTCTCTGGCTACACACGGAGCTTCTTTGGCCGGGGTGGGGCTCACCTTGCCATGCTCTAGAGCTAAAGGGAATCTCAACGTGAGTCCTTGCCTCGAGGTAAGGCCCTGAGTAGCCCTGCAGAAAGGGAGGCATTCAGCTCTTTCCATTAGTTCTTAGTCGCTGTTCTCCTTTACTTTAAAGGAAGTACCCTTTTCAGGACTCCTAGGCCTCTCGGGTGAGCATCATTTTTGTTCCAAGATCCCTGAGTATCTCCACACCCCTGTAGGCCTGCTGAGCAACAACGAGGCCCATTGGTCCCTCGGAGTTCCTCTGTGTCTGCTGAGTCATGGGCAACACACTGCACTCTTTCTTGTCATATCTTGATTCACAGCACTCGCACAAGTTCACGAGCACCGTTCTAGCAAGTTCCAACATGCCGTGGAAGTCGAACTCATTCTTTAGACTGAGCTGCACAGAGGAAAAACACTAGGCTTCTTCTTCCATCTAAGACCTCTTACCTGAAGTTACACTGCCATCAGGAGAAACACTGCTTGCATTCTTATTGCAACTAAAGCAGAGTTTTTCCTGTAGCACTGCAGGCTTTTGAAGAGGCACGGGCCCATGGGCCTAGCTAGGGCCTTCCTTGGTGAGGCCGTTCACAAGACGCAGAACACCCTGCCTCGAGAAGTTGATTCAGGGAAGCAAGCAGTGTGTACCCTGTGGTTCTTTTGACTTGTTAGAAACCACAGAGATGTATGCTGCCTGTGCCCATGGTAATGGGGGCATGATGGTACTGGCCTTGCTTTCCATTTGGAAAGCCCCATTCTTGCTGCCGTGAAGCTCCCTGAAATTCTCTGCTGTTAACAGCTCTCTGGCCACTGTAGGCATGGGTGTGGGAAGAAAATGAGATTTCTCTGGCTACACACGGAGCTTCATTGGCCTGGTTGGGGCTCACCTTGCCATGCTCTAGAGCTAAAGGGAATCTCAACGTGAGTCCTTGCCTCGAGGTAAGGCCCTGAGTAGCCCTGCAGAAAGGGAGGCATGCAGCTCTTTCCATGAGCTCTTAGTGGAGGTTCCGCTTTATGTTAAAGGAAGCACCCTTTTCAGGACTCCTAGGCCCTTCGGGTGAGCATCATTTTTGTTCCAAGATCACTGACGCCCTCCACACCCCTGTGGGCCTGCTGAGCAGCATTGATTCCCATACGACCCTCGGAGGCCCTCTGTGTCTGCCGAGTCTCTGGCAACACACTGTACGTTACTTCAAAAGAGCTATATTTCCAGAGCAGTCGAACAGCATCAGAACCACATTTCTAGGCAGTCCAACATGTCCTGCAAGTTTTCGAGATTGCCCTCGTCTGAGCTGCCCTGAGAACACACTCTTCTTAGAATTTATCGAGGACCTCTTTCCTGAAGTCACTCTATTCAAGGAGAAATACAGCATCCTAACATGCTGTGTCGCTCACAGTGCAAGCAACGGGAGAACTTGCCTCGAGGTAAGGCCCTGAAATGCTATGCAGAAGCGGAGGTGTGTAGCCGTTTCCATGAGGCCGTAGTCGCCGCTCTGCAGCATTTTAACGCCAGTACGCTTGTCAGGACTCCTAGGTGCCTCGCCTGGAAACCCTATTCCCTGCAAGAAGAGCAAGTACCCTCAGGCTCCCCTGGCCCTTCTAAGCAATATCCAGGCCCGTAGCTTTCCGACTCACAGTGTGTATGCCGAGTGTAGGGCAACACAGTGCACTCTTATTGGGACATCTTGAGTAAGCCAGCACTCATACAAGGTTCACGAGCACCGTTCTAGCAAGTTCCTACATGCCGTGGAAGTCGCACTCATTCCCTGGTCTGAGCTGCACAGAGAAAAACACTAGGCTTCTCCTTCCATCCAGGACCTCCTACCTGAAGTCACCCTGCCTCCAGGAAGAAGACGACTTGCCTTCCTATTGCAACTAAAGCACAGTTTTTCCTGAAGCACTGCAGACTTTTGAAGAGGCACGGGCCCAGAGGCCTAGCTTGGGCTTTCCTTGGTGAGGCCGTTCACTAGATGCAGAACACCCTGCCTCGAGAAGTTGATTAAGGGAGGAAAACAGTGTGTACTCTGTGTCTCATTGGACTTGTTAAAAACCACAGAGATGTATGCTGCCTGTGCCCATGGAAATGGGGGCATGATGGTACTAGCCTTGCTTTCCATTTGGAAAGCTCCATTCTTGCCGCCGGGAAGCTCCCTGAAATTCTCTGCTGTTGACAGGCCTCTGGTCCCTCTACATTGGTGTGGGAAGAAAATGAGTTTTCTCTGGCTACACACGGAGCTTCTTTGGCCGGGGTGGGGCTCACCTTGCCATGCTCTAGAGCTAAAGGGAATCTCAACGTGAGTCCTTGCCTCGAGGTAAGGCCCTGAGTAGCCCTGCAGAAAGGGAGGCATTCAGCTCTTTCCATTAGTTCTTAGTCGCTGTTCTCCTTTACTTTAAAGGAAGTACCCTTTTCAGGACTCCTAGGCCTCTCGGGTGAGCATCATTTTTGTTCCAAGATCCCTGAGTATCTCCACACCCCTGTAGGCCTGCTGAGCAACAACGAGGCCCATTGGTCCCTCGGAGTTCCTCTGTGTCTGCTGAGTCATGGGCAACACACTGCACTCTTTCTTGTCATATCTTGATTCACAGCACTCGCACAAGTTCACGAGCACCGTTCTAGCAAGTTCCAACATGCCGTGGAAGTCGAACTCATTCTTTAGACTGAGCTGCACAGAGGAAAAACACTAGGCTTCTTCTTCCATCTAAGACCTCTTACCTGAAGTTACACTGCCATCAGGAGAAACACTGCTTGCATTCTTATTGCAACTAAAGCAGAGTTTTTCCTGTAGCACTGCAGGCTTTTGAAGAGGCACGGGCCCATGGGCCTAGCTAGGGCCTTCCTTGGTGAGGCCGTTCACAAGACGCAGAACACCCTGCCTCGAGAAGTTGATTCAGGGAAGCAACCAGTGTGTACCCTGTGGTTCTTTTGACTTGTTAGAAACCACAGAGATGTATGCTGCCTGTGCCCATGGTAATGGGGGCATGATGGTACTGGCCTTGCTTTCCATTTGGAAAGCCCCATTCTTGCTGCCGTGAAGCTCCCTGAAATTCTCTGCTGTTAACAGCTCTCTGGCCACTGTAGGCATGGGTGTGGGAAGAAAATGAGATTTCTCTGGCTACACACGGAGCTTCATTGGCCCGGTTGGGGCTCACCTTGCCATGCTCTAGAGCTAAAGGGAATGTCAACGTGAGTCCTTGCCTCGAGGTAAGGCCCTGAGTAGCCCTGCAGAAAGGGAGGCATTCAGCTCTTTCCATTAGTTCTTAGTCGCTGTTCTCCTTTACTTTAAAGGAAGTACCCTTTTCAGGACTCCTAGGCCTCTCGGGTGAGCATCATTTTTGTTCCAAGATCCCTGAGTATCTCCACACCCCTGTAGGCCTGCTGAGCAACAACGAGGCCCATTGGTCCCTCGGAGTTCCTCTGTGTCTGCTGAGTCATGGGCAACACACTGCACTCTTTCTTTTCATATCTTGATTCACAGCACTCGCACAAGTTCACGAGCACCGTTCTAGCAAGTTCCAACATGCCGTGGAAGTCGAACTCATTCTTTAGACTGAGCTGCACAGAGGAAAAACACTAGGCTTCTTCTTCCATCTAAGACCTCTTACCTGAAGTTACACTGCCATCAGGAGAAACACTGCTTGCATTCTTATTGCAACTAAAGCAGAGTTTTTCCTGTAGCACTGCAGGCTTTTGAAGAGGCACGGGCCCATGGGCCTAGCTAGGGCCTTCCTTGGTGAGGCCGTTCACAAGACGCAGAACACCCTGCCTCGAGAAGTTGATTCAGGGAAGCAACCAGTGTGTACCCTGTGGTTCTTTTGACTTGTTAGAAACCACAGAGATGTATGCTGCCTGTGCCCATGGTAATGGGGGCATGATGGTACTAGCCTTGCTTTCCATTTGGAAAGCCCCATTCTTGCTGCCGTGAAGCTCCCTGAAATTCTCTGCTGTTAACAGCTCTCTGGCCACTGTAGGCATGGGTGTGGGAAGAAAATGAGATTTCTCTGGCTACACACGGAGCTTCATTGGCCCGGTTGGGGCTCACCTTGCCATGCTCTAGAGCTAAAGGGAATCTCAACGTGAGTCCTTGCCTCGAGGTAAGGCCCTGAGTAGCCCTGCAGAAAGGGAGGCATGCAGCTCTTTCCATGAGCTCTTAGTGGAGGTTCCGCTTTATGTTAAAGGAAGCACCCTTTTCAGGACTCCTAGGCCCTTCGGGTGAGCATCATTTTTGTTCCAAGATCACTGACGCCCTCCACACCCCTGTGGGCCTGCTGAGCAGCATTGATTCCCATACGACCCTCGGAGGCCCTCTGTGTCTGCCGAGTCTCTGGCAACACACTGTACGTTACTTCAATAGAGCTATATTTCCAGAGCAGTCGAACAGCATCAGAACCACATTTCTAGGCAGTCCAACATGTCCTGCAAGTTTTCGACATTGCCCTCGTCTGAGCTGCCCTGAGAACACACTCTTCTTAGAATTTATCGAGGACCTCTTTCCTGAAGTCACTCTATTCAAGGAGAAATACAGCATCCTAACATGCTGTGTCGCTCACAGTGCAAGCAACGGGAGAACTTGCCTCGAGGTAAGGCCCTGAAATGCTATGCAGAAGCGGAGGTGTGTAGCCGTTTCCATGAGGCCGTAGTCGCCGCTCTGCAGCATTTTAACGCCAGTACGCTTTTCAGGACTCCTAGGTGCCTCGCCTGGAAACCCTATTCCCTGCAAGAAGAGCAAGTACCCTCAGGCTCCCCTGGCCCTTCTAAGCAATATCCAGGCCCGTAGCTTTCCGACTCACAGTGTGTATGCCGAGTGTAGGGCAACACAGTGCACTCTTATTGGGACATCTTGAGTAAGCCAGCACTCATACAAGGTTCACGAGCACCGTTCTAGCAAGTTCCTACATGCCGTGGAAGTCGCACTCATTCCCTGGTCTGAGCTGCACAGAGAAAAACACTAGGCTTCTCCTTCCATCCAGGACCTCCTACCTGAAGTCACCCTGCCTCCAGGAAGAAGACGACTTGCCTTCCTATTGCAACTAAAGCACAGTTTTTCCTGAAGCACTGCAGACTTTTGAAGAGGCACGGGCCCAGAGGCCTAGCTTGGGCTTTCCTTGGTGAGGCCGTTCACTAGATGCAGAACACCCTGCCTCGAGAAGTTGATTAAGGGAGGAAAACAGTGTGTACTCTGTGTCTCATTGGACTTGTTAAAAACCACAGAGATGTATGCTGCCTGTGCCCATGGAAATGGGGGCATGATGGTACTAGCCTTGCTTTCCATTTGGAAAGCCCCATTCTTGCCGCCGGGAAGCTCCCTGAAATTCTCTGCTGTTGACAGGCCTCTGGTCCCTCTACATTGGTGTGGGAAGAAAATGAGTTTTCTCTGGCTACACACGGAGCTTCTTTGGCCGGGGTGGGGCTCACCTTGCCATGCTCTAGAGCTAAAGGGAATCTCAACGTGAGTCCTTGCCTCGAGGTAAGGCCCTGAGTAGCCCTGCAGAAAGGGAGGCATTCAGCTCTTTCCATTAGTTCTTAGTCGCTGTTCTCCTTTACTTTAAAGGAAGTACCCTTTTCAGGACTCCTAGGCCTCTCGGGTGAGCATCATTTTTGTTCCAAGATCCCTGAGTATCTCCACACCCCTGTAGGCCTGCTGAGCAACAACGAGGCCCATTGGTCCCTCGGAGTTCCTCTGTGTCTGCTGAGTCATGGGCAACACACTGCACTCTTTCTTGTCATATCTTGATTCACAGCACTCGCACAAGTTCACGAGCACCGTTCTAGCAAGTTCCAACATGCCGTGGAAGTCGAACTCATTCTTTAGACTGAGCTGCACAGAGGAAAAACACTAGGCTTCTTCTTCCATCTAAGACCTCTTACCTGAAGTTACACTGCCATCAGGAGAAACACTGCTTGCATTCTTATTGCAACTAAAGCAGAGTTTTTCCTGTAGCACTGCAGGCTTTTGAAGAGGCACGGGCCCATGGGCCTAGCTAGGGCCTTCCTTGGTGAGGCCGTTCACAAGACGCAGAACACCCTGCCTCGAGAAGTTGATTCAGGGAAGCAACCAGTGTGTACCCTGTGGTTCTTTTGACTTGTTAGAAACCACAGAGATGTATGCTGCCTGTGCCCATGGTAATGGGGGCATGATGGTACTGGCCTTGCTTTCCATTTGGAAAGCCCCATTCTTGCTGCCGTGAAGCTCCCTGAAATTCTCTGCTGTTAACAGCTCTCTGGCCACTGTAGGCATGGGTGTGGGAAGAAAATGAGATTTCTCTGGCTACACACGGAGCTTCATTGGCCCGGTTGGGGCTCACCTTGCCATGCTCTAGAGCTAAAGGGAATCTCAACGTGAGTCCTTGCCTCGAGGTAAGGCCCTGAGTAGCCCTGCAGAAAGGGAGGCATGCAGCTCTTTCCATGAGCTCTTAGTGGAGGTTCCGCTTTATGTTAAAGGAAGCACCCTTTTCAGGACTCCTAGGCCCTTCGGGTGAGCATCATTTTTGTTCCAAGATCACTGACGCCCTCCACACCCCTGTGGGCCTGCTGAGCAGCATTGATTCCCATACGACCCTCGGAGGCCCTCTGTGTCTGCCGAGTCTCTGGCAACACACTGTACGTTACTTCAATAGAGCTATATTTCCAGAGCACTCGAACAGCATGAGAACCACATTTCTAGGCAGTCCAACATGTCCTGCAAGTTTTCGACATTGCCCTCGTCTGAGCTGCCCTGAGAACACACTCTTCTTAGAATTTATCGAGGACCTCTTTCCTGAAGTCACTCTATTCAAGGAGAAATACAGCATCCTAACATGCTGTGTCGCTCACAGTGCAAGCAACGGGAGAACTTGCCTCGAGGTAAGGCCCTGAAATGCTATGCAGAAGCGGAGGTGTGTAGCCGTTTCCATGAGGCCGTAGTCGCCGCTCTGCAGCATTTTAACGCCAGTACGCTTTTCAGGACTCCTAGGTGCCTCGCCTGGAAACCCTATTCCCTGCAAGAAGAGCAAGTACCCTCAGGCTCCCCTGGCCCTTCTAAGCAATATCCAGGCCCGTAGCTTTCCGACTCACAGTGTGTATGCCGAGTGTAGGGCAACACAGTGCACTCTTATTGGGACATCTTGAGTAAGCCAGCACTCATACAAGGTTCACGAGCACCGTTCTAGCAAGTTCCTACATGCCGTGGAAGTCGCACTCATTCCCTGGTCTGAGCTGCACAGAGAAAAACACTAGGCTTCTCCTTCCATCCAGGACCTCCTACCTGAAGTCACCCTGCCTCCAGGAAGAAGACGACTTGCCTTCCTATTGCAACTAAAGCACAGTTTTTCCTGAAGCACTGCAGACTTTTGAAGAGGCACGGGCCCAGAGGCCTAGCTTGGGCTTTCCTTGGTGAGGCCGTTCACTAGATGCAGAACACCCTGCCTCGAGAAGTTGATTAAGGGAGGAAAACAGTGTGTACTCTGTGTCTCATTGGACTTGTTAAAAACCACAGAGATGTATGCTGCCTGTGCCCATGGAAATGGGGGCATGATGGTACTAGCCTTGCTTTCCATTTGGAAAGCCCCATTCTTGCCGCCGGGAAGCTCCCTGAAATTCTCTGCTGTTGACAGGCCTCTGGTCCCTCTACATTGGTGTGGGAAGAAAATGAGTTTTCTCTGGCTACACACGGAGCTTCTTTGGCCGGGGTGGGGCTCACCTTGCCATGCTCTAGAGCTAAAGGGAATCTCAACGTGAGTCCTTGCCTCGAGGTAAGGCCCTGAGTAGCCCTGCAGAAAGGGAGGCATTCAGCTCTTTCCATTAGTTCTTAGTCGCTGTTCTCCTTTACTTTAAAGGAAGTACCCTTTTCAGGACTCCTAGGCCTCTCGGGTGAGCATCATTTTTGTTCCAAGATCCCTGAGTATCTCCACACCCCTGTAGGCCTGCTGAGCAACAACGAGGCCCATTGGTCCCTCGGAGTTCCTCTGTGTCTGCTGAGTCATGGGCAACACACTGCACTCTTTCTTGTCATATCTTGATTCACAGCACTCGCACAAGTTCACGAGCACCGTTCTAGCAAGTTCCAACATGCCGTGGAAGTCGAACTCATTCTTTAGACTGAGCTGCACAGAGGAAAAACACTAGGCTTCTTCTTCCATCTAAGACCTCTTACCTGAAGTTACACTGCCATCAGGAGAAACACTGCTTGCATTCTTATTGCAACTAAAGCAGAGTTTTTCCTGTAGCACTGCAGGCTTTTGAAGAGGCACGGGCCCATGGGCCTAGCTAGGGCCTTCCTTGGTGAGGCCGTTCACAAGACGCAGAACACCCTGCCTCGAGAAGTTGATTCAGGGAAGCAACCAGTGTGTACCCTGTGGTTCTTTTGACTTGTTAGAAACCACAGAGATGTATGCTGCCTGTGCCCATGGTAATGGGGGCATGATGGTACTGGCCTTGCTTTCCATTTGGAAAGCCCCATTCTTGCTGCCGTGAAGCTCCCTGAAATTCTCTGCTGTTAACAGCTCTCTGGCCACTGTAGGCATGGGTGTGGGAAGAAAATGAGATTTCTCTGGCTACACACGGAGCTTCATTGGCCCGGTTGGGGCTCACCTTGCCATGCTCTAGAGCTAAAGGGAATCTCAACGTGAGTCCTTGCCTCGAGGTAAGGCCCTGAGTAGCCCTGCAGAAAGGGAGGCATGCAGCTCTTTCCATGAGCTCTTAGTGGAGGTTCCGCTTTATGTTAAAGGAAGCACCCTTTTCAGGACTCCTAGGCCCTTCGGGTGAGCATCATTTTTGTTCCAAGATCACTGACGCCCTCCACACCCCTGTGGGCCTGCTGAGCAGCATTGATTCCCATACGACCCTCGGAGGCCCTCTGTGTCTGCCGAGTCTCTGGCAACACACTGTACGTTACTTCAAAAGAGCTATATTTCCAGAGCAGTCGAACAGCATCAGAACCACATTTCTAGGCAGTCCAACATGTCCTGCAAGTTTTCGACATTGCCCTCGTCTGAGCTGCCCTGAGAACACACTCTTCTTAGAATTTATCGAGGACCTCTTTCCTGAAGTCACTCTATTCAAGGAGAAATACAGCATCCTAACATGCTGTGTCGCTCACAGTGCAAGCAACGGGAGAACTTGCCTCGAGGTAAGGCCCTGAAATGCTATGCAGAAGCGGAGGTGTGTAGCCGTTTCCATGAGGCCGTAGTCGCCGCTCTGCAGCATTTTAACGCCAGTACGCTTTTCAGGACTCCTAGGTGCCTCGCCTGGAAACCCTATTCCCTGCAAGAAGAGCAAGTACCCTCAGGCTCCCCTGGCCCTTCTAAGCAATATCCAGGCCCGTAGCTTTCCGACTCACAGTGTGTATGCCGAGTGTAGGGCAACACAGTGCACTCTTATTGGGACATCTTGAGTAAGCCAGCACTCATACAAGGTTCACGAGCACCGTTCTAGCAAGTTCCTACATGCCGTGGAAGTCGCACTCATTCCCTGGTCTGAGCTGCACAGAGAAAAACACTAGGCTTCTCCTTCCATCCAGGACCTCCTACCTGAAGTCACCCTGCCTCCAGGAAGAAGACGACTTGCCTTCCTATTGCAACTAAAGCACAGTTTTTCCTGAAGCACTGCAGACTTTTGAAGAGGCACGGGCCCAGAGGCCTAGCTTGGGCTTTCCTTGGTGAGGCCGTTCACTAGATGCAGAACACCCTGCCTCGAGAAGTTGATTAAGGGAGGAAAACAGTGTGTACTCTGTGTCTCATTGGACTTGTTAAAAACCACAGAGATGTATGCTGCCTGTGCCCATGGAAATGGGGGCATGATGGTACTAGCCTTGCTTTCCATTTGGAAAGCTCCATTCTTGCCGCCGGGAAGCTCCCTGAAATTCTCTGCTGTTGACAGGCCTCTGGTCCCTCTACATTGGTGTGGGAAGAAAATGAGTTTTCTCTGGCTACACACGGAGCTTCTTTGGCCGGGGTGGGGCTCACCTTGCCATGCTCTAGAGCTAAAGGGAATCTCAACGTGAGTCCTTGCCTCGAGGTAAGGCCCTGAGTAGCCCTGCAGAAAGGGAGGCATTCAGCTCTTTCCATTAGTTCTTAGTCGCTGTTCTCCTTTACTTTAAAGGAAGTACCCTTTTCAGGACTCCTAGGCCTCTCGGGTGAGCATCATTTTTGTTCCAAGATCCCTGAGTATCTCCACACCCCTGTAGGCCTGCTGAGCAACAACGAGGCCCATTGGTCCCTCGGAGTTCCTCTGTGTCTGCTGAGTCATGGGCAACACACTGCACTCTTTCTTGTCATATCTTGATTCACAGCACTCGCACAAGTTCACGAGCACCGTTCTAGCAAGTTCCAACATGCCGTGGAAGTCGAACTCATTCTTTAGACTGAGCTGCACAGAGGAAAAACACTAGGCTTCTTCTTCCATCTAAGACCTCTTACCTGAAGTTACACTGCCATCAGGAGAAACACTGCTTGCATTCTTATTGCAACTAAAGCAGAGTTTTTCCTGTAGCACTGCAGGCTTTTGAAGAGGCACGGGCCCATGGGCCTAGCTAGGGCCTTCCTTGGTGAGGCCGTTCACAAGACGCAGAACACCCTGCCTCGAGAAGTTGATTCAGGGAAGCAACCAGTGTGTACCCTGTGGTTCTTTTGACTTGTTAGAAACCACAGAGATGTATGCTGCCTGTGCCCATGGTAATGGGGGCATGATGGTACTGGCCTTGCTTTCCATTTGGAAAGCCCCATTCTTGCTGCCGTGAAGCTCCCTGAAATTCTCTGCTGTTAACAGCTCTCTGGCCACTGTAGGCATGGGTGTGGGAAGAAAATGAGATTTCTCTGGCTACACACGGAGCTTCATTGGCCCGGTTGGGGCTCACCTTGCCATGCTCTAGAGCTAAAGGGAATCTCAACGTGAGTCTTTGCCTCGAGGTAAGGCCCTGAGTAGCCCTGCAGAAAGGGAGGCATGCAGCTCTTTCCATGAGCTCTTAGTGGAGGTTCCGCTTTATGTTAAAGGAAGCACCCTTTTCAGGACTCCTAGGCCCTTCGGGTGAGCATCATTTTTGTTCCAAGATCACTGACGCCCTCCACACCCCTGTGGGCCTGCTGAGCAGCATTGATTCCCATACGACCCTCGGAGGCCCTCTGTGTCTGCCGAGTCTCTGGCAACACACTGTACGTTACTTCAAAAGAGCTATATTTCCAGAGCAGTCGAACAGCATCAGAACCACATTTCTAGGCAGTCCAACATGTCCTGCAAGTTTTCGACATTGCCCTCGTCTGAGCTGCCCTGAGAACACACTCTTCTTAGAATTTATCGAGGACCTCTTTCCTGAAGTCACTCTATTCAAGGAGAAATACAGCATCCTAACATGCTGTGTCGCTC
Organism: Balaenoptera borealis; assembly: GCF_965194805.1. Lineage (NCBI taxonomy): Eukaryota > Metazoa > Chordata > Mammalia > Artiodactyla > Balaenopteridae > Balaenoptera > Balaenoptera borealis. The sequence goes on from NW_028123347.1 coordinate 60,169, forward strand.
ACAGTGCAAGCAACGGGAGAACTTGCCTCGAGGTAAGGCCCTGAAATGCTATGCAGAAGCGGAGGTGTGTAGCCGTTTCCATGAGGCCGTAGTCGCCGCTCTGCAGCATTTTAACGCCAGTACGCTTTTCAGGACTCCTAGGTGCCTCGCCTGGAAACCCTATTCCCTGCAAGAAGAGCAAGTACCCTCAGGCTCCCCTGGCCCTTCTAAGCAATATCCAGGCCCGTAGCTTTCCGACTCACAGTGTGTATGCCGAGTGTAGGGCAACACAGTGCACTCTTATTGGGACATCTTGAGTAAGCCAGCACTCATACAAGGTTCACGAGCACCGTTCTAGCAAGTTCCTACATGCCGTGGAAGTCGCACTCATTCCCTGGTCTGAGCTGCACAGAGAAAAACACTAGGCTTCTCCTTCCATCCAGGACCTCCTACCTGAAGTCACCCTGCCTCCAGGAAGAAGACGACTTGCCTTCCTATTGCAACTAAAGCACAGTTTTTCCTGAAGCACTGCAGACTTTTGAAGAGGCACGGGCCCAGAGGCCTAGCTTGGGCTTTCCTTGGTGAGGCCGTTCACTAGATGCAGAACACCCTGCCTCGAGAAGTTGATTAAGGGAGGAAAACAGTGTGTACTCTGTGTCTCATTGGACTTGTTAAAAACCACAGAGATGTATGCTGCCTGTGCCCATGGAAATGGGGGCATGATGGTACTAGCCTTGCTTTCCATTTGGAAAGCTCCATTCTTGCCGCCGGGAAGCTCCCTGAAATTCTCTGCTGTTGACAGGCCTCTGGTCCCTCTACATTGGTGTGGGAAGAAAATGAGTTTTCTCTGGCTACACACGGAGCTTCTTTGGCCGGGGTGGGGCTCACCTTGCCATGCTCTAGAGCTAAAGGGAATCTCAACGTGAGTCCTTGCCTCGAGGTAAGGCCCTGAGTAGCCCTGCAGAAAGGGAGGCATTCAGCTCTTTCCATTAGTTCTTAGTCGCTGTTCTCCTTTACTTTAAAGGAAGTACCCTTTTCAGGACTCCTAGGCCTCTCGGGTGAGCATCATTTTTGTTCCAAGATCCCTGAGTATCTCCACACCCCTGTAGGCCTGCTGAGCAACAACGAGGCCCATTGGTCCCTCGGAGTTCCTCTGTGTCTGCTGAGTCATGGGCAACACACTGCACTCTTTCTTGTCATATCTTGATTCACAGCACTCGCACAAGTTCACGAGCACCGTTCTAGCAAGTTCCAACATGCCGTGGAAGTCGAACTCATTCTTTAGACTGAGCTGCACAGAGGAAAAACACTAGGCTTCTTCTTCCATCTAAGACCTCTTACCTGAAGTTACACTGCCATCAGGAGAAACACTGCTTGCATTCTTATTGCAACTAAAGCAGAGTTTTTCCTGTAGCACTGCAGGCTTTTGAAGAGGCACGGGCCCATGGGCCTAGCTAGGGCCTTCCTTGGTGAGGCCGTTCACAAGACGCAGAACACCCTGCCTCGAGAAGTTGATTCAGGGAAGCAACCAGTGTGTACCCTGTGGTTCTTTTGACTTGTTAGAAACCACAGAGATGTATGCTGCCTGTGCCCATGGTAATGGGGGCATGATGGTACTGGCCTTGCTTTCCATTTGGAAAGCCCCATTCTTGCTGCCGTGAAGCTCCCTGAAATTCTCTGCTGTTAACAGCTCTCTGGCCACTGTAGGCATGGGTGTGGGAAGAAAATGAGATTTCTCTGGCTACACACGGAGCTTCATTGGCCCGGTTGGGGCTCACCTTGCCATGCTCTAGAGCTAAAGGGAATCTCAACGTGAGTCTTTGCCTCGAGGTAAGGCCCTGAGTAGCCCTGCAGAAAGGGAGGCATGCAGCTCTTTCCATGAGCTCTTAGTGGAGGTTCCGCTTTATGTTAAAGGAAGCACCCTTTTCAGGACTCCTAGGCCCTTCGGGTGAGCATCATTTTTGTTCCAAGATCACTGACGCCCTCCACACCCCTGTGGGCCTGCTGAGCAGCATTGATTCCCATACGACCCTCGGAGGCCCTCTGTGTCTGCCGAGTCTCTGGCAACACACTGTACGTTACTTCAAAAGAGCTATATTTCCAGAGCAGTCGAACAGCATCAGAACCACATTTCTAGGCAGTCCAACATGTCCTGCAAGTTTTCGACATTGCCCTCGTCTGAGCTGCCCTGAGAACACACTCTTCTTAGAATTTATCGAGGACCTCTTTCCTGAAGTCACTCTATTCAAGGAGAAATACAGCATCCTAACATGCTGTGTCGCTCACAGTGCAAGCAACGGGAGAACTTGCCTCGAGGTAAGGCCCTGAAATGCTATGCAGAAGCGGAGGTGTGTAGCCGTTTCCATGAGGCCGTAGTCGCCGCTCTGCAGCATTTTAACGCCAGTACGCTTTTCAGGACTCCTAGGTGCCTCGCCTGGAAACCCTATTCCCTGCAAGAAGAGCAAGTACCCTCAGGCTCCCCTGGCCCTTCTAAGCAATATCCAGGCCCGTAGCTTTCCGACTCACAGTGTGTATGCCGAGTGTAGGGCAACACAGTGCACTCTTATTGGGACATCTTGAGTAAGCCAGCACTCATACAAGGTTCACGAGCACCGTTCTAGCAAGTTCCTACATGCCGTGGAAGTCGCACTCATTCCCTGGTCTGAGCTGCACAGAGAAAAACACTAGGCTTCTCCTTCCATCCAGGACCTCCTACCTGAAGTCACCCTGCCTCCAGGAAGAAGACGACTTGCCTTCCTATTGCAACTAAAGCACAGTTTTTCCTGAAGCACTGCAGACTTTTGAAGAGGCACGGGCCCAGAGGCCTAGCTTGGGCTTTCCTTGGTGAGGCCGTTCACTAGATGCAGAACACCCTGCCTCGAGAAGTTGATTAAGGGAGGAAAACAGTGTGTACTCTGTGTCTCATTGGACTTGTTAAAAACCACAGAGATGTATGCTGCCTGTGCCCATGGAAATGGGGGCATGATGGTACTAGCCTTGCTTTCCATTTGGAAAGCTCCATTCTTGCCGCCGGGAAGCTCCCTGAAATTCTCTGCTGTTGACAGGCCTCTGGTCCCTCTACATTGGTGTGGGAAGAAAATGAGTTTTCTCTGGCTACACACGGAGCTTCTTTGGCCGGGGTGGGGCTCACCTTGCCATGCTCTAGAGCTAAAGGGAATCTCAACGTGAGTCCTTGCCTCGAGGTAAGGCCCTGAGTAGCCCTGCAGAAAGGGAGGCATTCAGCTCTTTCCATTAGTTCTTAGTCGCTGTTCTCCTTTACTTTAAAGGAAGTACCCTTTTCAGGACTCCTAGGCCTCTCGGGTGAGCATCATTTTTGTTCCAAGATCCCTGAGTATCTCCACACCCCTGTAGGCCTGCTGAGCAACAACGAGGCCCATTGGTCCCTCGGAGTTCCTCTGTGTCTGCTGAGTCATGGGCAACACACTGCACTCTTTCTTGTCATATCTTGATTCACAGCACTCGCACAAGTTCACGAGCACCGTTCTAGCAAGTTCCAACATGCCGTGGAAGTCGAACTCATTCTTTAGACTGAGCTGCACAGAGGAAAAACACTAGGCTTCTTCTTCCATCTAAGACCTCTTACCTGAAGTTACACTGCCATCAGGAGAAACACTGCTTGCATTCTTATTGCAACTAAAGCAGAGTTTTTCCTGTAGCACTGCAGGCTTTTGAAGAGGCACGGGCCCATGGGCCTAGCTAGGGCCTTCCTTGGTGAGGCCGTTCACAAGACGCAGAACACCCTGCCTCGAGAAGTTGATTCAGGGAAGCAACCAGTGTGTACCCTGTGGTTCTTTTGACTTGTTAGAAACCACAGAGATGTATGCTGCCTGTGCCCATGGTAATGGGGGCATGATGGTACTGGCCTTGCTTTCCATTTGGAAAGCCCCATTCTTGCTGCCGTGAAGCTCCCTGAAATTCTCTGCTGTTAACAGCTCTCTGGCCACTGTAGGCATGGGTGTGGGAAGAAAATGAGATTTCTCTGGCTACACACGGAGCTTCATTGGCCCGGTTGGGGCTCACCTTGCCATGCTCTAGAGCTAAAGGGAATCTCAACGTGAGTCCTTGCCTCGAGCTAAGGCCCTGAGTAGCCCTGCAGAAAGGGAGGCATGCAGCTCTTTCCATGAGCTCTTAGTGGAGGTTCCGCTTTATGTTAAAGGAAGCACCCTTTTCAGGACTCCTAGGCCCTTCGGGTGAGCATCATTTTTGTTCCAAGATCACTGACGCCCTCCACACCCCTGTGGGCCTGCTGAGCAGCATTGATTCCCATACGACCCTCGGAGGCCCTCTGTGTCTGCCGAGTCTCTGGCAACACACTGTACGTTACTTCAAAAGAGCTATATTTCCAGAGCACTCGAACAGCATCAGAACCACATTTCTAGGCAGTCCAACATGTCCTGCAAGTTTTCGAGATTGCCCTCGTCTGAGCTGCCCTGAGAACACACTCTTCTTAGAATTTATCGAGGACCTCTTTCCTGAAGTCACTCTATTCAAGGAGAAATACAGCATCCTAACATGCTGTGTCGCTCACAGTGCAAGCAACGGGAGAACTTGCCTCGAGGTAAGGCCCTGAAATGCTATGCAGAAGCGGAGGTGTGTAGCCGTTTCCATGAGGCCGTAGTCGCCGCTCTGCAGCATTTTAACGCCAGTACGCTTTTCAGGACTCCTAGGTGCCTCGCCTGGAAACCCTATTCCCTGCAAGAAGAGCAAGTACCCTCAGGCTCCCCTGGCCCTTCTAAGCAATATCCAGGCCCGTAGCTTTCCGACTCACAGTGTGTATGCCGAGTGTAGGGCAACACAGTGCACTCTTATTGGGACATCTTGAGTAAGCCAGCACTCATACAAGGTTCACGAGCACCGTTCTAGCAAGTTCCTACATGCCGTGGAAGTCGCACTCATTCCCTGGTCTGAGCTGCACAGAGAAAAACACTAGGCTTCTCCTTCCATCCAGGACCTCCTACCTGAAGTCACCCTGCCTCCAGGAAGAAGACGACTTGCCTTCCTATTGCAACTAAAGCACAGTTTTTCCTGAAGCACTGCAGACTTTTGAAGAGGCACGGGCCCAGAGGCCTAGCTTGGGCTTTCCTTGGTGAGGCCGTTCGCTAGATGCAGAACACCCTGCCTCGAGAAGTTGATTAAGGGAGGAAAACAGTGTGTACTCTGTGTCTCATTGGACTTGTTAAAAACCACAGAGATGTATGCTGCCTGTGCCCATGGAAATGGGGGCATGATGGTACTAGCCTTGCTTTCCATTTGGAAAGCTCCATTCTTGCCGCCGGGAAGCTCCCTGAAATTCTCTGCTGTTGACAGGCCTCTGGTCCCTCTACATTGGTGTGGGAAGAAAATGAGTTTTCTCTGGCTACACACGGAGCTTCTTTGGCCGGGGTGGGGCTCACCTTGCCATGCTCTAGAGCTAAAGGGAATCTCAACGTGAGTCCTTGCCTCGAGGTAAGGCCCTGAGTAGCCCTGCAGAAAGGGAGGCATTCAGCTCTTTCCATTAGTTCTTAGTCGCTGTTCTCCTTTACTTTAAAGGAAGTACCCTTTTCAGGACTCCTAGGCCTCTCGGGTGAGCATCATTTTTGTTCCAAGATCCCTGAGTATCTCCACACCCCTGTAGGCCTGCTGAGCAACAACGAGGCCCATTGGTCCCTCGGAGTTCCTCTGTGTCTGCTGAGTCATGGGCAACACACTGCACTCTTTCTTGTCATATCTTGATTCGCAGCACTCGCACAAGTTCACGAGCACCGTTCTAGCAAGTTCCAACATGCCGTGGAAGTCGAACTCATTCTTTAGACTGAGCTGCACAGAGGAAAAACACTAGGCTTCTTCTTCCATCTAAGACCTCTTACCTGAAGTTACACTGCCATCAGGAGAAACACTGCTTGCATTCTTATTGCAACTAAAGCAGAGTTTTTCCTGTAGCACTGCAGGCTTTTGAAGAGGCACGGGCCCATGGGCCTAGCTAGGGCCTTCCTTGGTGAGGCCGTTCACAAGACGCAGAACACCCTGCCTCGAGAAGTTGATTCAGGGAAGCAACCAGTGTGTACCCTGTGGTTCTTTTGACTTGTTAGAAACCACAGAGATGTATGCTGCCTGTGCCCATGGTAATGGGGGCATGATGGTACTGGCCTTGCTTTCCATTTGGAAAGCCCCATTCTTGCTGCCGTGTAGCTCCCTGAAATTCTCTGCTGTTAACAGCTCTCTGGCCACTGTAGGCATGGGTGTGGGAAGAAAATGAGATTTCTCTGGCTACACACGGAGCTTCATTGGCCCGGTTGGGGCTCACCTTGCCATGCTCTAGAGCTAAAGGGAATCTCAACGTGAGTCCTTGCCTCGAGGTAAGGCCCTGAGTAGCCCTGCAGAAAGGGAGGCATGCAGCTCTTTCCATGAGCTCTTAGTGGAGGTTCCGCTTTATGTTAAAGGAAGCACCCTTTTCAGGACTCCTAGGCCCTTCGGGTGAGCATCATTTTTGTTCCAAGATCACTGACGCCCTCCACACCCCTGTGGGCCTGCTGAGCAGCATTGATTCCCATACGACCCTCGGAGGCCCTCTGTGTCTGCCGAGTCTCTGGCAACACACTGTACGTTACTTCAAAAGAGCTATATTTCCAGAGCAGTCGAACAGCATCAGAACCACATTTCTAGGCAGTCCAACATGTCCTGCAAGTTTTCGAGATTGCCCTCGTCTGAGCTGCCCTGAGAACACACTCTTCTTAGAATTTATCGAGGACCTCTTTCCTGAAGTCACTCTATTCAAGGGGAAATACAGCATCCTAACATGCTGTGTCGCTCACAGTGCAAGCAACGGGAGAACTTGCCTCGAGGTAAGGCCCTGAAATGCTATGCAGAAGCGGAGGTGTGTAGCCGTTTCCATGAGGCCGTAGTCGCCGCTCTGCAGCATTTTAACGCCAGTACGCTTTTCAGGACTCCTAGGTGCCTCGCCTGGAAACCCTATTCCCTGCAAGAAGAGCAAGTACCCTCAGGCTCCCCTGGCCCTTCTAAGCAATATCCAGGCCCGTAGCTTTCCGACTCACAGTGTGTATGCCGAGTGTAGGGCAACACAGTGCACTCTTATTGGGACATCTTGAGTAAGCCAGCACTCATACAAGGTTCACGAGCACCGTTCTAGCAAGTTCCTACATGCCGTGGAAGTCGCACTCATTCCCTGGTCTGAGCTGCACAGAGAAAAACACTAGGCTTCTCCTTCCATCCAGGACCTCCTACCTGAAGTCACCCTGCCTCCAGGAAGAAGACGACTTGCCTTCCTATTGCAACTAAAGCACAGTTTTTCCTGAAGCACTGCAGACTTTTGAAGAGGCACGGGCCCAGAGGCCTAGCTTGGGCTTTCCTTGGTGAGGCCGTTCACTAGATGCAGAACACCCTGCCTCGAGAAGTTGATTAAGGGAGGAAAACAGTGTGTACTCTGTGTCTCATTGGACTTGTTAAAAACCACATAGATGTATGCTGCCTGTGCCCATGGAAATGGGGGCATGATGGTACTAGCCTTGCTTTCCATTTGGAAAGCTCCATTCTTGCCGCCGGGAAGCTCCCTGAAATTCTCTGCTGTTGACAGGCCTCTGGTCCCTCTACATTGGTGTGGGAAGAAAATGAGTTTTCTCTGGCTACACACGGAGCTTCTTTGGCCGGGGTGGGGCTCACCTTGCCATGCTCTAGAGCTAAAGGGAATCTCAACGTGAGTCCTTGCCTCGAGGTAAGGCCCTGAGTAGCCCTGCAGAAAGGGAGGCATTCAGCTCTTTCCATTAGTTCTTAGTCGCTGTTCTCCTTTACTTTAAAGGAAGTACCCTTTTCAGGACTCCTAGGCCTCTCGGGTGAGCATCATTTTTGTTCCAAGATCCCTGAGTATCTCCACACCCCTGTAGGCCTGCTGAGCAACAACGAGGCCCATTGGTCCCTCGGAGTTCCTCTGTGTCTGCTGAGTCATGGGCAACACACTGCACTCTTTCTTGTCATATCTTGATTCACAGCACTCGCACAAGTTCACGAGCACCGTTCTAGCAAGTTCCAACATGCCGTGGAAGTCGAACTCATTCTTTAGACTGAGCTGCACAGAGGAAAAACACTAGGCTTCTTCTTCCATCTAAGACCTCTTACCTGAAGTTACACTGCCATCAGGAGAAACACTGCTTGCATTCTTATTGCAACTAAAGCAGAGTTTTTCCTGTAGCACTGCAGGCTTTTGAAGAGGCACGGGCCCATGGGCCTAGCTAGGGCCTTCCTTGGTGAGGCCGTTCACAAGACGCAGAACACCCTGCCTCGAGAAGTTGATTCAGGGAAGCAACCAGTGTGTACCCTGTGGTTCTTTTGACTTGTTAGAAACCACAGAGATGTATGCTGCCTGTGCCCATGGTAATGGGGGCATGATGGTACTGGCCTTGCTTTCCATTTGGAAAGCCCCATTCTTGCTGCCGTGAAGCTCCCTGAAATTCTCTGCTGTTAACAGCTCTCTGGCCACTGTAGGCATGGGTGTGGGAAGAAAATGAGATTTCTCTGGCTACACACGGAGCTTCATTGGCCCGGTTGGGGCTCACCTTGCCATGCTCTAGAGCTAAAGGGAATCTCAACGTGAGTCCTTGCCTCGAGGTAAGGCCCTGAGTAGCCCTGCAGAAAGGGAGGCATGCAGCTCTTTCCATGAGCTCTTAGTGGAGGTTCCGCTTTATGTTAAAGGAAGCACCCTTTTCAGGACTCCTAGGCCCTTCGGGTGAGCATCATTTTTGTTCCAAGATCACTGACGCCCTCCACACCCCTGTGGGCCTGCTGAGCAGCATTGATTCCCATACGACCCTCGGAGGCCCTCTGTGTCTGCCGAGTCTCTGGCAACACACTGTACGTTACTTCAAAAGAGCTATATTTCCAGAGCACTCGAACAGCATCAGAACCACATTTCTAGGCAGTCCAACATGTCCTGCAAGTTTTCGAGATTGCCCTCGTCTGAGCTGCCCTGAGAACACACTCTTCTTAGAATTTATCGAGGACCTCTTTCCTGAAGTCACTCTATTCAAGGGGAAATACAGCATCCTAACATGCTGTGTCGCTCACAGTGCAAGCAACGGGAGAACTTGCCTCGAGGTAAGGCCCTGAAATGCTATGCAGAAGCGGAGGTGTGTAGCCGTTTCCATGAGGCCGTAGTCGCCGCTCTGCAGCATTTTAACGCCAGTACGCTTTTCAGGACTCCTAGGTGCCTCGCCTGGAAACCCTATTCCCTGCAAGAAGAGCAAGTACCCTCAGGCTCCCCTGGCCCTTCTAAGCAATATCCAGGCCCGTAGCTTTCCGACTCACAGTGTGTATGCCGAGTGTAGGGCAACACAGTGCACTCTTATTGGGACATCTTGAGTAAGCCAGCACTCATACAAGGTTCACGAGCACCGTTCTAGCAAGTTCCTACATGCCGTGGAAGTCGCACTCATTCCCTGGTCTGAGCTGCACAGAGAAAAACACTAGGCTTCTCCTTCCATCCAGGACCTCCTACCTGAAGTCACCCTGCCTCCAGGAAGAAGACGACTTGCCTTCCTATTGCAACTAAAGCACAGTTTTTCCTGAAGCACTGCAGACTTTTGAAGAGGCACGGGCCCAGAGGCCTAGCTTGGGCTTTCCTTGGTGAGGCCGTTCACTAGATGCAGAACACCCTGCCTCGAGAAGTTGATTAAGGGAGGAAAACAGTGTGTACTCTGTGTCTCATTGGACTTGTTAAAAACCACAGAGATGTATGCTGCCTGTGCCCATGGAAATGGGGGCATGATGGTACTAGCCTTGCTTTCCATTTGGAAAGCTCCATTCTTGCCGCCGGGAAGCTCCCTGAAATTCTCTGCTGTTGACAGGCCTCTGGTCCCTCTACATTGGTGTGGGAAGAAAATGAGTTTTCTCTGGCTACACACGGAGCTTCTTTGGCCGGGGTGGGGCTCACCTTGCCATGCTCTAGAGCTAAAGGGAATCTCAACGTGAGTCCTTGCCTCGAGGTAAGGCCCTGAGTAGCCCTGCAGAAAGGGAGGCATTCAGCTCTTTCCATTAGTTCTTAGTCGCTGTTCTCCTTTACTTTAAAGGAAGTACCCTTTTCAGGACTCCTAGGCCTCTCGGGTGAGCATCATTTTTGTTCCAAGATCCCTGAGTATCTCCACACCCCTGTAGGCCTGCTGAGCAACAACGAGGCCCATTGGTCCCTCGGAGTTCCTCTGTGTCTGCTGAGTCATGGGCAACACACTGCACTCTTTCTTGTCATATCTTGATTCACAGCACTCGCACAAGTTCACGAGCACCGTTCTAGCAAGTTCCAACATGCCGTGGAAGTCGAACTCATTCTTTAGACTGAGCTGCACAGAGGAAAAACACTAGGCTTCTTCTTCCATCTAAGACCTCTTACCTGAAGTTACACTGCCATCAGGAGAAACACTGCTTGCATTCTTATTGCAACTAAAGCAGAGTTTTTCCTGTAGCACTGCAGGCTTTTGAAGAGGCACGGGCCCATGGGCCTAGCTAGGGCCTTCCTTGGTGAGGCCGTTCACAAGACGCAGAACACCCTGCCTCGAGAAGTTGATTCAGGGAAGCAACCAGTGTGTACCCTGTGGTTCTTTTGACTTGTTAGAAACCACAGAGATGTATGCTGCCTGTGCCCATGGTAATGGGGGCATGATGGTACTGGCCTTGCTTTCCATTTGGAAAGCCCCATTCTTGCTGCCGTGTAGCTCCCTGAAATTCTCTGCTGTTAACAGCTCTCTGGCCACTGTAGGCATGGGTGTGGGAAGAAAATGAGATTTCTCTGGCTACACACGGAGCTTCATTGGCCCGGTTGGGGCTCACCTTGCCATGCTCTAGAGCTAAAGGGAATCTCAACGTGAGTCCTTGCCTCGAGGTAAGGCCCTGAGTAGCCCTGCAGAAAGGGAGGCATGCAGCTCTTTCCATGAGCTCTTAGTGGAGGTTCCGCTTTATGTTAAAGGAAGCACCCTTTTCAGGACTCCTAGGCCCTTCGGGTGAGCATCATTTTTGTTCCAAGATCACTGACGCCCTCCACACCCCTGTGGGCCTGCTGAGCAGCATTGATTCCCATACGACCCTCGGAGGCCCTCTGTGTCTGCCGAGTCTCTGGCAACACACTGTACGTTACTTCAAAAGAGCTATATTTCCAGAGCAGTCGAACAGCATGAGAACCACATTTCTAGGCAGTCCAACATGTCCTGCAAGTTTTCGAGATTGCCCTCGTCTGAGCTGCCCTGAGAACACACTCTTCTTAGAATTTATCGAGGACCTCTTTCCTGAAGTCACTCTATTCAAGGGGAAATACAGCATCCTAACATGCTGTGTCGCTCACAGTGCAAGCAACGGGAGAACTTGCCTCGAGGTAAGGCCCTGAAATGCTATGCAGAAGCGGAGGTGTGTAGCCGTTTCCATGAGGCCGTAGTCGCCGCTCTGCAGCATTTTAACGCCAGTACGCTTTTCAGGACTCCTAGGTGCCTCGCCTGGAAACCCTATTCCCTGCAAGAAGAGCAAGTACCCTCAGGCTCCCCTGGCCCTTCTAAGCAATATCCAGGCCCGTAGCTTTCCGACTCACAGTGTGTATGCCGAGTGTAGGGCAACACAGTGCACTCTTATTGGGACATCTTGAGTAAGCCAGCACTCATACAAGGTTCACGAGCACCGTTCTAGCAAGTTCCTACATGCCGTGGAAGTCGCACTCATTCCCTGGTCTGAGCTGCACAGAGAAAAACACTAGGCTTCTCCTTCCATCCAGGACCTCCTACCTGAAGTCACCCTGCCTCCAGGAAGAAGACGACTTGCCTTCCTATTGCAACTAAAGCACAGTTTTTCCTGAAGCACTGCAGACTTTTGAAGAGGCACGGGCCCAGAGGCCTAGCTTGGGCTTTCCTTGGTGAGGCCGTTCACTAGATGCAGAACACCCTGCCTCGAGAAGTTGATTAAGGGAGGAAAACAGTGTGTACTCTGTGTCTCATTGGACTTGTTAAAAACCACAGAGATGTATGCTGCCTGTGCCCATGGAAATGGGGGCATGATGGTACTAGCCTTGCTTTCCATTTGGAAAGCTCCATTCTTGCCGCCGGGAAGCTCCCTGAAATTCTCTGCTGTTGACAGGCCTCTGGTCCCTCTACATTGGTGTGGGAAGAAAATGAGTTTTCTCTGGCTACACACGGAGCTTCTTTGGCCGGGGTGGGGCTCACCTTGCCATGCTCTAGAGCTAAAGGGAATCTCAACGTGAGTCCTTGCCTCGAGGTAAGGCCCTGAGTAGCCCTGCAGAAAGGGAGGCATTCAGCTCTTTCCATTAGTTCTTAGTCGCTGTTCTCCTTTACTTTAAAGGAAGTACCCTTTTCAGGACTCCTAGGCCTCTCGGGTGAGCATCATTTTTGTTCCAAGATCCCTGAGTATCTCCACACCCCTGTAGGCCTGCTGAGCAACAACGAGGCCCATTGGTCCCTCGGAGTTCCTCTGTGTCTGCTGAGTCATGGGCAACACACTGCACTCTTTCTTGTCATATCTTGATTCACAGCACTCGCACAAGTTCACGAGCACCGTTCTAGCAAGTTCCAACATGCCGTGGAAGTCGAACTCATTCTTTAGACTGAGCTGCACAGAGGAAAAACACTACGCTTCTTCTTCCATCTAAGACCTCTTACCTGAAGTTACACTGCCATCAGGAGAAACACTGCTTGCATTCTTATTGCAACTAAAGCAGAGTTTTTCCTGTAGCACTGCAGGCTTTTGAAGAGGCACGGGCCCATGGGCCTAGCTAGGGCCTTCCTTGGTGAGGCCGTTCACAAGACGCAGAACACCCTGCCTCGAGAAGTTGATTCAGGGAAGCAACCAGTGTGTACCCTGTGGTTCTTTTGACTTGTTAGAAACCACAGAGATGTATGCTGCCTGTGCCCATGGTAATGGGGGCATGATGGTACTAGCCTTGCTTTCCATTTGGAAAGCCCCATTCTTGCTGCCGTGAAGCTCCCTGAAATTCTCTGCTGTTAACAGCTCTCTGGCCACTGTAGGCATGGGTGTGGGAAGAAAATGAGATTTCTCTGGCTACACACGGAGCTTCATTGGCCCGGTTGGGGCTCACCTTGCCATGCTCTAGAGCTAAAGGGAATCTCAACGTGAGTCCTTGCCTCGAGGTAAGGCCCTGAGTAGCCCTGCAGAAAGGGAGGCATGCAGCTCTTTCCATGAGCTCTTAGTGGAGGTTCCGCTTTATGTTAAAGGAAGCACCCTTTTCAGGACTCCTAGGCCCTTCGGGTGAGCATCATTTTTGTTCCAAGATCACTGACGCCCTCCACACCCCTGTGGGCCTGCTGAGCAGCATTGATTCCCATACGACCCTCGGAGGCCCTCTGTGTCTGCCGAGTCTCTGGCAACACACTGTACGTTACTTCAATAGAGCTATATTTCCAGAGCAGTCGAACAGCATCAGAACCACATTTCTAGGCAGTCCAACATGTCCTGCAAGTTTTCGAGATTGCCCTCGTCTGAGCTGCCCTGAGAACACACTCTTCTTAGAATTTATCGAGGACCTCTTTCCTGAAGTCACTCTATTCAAGGAGAAATACAGCATCCTAACATGCTGTGTCGCTCACAGTGCAAGCAACGGGAGAACTTGCCTCGAGGTAAGGCCCTGAAATGCTATGCAGAAGCGGAGGTGTGTAGCCGTTTCCATGAGGCCGTAGTCGCCGCTCTGCAGCATTTTAACGCCAGTACGCTTTTCAGGACTCCTAGGTGCCTCGCCTGGAAACCCTATTCCCTGCAAGAAGAGCAAGTACCCTCAGGCTCCCCTGGCCCTTCTAAGCAATATCCAGGCCCGTAGCTTTCCGACTCACAGTGTGTATGCCGAGTGTAGGGCAACACAGTGCACTCTTATTGGGACATCTTGAGTAAGCCAGCACTCATACAAGGTTCACGAGCACCGTTCTAGCAAGTTCCTACATGCCGTGGAAGTCGCACTCATTCCCTGGTCTGAGCTGCACAGAGAAAAACACTAGGCTTCTCCTTCCATCCAGGACCTCCTACCTGAAGTCACCCTGCCTCCAGGAAGAAGACGACTTGCCTTCCTATTGCAACTAAAGCACAGTTTTTCCTGAAGCACTGCAGACTTTTGAAGAGGCACGGGCCCAGAGGCCTAGCTTGGGCTTTCCTTGGTGAGGCCGTTCACTAGATGCAGAACACCCTGCCTCGAGAAGTTGATTAAGGGAGGAAAACAGTGTGTACTCTGTGTCTCATTGGACTTGTTAAAAACCACAGAGATGTATGCTGCCTGTGCCCATGGAAATGGGGGCATGATGGTACTAGCCTTGCTTTCCATTTGGAAAGCTCCATTCTTGCTGCCGGGAAGCTCCCTGAAATTCTCTGCTGTTGACAGGCCTCTGGTCCCTCTACATTGGTGTGGGAAGAAAATGAGTTTTCTCTGGCTACACACGGAGCTTCTTTGGCCGGGGTGGGGCTCACCTTGCCATGCTCTAGAGCTAAAGGGAATCTCAACGTGAGTCCTTGCCTCGAGGTAAGGCCCTGAGTAGCCCTGCAGAAAGGGAGGCATTCAGCTCTTTCCATTAGTTCTTAGTCGCTGTTCTCCTTTACTTTAAAGGAAGTACCCTTTTCAGGACTCCTAGGCCTCTCGGGTGAGCATCATTTTTGTTCCAAGATCCCTGAGTATCTCCACACCCCTGTAGGCCTGCTGAGCAACAACGAGGCCCATTGGTCCCTCGGAGTTCCTCTGTGTCTGCTGAGTCATGGGCAACACACTGCACTCTTTCTTGTCATATCTTGATTCACAGCACTCGCACAAGTTCACGAGCACCGTTCTAGCAAGTTCCAACATGCCGTGGAAGTCGAACTCATTCTTTAGACTGAGCTGCACAGAGGAAAAACACTAGGCTTCTTCTTCCATCTAAGACCTCTTACCTGAAGTTACACTGCCATCAGGAGAAACACTGCTTGCATTCTCATTGCAACTAAAGCAGAGTTTTTCCTGTAGCACTGCAGGCTTTTGAAGAGGCACGGGCCCATGGGCCTAGCTAGGGCCTTCCTTGGTGAGGCCGTTCACAAGACGCAGAACACCCTGCCTCGAGAAGTTGATTCAGGGAAGCAACCAGTGTGTACCCTGTGGTTCTTTTGACTTGTTAGAAACCACAGAGATGTATGCTGCCTGTGCCCATGGTAATGGGGGCATGATGGTACTAGCCTTGCTTTCCATTTGGAAAGCCCCATTCTTGCCGCCGTGAAGCTCCCTGAAATTCTCTGCTGTTAACAGCTCTCTGGCCACTGTAGGCATGGGTGTGGGAAGAAAATGAGATTTCTCTGGCTACACACGGAGCTTCATTGGCCCGGTTGGGGCTCACCTTGCCATGCTCTAGAACTAAAGGGAATCTCAACGTGAGTCCTTGCCTCGAGGTAAGGCCCTGAGTAGCCCTGCAGAAAGGGAGGCATGCAGCTCTTTCCATGAGCTCTTAGTGGAGGTTCCGCTTTATGTTAAAGGAAGCACCCTTTTCAGGACTCCTAGGCCCTTCGGGTGAGCATCATTTTTGTTACAAGATCACTGACGCCCTCCACACCCCTGTGGGCCTGCTGAGCAGCATTGATTCCCATACGACCCTCGGAGGCCCTCTGTGTCTGCCGAGTCTCTGGCAACACACTGTACGTTACTTCAATAGAGCTATATTTCCAGAGCACTCGAACAGCATCAGAACCACATTTCTAGGCAGTCCAACATGTCCTGCAAGTTTTCGAGATTGCCCTCGTCTGAGCTGCCCTGAGAACACACTCTTCTTAGAATTTATCGAGGACCTCTTTCCTGAAGTCACTCTATTCAAGGAGAAATACAGCATCCTAACATGCTGTGTCGCTCACAGTGCAAGCAACGGGAGAACTTGCCTCGAGGTAAGGCCCTGAAATGCTATGCAGAAGCGGAGGTGTGTAGCCGTTTCCATGAGGCCGTAGTCGCCGCTCTGCAGCATTTTAACGCCAGTACGCTTTTCAGGACTCCTAGGTGCCTCGCCTGGAAACCCTATTCCCTGCAAGAAGAGCAAGTACCCTCAGGCTCCCCTGGCCCTTCTAAGCAATATCCAGGCCCGTAGCTTTCCGACTCACAGTGTGTATGCCGAGTGTAGGGCAACACAGTGCACTCTTATTGGGACATCTTGAGTAAGCCAGCACTCATACAAGGTTCACGAGCACCGTTCTAGCAAGTTCCTACATGCCGTGGAAGTCGCACTCATTCCCTGGTCTGAGCTGCACAGAGAAAAACACTAGGCTTCTCCTTCCATCCAGGACCTCCTACCTGAAGTCACCCTGCCTCCAGGAAGAAGACGACTTGCCTTCCTATTGCAACTAAAGCACAGTTTTTCCTGAAGCACTGCAGACTTTTGAAGAGGCACGGGCCCAGAGGCCTAGCTTGGGCTTTCCTTGGTGAGGCCGTTCACTAGATGCAGAACACCCTGCCTCGAGAAGTTGATTAAGGGAGGAAAACAGTGTGTACTCTGTGTCTCATTGGACTTGTTAAAAACCACAGAGATGTATGCTGCCTGTGCCCATGGAAATGGGGGCATGATGGTACTAGCCTTGCTTTCCATTTGGAAAGCTCCATTCTTGCCGCCGGGAAGCTCCCTGAAATTCTCTGCTGTTGACAGGCCTCTGGTCCCTCTACATTGGTGTGGGAAGAAAATGAGTTTTCTCTGGCTACACACGGAGCTTCTTTGGCCGGGGTGGGGCTCACCTTGCCATGCTCTAGAGCTAAAGGGAATCTCAACGTGAGTCCTTGCCTCGAGGTAAGGCCCTGAGTAGCCCTGCAGAAAGGGAGGCATTCAGCTCTTTCCATTAGCTCTTAGTCGCTGTTCTCCTTTACTTTAAAGGAAGTACCCTTTTCAGGACTCCTAGGCCTCTCGGGTGAGCATCATTTTTGTTCCAAGATCCCTGAGTATCTCCACACCCCTGTAGGCCTGCTGAGCAACAACGAGGCCCATTGGTCCCTCGGAGTTCCTCTGTGTCTGCTGAGTCATGGGCAACACACTGCACTCTTTCTTGTCATATCTTGATTCACAGCACTCGCACAAGTTCACGAGCACCGTTCTAGCAAGTTCCAACATGCCGTGGAAGTCGAACTCATTCTTTAGACTGAGCTGCACAGAGGAAAAACACTAGGCTTCTTCTTCCATCTAAGACCTCTTACCTGAAGTTACACTGCCATCAGGAGAAACACTGCTTGCATTCTCATTGCAACTAAAGCAGAGTTTTTCCTGTAGCACTGCAGGCTTTTGAAGAGGCACGGGCCCATGGGCCTAGCTAGGGCCTTCCTTGGTGAGGCCGTTCACAAGACGCAGAACACCCTGCCTCGAGAAGTTGATTCAGGGAAGCAACCAGTGTGTACCCTGTGGTTCTTTTGACTTGTTAGAAACCACAGAGATGTATGCTGCCTGTGCCCATGGTAATGGGGGCATGATGGTACTAGCCTTGCTTTCCATTTGGAAAGCCCCATTCTTGCCGCCGTGAAGCTCCCTGAAATTCTCTGCTGTTAACAGCTCTCTGGCCACTGTAGGCATGGGTGTGGGAAGAAAATGAGATTTCTCTGGCTACACACGGAGCTTCATTGGCCCGGTTGGGGCTCACCTTGCCATGCTCTAGAGCTAAAGGGAATCTCAACGTGAGTCCTTGCCTCGAGGTAAGGCCCTGAGTAGCCCTGCAGAAAGGGAGGCATGCAGCTCTTTCCATGAGCTCTTAGTGGAGGTTCCGCTTTATGTTAAAGGAAGCACCCTTTTCAGGACTCCTAGGCCCTTCGGGTGAGCATCATTTTTGTTCCAAGATCACTGACGCCCTCCACACCCCTGTGGGCCTGCTGAGCAGCATTGATTCCCATACGACCCTCGGAGGCCCTCTGTGTCTGCCGAGTCTCTGGCAACACACTGTACGTTACTTCAATAGAGCTATATTTCCAGAGCAGTCGAACAGCATCAGAACCACATTTCTAGGCAGTCCAACATGTCCTGCAAGTTTTCGAGATTGCCCTCGTCTGAGCTGCCCTGAGAACACACTCTTCTTAGAATTTATCGAGGACCTCTTTCCTGAAGTCACTCTATTCAAGGAGAAATACAGCATCCTAACATGCTGTGTCGCTCACAGTGCAAGCAACGGGAGAACTTGCCTCGAGGTAAGGCCCTGAAATGCTATGCAGAAGCGGAGGTGTGTAGCCGTTTCCATGAGGCCGTAGTCGCCGCTCTGCAGCATTTTAACGCCAGTACGCTTTTCAGGACTCCTAGGTGCCTCGCCTGGAAACCCTATTCCCTGCAAGAAGAGCAAGTACCCTCAGGCTCCCCTGGCCCTTCTAAGCAATATCCAGGCCCGTAGCTTTCCGACTCACAGTGTGTATGCCGAGTGTAGGGCAACACAGTGCACTCTTATTGGGACATCTTGAGTAAGCCAACACTCATACAGGTTCACGAGCACCGTTCTAGCAAGTTCCCACATGCCGTGGAAGTCGCACTCATTCCCTGGTCTGAGCTGCACAGAGAAAAACACTAGGCTTCTCCTTCCATCCAGGACCTCCTACCTGAAGTCACCCTGCCTCCAGGAAGAAGACGACTTGCCTTCCTATTGCAACTAAAGCACAGTTTTTCCGGAAGCACTGCAGACTTTTGAAGAGGCACGGGCCCAGAGGCCTAGCTTGGGCTTTCCTTGGTGAGGCCGTTCACTAGATGCAGAACACCCTGCCTCGAGAAGTTGATTAAGGGAGGAAAACAGTGTGTACTCTGTGTCTCATTGGACTTGTTAAAAACCACAGAGATGTATGCTGCCTGTGCCCATGGAAATGGGGGCATGATGGTACTAGCCTTGCTTTCCATTTGGAAAGCTCCATTCTTGCCGCCGGGAAGCTCCCTGAAATTCTCTGCTGTTGACAGGCCTCTGGTCCCTCTACATTGGTGTGGGAAGAAAATGAGTTTTCTCTGGCTACACACGGAGCTTCTTTGGCCGGGGTGGGGCTCACCTTGCCATGCTCTAGAGCTAAAGGGAATCTCAACGTGAGTCCTTGCCTCGAGGTAAGGCCCTGAGTAGCCCTGCAGAAAGGGAGGCATTCAGCTCTTTCCATTAGTTCTTAGTCGCTGTTCTCCTTTACTTTAAAGGAAGTACCCTTTTCAGGACTCCTAGGCCTCTCGGGTGAGCATCATTTTTGTTCCAAGATCCCTGAGTATCTCCACACCCCTGTAGGCCTGCTGAGCAACAACGAGGCCCATTGGTCCCTCGGAGTTCCTCTGTGTCTGCTGAGTCATGGGCAACACACTGCACTCTTTCTTGTCATATCTTGATTCACAGCACTCGCACAAGTTCACGAGCACCGTTCTAGCAAGTTCCAACATGCCGTGGAAGTCGAACTCATTCTTTAGACTGAGCTGCACAGAGGAAAAACACTAGGCTTCTTCTTCCATCTAAGACCTCTTACCTGAAGTTACACTGCCATCAGGAGAAACACTGCTTGCATTCTCATTGCAACTAAAGCAGAGTTTTTCCTGTAGCACTGCAGGCTTTTGAAGAGGCACGGGCCCATGGGCCTAGCTAGGGCCTTCCTTGGTGAGGCCGTTCACAAGACGCAGAACACCCTGCCTCGAGAAGTTGATTCAGGGAAGCAACCAGTGTGTACCCTGTGGTTCTTTTGACTTGTTAGAAACCACAGAGATGTATGCTGCCTGTGCCCATGGTAATGGGGGCATGATGGTACTAGCCTTGCTTTCCATTTGGAAAGCCCCATTCTTGCCGCCGTGAAGCTCCCTGAAATTCTCTGCTGTTAACAGCTCTCTGGCCACTGTAGGCATGGGTGTGGGAAGAAAATGAGATTTCTCTGGCTACACACGGAGCTTCATTGGCCCGGTTGGGGCTCACCTTGCCATGCTCTAGAGCTAAAGGGAATCTCAACGTGAGTCCTTGCCTCGAGGTAAGGCCCTGAGTAGCCCTGCAGAAAGGGAGGCATGCAGCTCTTTCCATGAGCTCTTAGTGGAGGTTCCGCTTTATGTTAAAGGAAGCACCCTTTTCAGGACTCCTAGGCCCTTCGGGTGAGCATCATTTTTGTTCCAAGATCACTGACGCCCTCCACACCCCTGTGGGCCTGCTGAGCAGCATTGATTCCCATACGACCCTCGGAGGCCCTCTGTGTCTGCCGAGTCTCTGGCAACACACTGTACGTTACTTCAATAGAGCTATATTTCCAGAGCAGTCGAACAGCATCAGAACCACATTTCTAGGCAGTCCAACATGTCCTGCAAGTTTTCGAGATTGCCCTCGTCTGAGCTGCCCTGAGAACACACTCTTCTTAGAATTTATCGAGGACCTCTTTCCTGAAGTCACTCTATTCAAGGAGAAATACAGCATCCTAACATGCTGTGTCGCTCACAGTGCAAGCAACGGGAGAACTTGCCTCGAGGTAAGGCCCTGAAATGCTATGCAGAAGCGGAGGTGTGTAGCCGTTTCCATGAGGCCGTAGTCGCCGCTCTGCAGCATTTTAACGCCAGTACGCTTTTCAGGACTCCTAGGTGCCTCGCCTGGAAACCCTATTCCCTGCAAGAAGAGCAAGTACCCTCAGGCTCCCCTGGCCCTTCTAAGCAATATCCAGGCCCGTAGCTTTCCGACTCACAGTGTGTATGCCGAGTGTAGGGCAACACAGTGCACTCTTATTGGGACATCTTGAGTAAGCCAGCACTCATACAGGTTCACGAGCACCGTTCTAGCAAGTTCCCACATGCCGTGGAAGTCGCACTCATTCCCTGGTCTGAGCTGCACAGAGAAAAACACTAGGCTTCTCCTTCCATCCAGGACCTCCTACCTGAAGTCACCCTGCCTCCAGGAAGAAGACGACTTGCCTTCCTATTGCAACTAAAGCACAGTTTTTCCGGAAGCACTGCAGACTTTTGAAGAGGCACGGGCCCAGAGGCCTAGCTTGGGCTTTCCTTGGTGAGGCCGTTCACTAGATGCAGAACACCCTGCCTCGAGAAGTTGATTAAGGGAGGAAAACAGTGTGTACTCTGTGTCTCATTGGACTTGTTAAAAACCACAGAGATGTATGCTGCCTGTGCCCATGGAAATGGGGGCATGATGGTACTAGCCTTGCTTTCCATTTGGAAAGCTCCATTCTTGCCGCCGGGAAGCTCCCTGAAATTCTCTGCTGTTGACAGGCCTCTGGTCCCTCTACATTGGTGTGGGAAGAAAATGAGTTTTCTCTGGCTACACACGGAGCTTCTTTGGCCGGGGTGGGGCTCACCTTGCCATGCTCTAGAGCTAAAGGGAATCTCAACGTGAGTCCTTGCCTCGAGGTAAGGCCCTGAGTAGCCCTGCAGAAAGGGAGGCATTCAGCTCTTTCCATTAGTTCTTAGTCGCTGTTCTCCTTTACTTTAAAGGAAGTACCCTTTTCAGGACTCCTAGGCCTCTCGGGTGAGCATCATTTTTGTTCCAAGATCCCTGAGTATCTCCACACCCCTGTAGGCCTGCTGAGCAACAACGAGGCCCATTGGTCCCTCGGAGTTCCTCTGTGTCTGCTGAGTCATGGGCAACACACTGCACTCTTTCTTGTCATATCTTGATTCACAGCACTCGCACAAGTTCACGAGCACCGTTCTAGCAAGTTCCAACATGCCGTGGAAGTCGAACTCATTCTTTAGACTGAGCTGCACAGAGGAAAAACACTAGGCTTCTTCTTCCATCTAAGACCTCTTACCTGAAGTTACACTGCCATCAGGAGAAACACTGCTTGCATTCTCATTGCAACTAAAGCAGAGTTTTTCCTGTAGCACTGCAGGCTTTTGAAGAGGCACGGGCCCATGGGCCTAGCTAGGGCCTTCCTTGGTGAGGCCGTTCACAAGACGCAGAACACCCTGCCTCGAGAAGTTGATTCAGGGAAGCAACCAGTGTGTACCCTGTGGTTCTTTTGACTTGTTAGAAACCACAGAGATGTATGCTGCCTGTGCCCATGGTAATGGGGGCATGATGGTACTAGCCTTGCTTTCCATTTGGAAAGCCCCATTCTTGCCGCCGTGAAGCTCCCTGAAATTCTCTGCTGTTAACAGCTCTCTGGCCACTGTAGGCATGGGTGTGGGAAGAAAATGAGATTTCTCTGGCTACACACGGAGCTTCATTGGCCCGGTTGGGGCTCACCTTGCCATGCTCTAGAGCTAAAGGGAATCTCAACGTGAGTCCTTGCCTCGAGGTAAGGCCCTGAGTAGCCCTGCAGAAAGGGAGGCATGCAGCTCTTTCCATGAGCTCTTAGTGGAGGTTCCGCTTTATGTTAAAGGAAGCACCCTTTTCAGGACTCCTAGGCCCTTCGGGTGAGCATCATTTTTGTTCCAAGATCACTGACGCCCTCCACACCCCTGTGGGCCTGCTGAGCAGCATTGATTCCCATACGACCCTCGGAGGCCCTCTGTGTCTGCCGAGTCTCTGGCAACACACTGTACGTTACTTCAAAAGAGCTATATTTCCAGAGCAGTCGAACAGCATCAGAACCACATTTCTAGGCAGTCCAACATGTCCTGCAAGTTTTCGAGATTGCCCTCGTCTGAGCTGCCCTGAGAACACACTCTTCTTAGAATTTATCGAGGACCTCTTTCCTGAAGTCACTCTATTCAAGGAGAAATACAGCATCCTAACATGCTGTGTCGCTCACAGTGCAAGCAACGGGAGAACTTGCCTCGAGGTAAGGCCCTGAAATGCTATGCAGAAGCGGAGGTGTGTAGCCGTTTCCATGAGGCCGTAGTCGCCGCTCTGCAGCATTTTAACGCCAGTACGCTTTTCAGGACTCCTAGGTGCCTCGCCTGGAAACCCTATTCCCTGCAAGAAGAGCAAGTACCCTCAGGCTCCCCTGGCCCTTCTAAGCAATATCCAGGCCCGTAGCTTTCCGACTCACAGTGTGTATGCCGAGTGTAGGGCAACACAGTGCACTCTTATTGGGACATCTTGAGTAAGCCAGCACTCATACAGGTTCACGAGCACCGTTCTAGCAAGTTCCCACATGCCGTGGAAGTCGCACTCATTCCCTGGTCTGAGCTGCACAGAGAAAAACACTAGGCTTCTCCTTCCATCCAGGACCTCCTACCTGAAGTCACCCTGCCTCCAGGAAGAAGACGACTTGCCTTCCTATTGCAACTAAAGCACAGTTTTTCCGGAAGCACTGCAGACTTTTGAAGAGGCACGGGCCCAGAGGCCTAGCTTGGGCTTTCCTTGGTGAGGCCGTTCACTAGATGCAGAACACCCTGCCTCGAGAAGTTGATTAAGGGAGGAAAACAGTGTGTACTCTGTGTCTCATTGGACTTGTTAAAAACCACAGAGATGTATGCTGCCTGTGCCCATGGAAATGGGGGCATGATGGTACTAGCCTTGCTTTCCATTTGGAAAGCTCCATTCTTGCCGCCGGGAAGCTCCCTGAAATTCTCTGCTGTTGACAGGCCTCTGGTCCCTCTACATTGGTGTGGGAAGAAAATGAGTTTTCTCTGGCTACACACGGAGCTTCTTTGGCCGGGCTGGGGCTCACCTTGCCATGCTCTAGAGCTAAAGGGAATCTCAACGTGAGTCCTTGCCTCGAGGTAAGGCCCTGAGTAGCCCTGCAGAAAGGGAGGCATTCAGCTCTTTCCATTAGCTCTTAGTCGCTGTTCTCCTTTACTTTAAAGGAAGTACCCTTTTCAGGACTCCTAGGCCTCTCGGGTGAGCATCATTTTTGTTCCAAGATCCCTGAGTATCTCCACACCCCTGTAGGCCTGCTGAGCAACAACGAGGCCCATTGGTCCCTCGGAGTTCCTCTGTGTCTGCTGAGTCATGGGCAACACACTGCACTCTTTCTTGTCATATCTTGATTCACAGCACTCGCACAAGTTCACGAGCACCGTTCTAGCAAGTTCCAACATGCCGTGGAAGTCGAACTCATTCTTTAGACTGAGCTGCACAGAGGAAAAACACTAGGCTTCTTCTTCCATCTAAGACCTCTTACCTGAAGTTACACTGCCATCAGGAGAAACACTGCTTGCATTCTCATTGCAACTAAAGCAGAGTTTTTCCTGTAGCACTGCAGGCTTTTGAAGAGGCACGGGCCCATGGGCCTAGCTAGGGCCTTCCTTGGTGAGGCCGTTCACAAGACGCAGAACACCCTGCCTCGAGAAGTTGATTCAGGGAAGCAACCAGTGTGTACCCTGTGGTTCTTTTGACTTGTTAGAAACCACAGAGATGTATGCTGCCTGTGCCCATGGTAATGGGGGCATGATGGTACTAGCCTTGCTTTCCATTTGGAAAGCCCCATTCTTGCCGCCGTGAAGCTCCCTGAAATTCTCTGCTGTTAACAGCTCTCTGGCCACTGTAGGCATGGGTGTGGGAAGAAAATGAGATTTCTCTGGCTACACACGGAGCTTCATTGGCCCGGTTGGGGCTCACCTTGCCATGCTCTAGAGCTAAAGGGAATCTCAACGTGAGTCCTTGCCTCGAGGTAAGGCCCTGAGTAGCCCTGCAGAAAGGGAGGCATGCAGCTCTTTCCATGAGCTCTTAGTGGAGGTTCCGCTTTATGTTAAAGGAAGCACCCTTTTCAGGACTCCTAGGCCCTTCGGGTGAGCATCATTTTTGTTCCAAGATCACTGACGCCCTCCACACCCCTGTGGGCCTGCTGAGCAGCATTGATTCCCATACGACCCTCGGAGGCCCTCTGTGTCTGCCGAGTCTCTGGCAACACACTGTACGTTACTTCAATAGAGCTATATTTCCAGAGCAGTCGAACAGCATCAGAACCACATTTCTAGGCAGTCCAACATGTCCTGCAAGGTTTCGAGATTGCCCTCGTCTGAGCTGCCCTGAGAACACACTCTTCTTAGAATTTATCGAGGACCTCTTTCCTGAAGTCACTCTATTCAAGGAGAAATACAGCATCCTAACATGCTGTGTCGCTCACAGTGCAAGCAACGGGAGAACTTGCCTCGAGGTAAGGCCCTGAAATGCTATGCAGAAGCGGAGGTGTGTAGCCGTTTCCATGAGGCCGTAGTCGCCGCTCTGCAGCATTTTAACGCCAGTACGCTTTTCAGGACTCCTAGGTGCCTCGCCTGGAAACCCTATTCCCTGCAAGAAGAGCAAGTACCCTCAGGCTCCCCTGGCCCTTCTAAGCAATATCCAGGCCCGTAGCTTTCCGACTCACAGTGTGTATGCCGAGTGTAGGGCAACACAGTG
This sequence comes from Balaenoptera borealis, assembly GCF_965194805.1. Classification (NCBI taxonomy): domain Eukaryota; kingdom Metazoa; phylum Chordata; class Mammalia; order Artiodactyla; family Balaenopteridae; genus Balaenoptera; species Balaenoptera borealis. Next base: position 85,333 of record NW_028123347.1, read on the forward strand.
CACTCTTATTGGGACATCTTGAGTAAGCCAGCACTCATACAGGTTCACGAGCACCGTTCTATCAAGTTCCCACATGCCGTGGAAGTCGCACTCATTCCCTGGTCTGAGCTGCACAGAGAAAAACACTAGGCTTCTCCTTCCATCCAGGACCTCCTACCTGAAGTCACCCTGCCTCCAGGAAGAAGACGACTTGCCTTCCTATTGCAACTAAAGCACAGTTTTTCCTGAAGCACTGCAGACTTTTGAAGAGGCACGGGCCCAGAGGCCTAGCTTGGGCTTTCCTTGGTGAGGCCGTTCACTAGATGCAGAACACCCTGCCTCGAGAAGTTGATTAAGGGAGGAAAACAGTGTGTACTCTGTGTCTCATTGGACTTGTTAAAAACCACAGAGATGTATGCTGCCTGTGCCCATGGAAATGGGGGCATGATGGTACTAGCCTTGCTTTCCATTTGGAAAGCTCCATTCTTGCCGCCGGGAAGCTCCCTGAAATTCTCTGCTGTTGACAGGCCTCTGGTCCCTCTACATTGGTGTGGGAAGAAAATGAGTTTTCTCTGGCTACACACGGAGCTTCTTTGGCCGGGGTGGGGCTCACCTTGCCATGCTCTAGAGCTAAAGGGAATCTCAACGTGAGTCCTTGCCTCGAGGTAAGGCCCTGAGTAGCCCTGCAGAAAGGGAGGCATTCAGCTCTTTCCATTAGCTCTTAGTCGCTGTTCTCCTTTACTTTAAAGGAAGTACCCTTTTCAGGACTCCTAGGCCTCTCGGGTGAGCATCATTTTTGTTCCAAGATCCCTGAGTATCTCCACACCCCTGTAGGCCTGCTGAGCAACAACGAGGCCCATTGGTCCCTCGGAGTTCCTCTGTGTCTGCTGAGTCATGGGCAACACACTGCACTCTTTCTTGTCATATCTTGATTCACAGCACTCGCACAAGTTCACGAGCACCGTTCTAGCAAGTTCCAACATGCCGTGGAAGTCGAACTCATTCTTTAGACTGAGCTGCACAGAGGAAAAACACTAGGCTTCTTCTTCCATCTAAGACCTCTTACCTGAAGTTACACTGCCATCAGGAGAAACACTGCTTGCATTCTCATTGCAACTAAAGCAGAGTTTTTCCTGTAGCACTGCAGGCTTTTGAAGAGGCACGGGCCCATGGGCCTAGCTAGGGCCTTCCTTGGTGAGGCCGTTCACAAGACGCAGAACACCCTGCCTCGAGAAGTTGATTCAGGGAAGCAACCAGTGTGTACCCTGTGGTTCTTTTGACTTGTTAGAAACCACAGAGATGTATGCTGCCTGTGCCCATGGTAATGGGGGCATGATGGTACTAGCCTTGCTTTCCATTTGGAAAGCCCCATTCTTGCCGCCGTGAAGCTCCCTGAAATTCTCTGCTGTTAACAGCTCTCTGGCCACTGTAGGCATGGGTGTGGGAAGAAAATGAGATTTCTCTGGCTACACACGGAGCTTCATTGGCCCGGTTGGGGCTCACCTTGCCATGCTCTAGAGCTAAAGGGAATCTCAACGTGAGTCCTTGCCTCGAGGTAAGGCCCTGAGTAGCCCTGCAGAAAGGGAGGCATGCAGCTCTTTCCATGAGCTCTTAGTGGAGGTTCCGCTTTATGTTAAAGGAAGCACCCTTTTCAGGACTCCTAGGCCCTTCGGGTGAGCATCATTTTTGTTCCAAGATCACTGACGCCCTCCACACCCCTGTGGGCCTGCTGAGCAGCATTGATTCCCATACGACCCTCGGAGGCCCTCTGTGTCTGCCGAGTCTCTGGCAACACACTGTACGTTACTTCAATAGAGCTATATTTCCAGAGCAGTCGAACAGCATCAGAACCACATTTCTAGGCAGTCCAACATGTCCTGCAAGTTTTCGAGATTGCCCTCGTCTGAGCTGCCCTGAGAACACACTCTTCTTAGAATTTATCGAGGACCTCTTTCCTGAAGTCACTCTATTCAAGGAGAAATACAGCATCCTAACATGCTGTATCGCTCACAGTGCAAGCAACGGGAGAACTTGCCTCGAGGTAAGGCCCTGAAATGCTATGCAGAAGCGGAGGTGTGTAGCCGTTTCCATGAGGCCGTAGTCGCCGCTCTGCAGCATTTTAACGCCAGTACGCTTTTCAGGACTCCTAGGTGCCTCGCCTGGAAACCCTATTCCCTGCAAGAAGAGCAAGTACCCTCAGGCTCCCCTGGCCCTTCTAAGCAATATCCAGGCCCGTAGCTTTCCGACTCACAGTGTGTATGCCGAGTGTAGGGCAACACAGTGCACTCTTATTGGGACATCTTGAGTAAGCCAGCACTCATACAGGTTCACGAGCACCGTTCTAGCAAGTTCCCACATGCCGTGGAAGTCGCACTCATTCCCTGGTCTGAGCTGCACAGAGAAAAACACTAGGCTTCTCCTTCCATCCAGGACCTCCTACCTGAAGTCACCCTGCCTCCAGGAAGAAGACGACTTGCCTTCCTATTGCAACTAAAGCACAGTTTTTCCTGAAGCACTGCAGACTTTTGAAGAGGCACGGGCCCAGAGGCCTAGCTTGGGCTTTCCTTGGTGAGGCCGTTCACTAGATGCAGAACACCCTGCCTCGAGAAGTTGATTAAGGGAGGAAAACAGTGTGTACTCTGTGTCTCATTGGACTTGTTAAAAACCACAGAGATGTATGCTGCCTGTGCCCATGGAAATGGGGGCATGATGGTACTAGCCTTGCTTTCCATTTGGAAAGCTCCATTCTTGCCGCCGGGAAGCTCCCTGAAATTCTCTGCTGTTGACAGGCCTCTGGTCCCTCTACATTGGTGTGGGAAGAAAATGAGTTTTCTCTGGCTACACACGGAGCTTCTTTGGCCGGGCTGGGGCTCACCTTGCCATGCTCTAGAGCTAAAGGGAATCTCAACGTGAGTCCTTGCCTCGAGGTAAGGCCCTGAGTAGCCCTGCAGAAAGGGAGGCATTCAGCTCTTTCCATTAGCTCTTAGTCGCTGTTCTCCTTTACTTTAAAGGAAGTACCCTTTTCAGGACTCCTAGGCCTCTCGGGTGAGCATCATTTTTGTTCCAAGATCCCTGAGTATCTCCACACCCCTGTAGGCCTGCTGAGCAACAACGAGGCCCATTGGTCCCTCGGAGTTCCTCTGTGTCTGCTGAGTCATGGGCAACACACTGCACTCTTTCTTGTCATATCTTGATTCACAGCACTCGCACAAGTTCACGAGCACCGTTCTAGCAAGTTCCAACATGCCGTGGAAGTCGAACTCATTCTTTAGACTGAGCTGCACAGAGGAAAAACACTAGGCTTCTTCTTCCATCTAAGACCTCTTACCTGAAGTTACACTGCCATCAGGAGAAACACTGCTTGCATTCTCATTGCAACTAAAGCAGAGTTTTTCCTGTAGCACTGCAGGCTTTTGAAGAGGCACGGGCCCATGGGCCTAGCTAGGGCCTTCCTTGGTGAGGCCGTTCACAAGACGCAGAACACCCTGCCTCGAGAAGTTGATTCAGGGAAGCAACCAGTGTGTACCCTGTGGTTCTTTTGACTTGTTAGAAACCACAGAGATGTATGCTGCCTGTGCCCATGGTAATGGGGGCATGATGGTACTAGCCTTGCTTTCCATTTGGAAAGCCCCATTCTTGCCGCCGTGAAGCTCCCTGAAATTCTCTGCTGTTAACAGCTCTCTGGCCACTGTAGGCATGGGTGTGGGAAGAAAATGAGATTTCTCTGGCTACACACGGAGCTTCATTGGCCCGGTTGGGGCTCACCTTGCCATGCTCTAGAGCTAAAGGGAATCTCAACGTGAGTCCTTGCCTCGAGGTAAGGCCCTGAGTAGCCCTGCAGAAAGGGAGGCATGCAGCTCTTTCCATGAGCTCTTAGTGGAGGTTCCGCTTTATGTTAAAGGAAGCACCCTTTTCAGGACTCCTAGGCCCTTCGGGTGAGCATCATTTTTGTTCCAAGATCACTGACGCCCTCCACACCCCTGTGGGCCTGCTGAGCAGCATTGATTCCCATACGACCCTCGGAGGCCCTCTGTGTCTGCCGAGTCTCTGGCAACACACTGTACGTTACTTCAATAGAGCTATATTTCCAGAGCAGTCGAACAGCATCAGAACCACATTTCTAGGCAGTCCAACATGTCCTGCAAGGTTTCGAGATTGCCCTCGTCTGAGCTGCCCTGAGAACACACTCTTCTTAGAATTTATCGAGGACCTCTTTCCTGAAGTCACTCTATTCAAGGAGAAATACAGCATCCTAACATGCTGTGTCGCTCACAGTGCAAGCAACGGGAGAACTTGCCTCGAGGTAAGGCCCTGAAATGCTATGCAGAAGCGGAGGTGTGTAGCCGTTTCCATGAGGCCGTAGTCGCCGCTCTGCAGCATTTTAACGCCAGTACGCTTTTCAGGACTCCTAGGTGCCTCGCCTGGAAACCCTATTCCCTGCAAGAAGAGCAAGTACCCTCAGGCTCCCCTGGCCCTTCTAAGCAATATCCAGGCCCGTAGCTTTCCGACTCACAGTGTGTATGCCGAGTGTAGGGCAACACAGTGCACTCTTATTGGGACATCTTGAGTAAGCCAGCACTCATACAGGTTCACGAGCACCGTTCTATCAAGTTCCCACATGCCGTGGAAGTCGCACTCATTCCCTGGTCTGAGCTGCACAGAGAAAAACACTAGGCTTCTCCTTCCATCCAGGACCTCCTACCTGAAGTCACCCTGCCTCCAGGAAGAAGACGACTTGCCTTCCTATTGCAACTAAAGCACAGTTTTTCCTGAAGCACTGCAGACTTTTGAAGAGGCACGGGCCCAGAGGCCTAGCTTGGGCTTTCCTTGGTGAGGCCGTTCACTAGATGCAGAACACCCTGCCTCGAGAAGTTGATTAAGGGAGGAAAACAGTGTGTACTCTGTGTCTCATTGGACTTGTTAAAAACCACAGAGATGTATGCTGCCTGTGCCCATGGAAATGGGGGCATGATGGTACTAGCCTTGCTTTCCATTTGGAAAGCTCCATTCTTGCCGCCGGGAAGCTCCCTGAAATTCTCTGCTGTTGACAGGCCTCTGGTCCCTCTACATTGGTGTGGGAAGAAAATGAGTTTTCTCTGGCTACACACGGAGCTTCTTTGGCCGGGGTGGGGCTCACCTTGCCATGCTCTAGAGCTAAAGGGAATCTCAACGTGAGTCCTTGCCTCGAGGTAAGGCCCTGAGTAGCCCTGCAGAAAGGGAGGCATTCAGCTCTTTCCATTAGCTCTTAGTCGCTGTTCTCCTTTACTTTAAAGGAAGTACCCTTTTCAGGACTCCTAGGCCTCTCGGGTGAGCATCATTTTTGTTCCAAGATCCCTGAGTATCTCCACACCCCTGTAGGCCTGCTGAGCAACAACGAGGCCCATTGGTCCCTCGGAGTTCCTCTGTGTCTGCTGAGTCATGGGCAACACACTGCACTCTTTCTTGTCATATCTTGATTCACAGCACTCGCACAAGTTCACGAGCACCGTTCTAGCAAGTTCCAACATGCCGTGGAAGTCGAACTCATTCTTTAGACTGAGCTGCACAGAGGAAAAACACTAGGCTTCTTCTTCCATCTAAGACCTCTTACCTGAAGTTACACTGCCATCAGGAGAAACACTGCTTGCATTCTCATTGCAACTAAAGCAGAGTTTTTCCTGTAGCACTGCAGGCTTTTGAAGAGGCACGGGCCCATGGGCCTAGCTAGGGCCTTCCTTGGTGAGGCCGTTCACAAGACGCAGAACACCCTGCCTCGAGAAGTTGATTCAGGGAAGCAACCAGTGTGTACCCTGTGGTTCTTTTGACTTGTTAGAAACCACAGAGATGTATGCTGCCTGTGCCCATGGTAATGGGGGCATGATGGTACTAGCCTTGCTTTCCATTTGGAAAGCCCCATTCTTGCCGCCGTGAAGCTCCCTGAAATTCTCTGCTGTTAACAGCTCTCTGGCCACTGTAGGCATGGGTGTGGGAAGAAAATGAGATTTCTCTGGCTACACACGGAGCTTCATTGGCCCGGTTGGGGCTCACCTTGCCATGCTCTAGAGCTAAAGGGAATCTCAACGTGAGTCCTTGCCTCGAGGTAAGGCCCTGAGTAGCCCTGCAGAAAGGGAGGCATGCAGCTCTTTCCATGAGCTCTTAGTGGAGGTTCCGCTTTATGTTAAAGGAAGCACCCTTTTCAGGACTCCTAGGCCCTTCGGGTGAGCATCATTTTTGTTCCAAGATCACTGACGCCCTCCACACCCCTGTGGGCCTGCTGAGCAGCATTGATTCCCATACGACCCTCGGAGGCCCTCTGTGTCTGCCGAGTCTCTGGCAACACACTGTACGTTACTTCAATAGAGCTATATTTCCAGAGCAGTCGAACAGCATCAGAACCACATTTCTAGGCAGTCCAACATGTCCTGCAAGTTTTCGAGATTGCCCTCGTCTGAGCTGCCCTGAGAACACACTCTTCTTAGAATTTATCGAGGACCTCTTTCCTGAAGTCACTCTATTCAAGGAGAAATACAGCATCCTAACATGCTGTATCGCTCACAGTGCAAGCAACGGGAGAACTTGCCTCGAGGTAAGGCCCTGAAATGCTATGCAGAAGCGGAGGTGTGTAGCCGTTTCCATGAGGCCGTAGTCGCCGCTCTGCAGCATTTTAACGCCAGTACGCTTTTCAGGACTCCTAGGTGCCTCGCCTGGAAACCCTATTCCCTGCAAGAAGAGCAAGTACCCTCAGGCTCCCCTGGCCCTTCTAAGCAATATCCAGGCCCGTAGCTTTCCGACTCACAGTGTGTATGCCGAGTGTAGGGCAACACAGTGCACTCTTATTGGGACATCTTGAGTAAGCCAGCACTCATACAGGTTCACGAGCACCGTTCTAGCAAGTTCCCACATGCCGTGGAAGTCGCACTCATTCCCTGGTCTGAGCTGCACAGAGAAAAACACTAGGCTTCTCCTTCCATCCAGGACCTCCTACCTGAAGTCACCCTGCCTCCAGGAAGAAGACGACTTGCCTTCCTATTGCAACTAAAGCACAGTTTTTCCTGAAGCACTGCAGACTTTTGAAGAGGCACGGGCCCAGAGGCCTAGCTTGGGCTTTCCTTGGTGAGGCCGTTCACTAGATGCAGAACACCCTGCCTCGAGAAGTTGATTAAGGGAGGAAAACAGTGTGTACTCTGTGTCTCATTGGACTTGTTAAAAACCACAGAGATGTATGCTGCCTGTGCCCATGGAAATGGGGGCATGATGGTACTAGCCTTGCTTTCCATTTGGAAAGCTCCATTCTTGCCGCCGGGAAGCTCCCTGAAATTCTCTGCTGTTGACAGGCCTCTGGTCCCTCTACATTGGTGTGGGAAGAAAATGAGTTTTCTCTGGCTACACACGGAGCTTCTTTGGCCGGGGTGGGGCTCACCTTGCCATGCTCTAGAGCTAAAGGGAATCTCAACGTGAGTCCTTGCCTCGAGGTAAGGCCCTGAGTAGCCCTGCAGAAAGGGAGGCATTCAGCTCTTTCCATTAGCTCTTAGTCGCTGTTCTCCTTTACTTTAAAGGAAGTACCCTTTTCAGGACTCCTAGGCCTCTCGGGTGAGCATCATTTTTGTTCCAAGATCCCTGAGTATCTCCACACCCCTGTAGGCCTGCTGAGCAACAACGAGGCCCATTGGTCCCTCGGAGTTCCTCTGTGTCTGCTGAGTCATGGGCAACACACTGCACTCTTTCTTGTCATATCTTGATTCACAGCACTCGCACAAGTTCACGAGCACCGTTCTAGCAAGTTCCAACATGCCGTGGAAGTCGAACTCATTCTTTAGACTGAGCTGCACAGAGGAAAAACACTAGGCTTCTTCTTCCATCTAAGACCTCTTACCTGAAGTTACACTGCCATCAGGAGAAACACTGCTTGCATTCTCATTGCAACTAAAGCAGAGTTTTTCCTGTAGCACTGCAGGCTTTTGAAGAGGCACGGGCCCATGGGCCTAGCTAGGGCCTTCCTTGGTGAGGCCGTTCACAAGACGCAGAACACCCTGCCTCGAGAAGTTGATTCAGGGAAGCAACCAGTGTGTACCCTGTGGTTCTTTTGACTTGTTAGAAACCACAGAGATGTATGCTGCCTGTGCCCATGGTAATGGGGGCATGATGGTACTAGCCTTGCTTTCCATTTGGAAAGCCCCATTCTTGCCGCCGTGAAGCTCCCTGAAATTCTCTGCTGTTAACAGCTCTCTGGCCACTGTAGGCATGGGTGTGGGAAGAAAATGAGATTTCTCTGGCTACACACGGAGCTTCATTGGCCCGGTTGGGGCTCACCTTGCCATGCTCTAGAGCTAAAGGGAATCTCAACGTGAGTCCTTGCCTCGAGGTAAGGCCCTGAGTAGCCCTGCAGAAAGGGAGGCATGCAGCTCTTTCCATGAGCTCTTAGTGGAGGTTCCGCTTTATGTTAAAGGAAGCACCCTTTTCAGGACTCCTAGGCCCTTCGGGTGAGCATCATTTTTGTTCCAAGATCACTGACGCCCTCCACACCCCTGTGGGCCTGCTGAGCAGCATTGATTCCCATACGACCCTCGGAGGCCCTCTGTGTCTGCCGAGTCTCTGGCAACACACTGTACGTTACTTCAATAGAGCTATATTTCCAGAGCACTCGAACAGCATCAGAACCACATTTCTAGGCAGTCCAACATGTCCTGCAAGTTTTCGAGATTGCCCTCGTCTGAGCTGCCCTGAGAACACACTCTTCTTAGAATTTATCGAGGACCTCTTTCCTGAAGTCACTCTATTCAAGGAGAAATACAGCATCCTAACATGCTGTGTCGCTCACAGTGCAAGCAACGGGAGAACTTGCCTCGAGGTAAGGCCCTGAAATGCTATGCAGAAGCGGAGGTGTGTAGCCGTTTCCATGAGGCCGTAGTCGCCGCTCTGCAGCATTTTAACGCCAGTACGCTTTTCAGGACTCCTAGGTGCCTCGCCTGGAAACCCTATTCCCTGCAAGAAGAGCAAGTACCCTCAGGCTCCCCTGGCCCTTCTAAGCAATATCCAGGCCCGTAGCTTTCCGACTCACAGTGTGTATGCCGAGTGTAGGGCAACACAGTGCACTCTTATTGGGACATCTTGAGTAAGCCAGCACTCATACAGGTTCACGAGCACCGTTCTAGCAAGTTCCCACATGCCGTGGAAGTCGCACTCATTCCCTGGTCTGAGCTGCACAGAGAAAAACACTAGGCTTCTCCTTCCATCCAGGACCTCCTACCTGAAGTCACCCTGCCTCCAGGAAGAAGACGACTTGCCTTCCTATTGCAACTAAAGCACAGTTTTTCCTGAAGCACTGCAGACTTTTGAAGAGGCACGGGCCCAGAGGCCTAGCTTGGGCTTTCCTTGGTGAGGCCGTTCACTAGATGCAGAACACCCTGCCTCGAGAAGTTGATTAAGGGAGGAAAACAGTGTGTACTCTGTGTCTCATTGGACTTGTTAAAAACCACAGAGATGTATGCTGCCTGTGCCCATGGAAATGGGGGCATGATGGTACTAGCCTTGCTTTCCATTTGGAAAGCTCCATTCTTGCCGCCGGGAAGCTCCCTGAAATTCTCTGCTGTTGACAGGCCTCTGGTCCCTCTACATTGGTGTGGGAAGAAAATGAGTTTTCTCTGGCTACACACGGAGCTTCTTTGGCCGGGGTGGGGCTCACCTTGCCATGCTCTAGAGCTAAAGGGAATCTCAACGTGAGTCCTTGCCTCGAGGTAAGGCCCTGAGTAGCCCTGCAGAAAGGGAGGCATTCAGCTCTTTCCATTAGCTCTTAGTCGCTGTTCTCCTTTACTTTAAAGGAAGTACCCTTTTCAGGACTCCTAGGCCTCTCGGGTGAGCATCATTTTTGTTCCAAGATCCCTGAGTATCTCCACACCCCTGTAGGCCTGCTGAGCAACAACGAGGCCCATTGGTCCCTCGGAGTTCCTCTGTGTCTGCTGAGTCATGGGCAACACACTGCACTCTTTCTTGTCATATCTTGATTCACAGCACTCGCACAAGTTCACGAGCACCGTTCTAGCAAGTTCCAACATGCCGTGGAAGTCGAACTCATTCTTTAGACTGAGCTGCACAGAGGAAAAACACTAGGCTTCTTCTTCCATCTAAGACCTCTTACCTGAAGTTACACTGCCATCAGGAGAAACACTGCTTGCATTCTCATTGCAACTAAAGCAGAGTTTTTCCTGTAGCACTGCAGGCTTTTGAAGAGGCACGGGCCCATGGGCCTAGCTAGGGCCTTCCTTGGTGAGGCCGTTCACAAGACGCAGAACACCCTGCCTCGAGAAGTTGATTCAGGGAAGCAACCAGTGTGTACCCTGTGGTTCTTTTGACTTGTTAGAAACCACAGAGATGTATGCTGCCTGTGCCCATGGTAATGGGGGCATGATGGTACTAGCCTTGCTTTCCATTTGGAAAGCCCCATTCTTGCCGCCGTGAAGCTCCCTGAAATTCTCTGCTGTTAACAGCTCTCTGGCCACTGTAGGCATGGGTGTGGGAAGAAAATGAGATTTCTCTGGCTACACACGGAGCTTCATTGGCCCGGTTGGGGCTCACCTTGCCATGCTCTAGAGCTAAAGGGAATCTCAACGTGAGTCCTTGCCTCGAGGTAAGGCCCTGAGTAGCCCTGCAGAAAGGGAGGCATGCAGCTCTTTCCATGAGCTCTTAGTGGAGGTTCCGCTTTATGTTAAAGGAAGCACCCTTTTCAGGACTCCTAGGCCCTTCGGGTGAGCATCATTTTTGTTCCAAGATCACTGACGCCCTCCACACCCCTGTGGGCCTGCTGAGCAGCATTGATTCCCATACGACCCTCGGAGGCCCTCTGTGTCTGCCGAGTCTCTGGCAACACACTGTACGTTACTTCAATAGAGCTATATTTCCAGAGCACTCGAACAGCATCAGAACCACATTTCTAGGCAGTCCAACATGTCCTGCAAGTTTTCGAGATTGCCCTCGTCTGAGCTGCCCTGAGAACACACTCTTCTTAGAATTTATCGAGGACCTCTTTCCTGAAGTCACTCTATTCAAGGAGAAATACAGCATCCTAACATGCTGTGTCGCTCACAGTGCAAGCAACGGGAGAACTTGCCTCGAGGTAAGGCCCTGAAATGCTATGCAGAAGCGGAGGTGTGTAGCCGTTTCCATGAGGCCGTAGTCGCCGCTCTGCAGCATTTTAACGCCAGTACGCTTTTCAGGACTCCTAGGTGCCTCGCCTGGAAACCCTATTCCCTGCAAGAAGAGCAAGTACCCTCAGGCTCCCCTGGCCCTTCTAAGCAATATCCAGGCCCGTAGCTTTCCGACTCACAGTGTGTATGCCGAGTGTAGGGCAACACAGTGCACTCTTATTGGGACATCTTGAGTAAGCCAGCACTCATACAGGTTCACGAGCACCGTTCTAGCAAGTTCCCACATGCCGTGGAAGTCGCACTCATTCCCTGGTCTGAGCTGCACAGAGAAAAACACTAGGCTTCTCCTTCCATCCAGGACCTCCTACCTGAAGTCACCCTGCCTCCAGGAAGAAGACGACTTGCCTTCCTATTGCAACTAAAGCACAGTTTTTCCTGAAGCACTGCAGACTTTTGAAGAGGCACGGGCCCAGAGGCCTAGCTTGGGCTTTCCTTGGTGAGGCCGTTCACTAGATGCAGAACACCCTGCCTCGAGAAGTTGATTAAGGGAGGAAAACAGTGTGTACTCTGTGTCTCATTGGACTTGTTAAAAACCACAGAGATGTATGCTGCCTGTGCCCATGGAAATGGGGGCATGATGGTACTAGCCTTGCTTTCCATTTGGAAAGCTCCATTCTTGCCGCCGGGAAGCTCCCTGAAATTCTCTGCTGTTGACAGGCCTCTGGTCCCTCTACATTGGTGTGGGAAGAAAATGAGTTTTCTCTGGCTACACACGGAGCTTCTTTGGCCGGGGTGGGGCTCACCTTGCCATGCTCTAGAGCTAAAGGGAATCTCAACGTGAGTCCTTGCCTCGAGGTAAGGCCCTGAGTAGCCCTGCAGAAAGGGAGGCATTCAGCTCTTTCCATTAGCTCTTAGTCGCTGTTCTCCTTTACTTTAAAGGAAGTACCCTTTTCAGGACTCCTAGGCCTCTCGGGTGAGCATCATTTTTGTTCCAAGATCCCTGAGTATCTCCACACCCCTGTAGGCCTGCTGAGCAACAACGAGGCCCATTGGTCCCTCGGAGTTCCTCTGTGTCTGCTGAGTCATGGGCAACACACTGCACTCTTTCTTGTCATATCTTGATTCACAGCACTCGCACAAGTTCACGAGCACCGTTCTAGCAAGTTCCAACATGCCGTGGAAGTCGAACTCATTCTTTAGACTGAGCTGCACAGAGGAAAAACACTAGGCTTCTTCTTCCATCTAAGACCTCTTACCTGAAGTTACACTGCCATCAGGAGAAACACTGCTTGCATTCTTATTGCAACTAAAGCAGAGTTTTTCCTGTAGCACTGCAGGCTTTTGAAGAGGCACGGGCCCATGGGCCTAGCTAGGGCCTTCCTTGGTGAGGCCGTTCACAAGACGCAGAACACCCTGCCTCGAGAAGTTGATTCAGGGAAGCAACCAGTGTGTACCCTGTGGTTCTTTTGACTTGTTAGAAACCACAGAGATGTATGCTGCCTGTGCCCATGGTAATGGGGGCATGATGGTACTAGCCTTGCTTTCCATTTGGAAAGCCCCATTCTTGCTGCCGTGAAGCTCCCTGAAATTCTCTGCTGTTAACAGCTCTCTGGCCACTGTAGGCATGGGTGTGGGAAGAAAATGAGATTTCTCTGGCTACACACGGAGCTTCATTGGCCCGGTTGGGGCTCACCTTGCCATGCTCTAGAGCTAAAGGGAATCTCAACGTGAGTCCTTGCCTCGAGGTAAGGCCCTGAGTAGCCCTGCAGAAAGGGAGGCATGCAGCTCTTTCCATGAGCTCTTAGTGGAGGTTCCGCTTTATGTTAAAGGAAGCACCCTTTTCAGGACTCCTAGGCCCTTCGGGTGAGCATCATTTTTGTTCCAAGATCACTGACGCCCTCCACACCCCTGTGGGCCTGCTGAGCAGCATTGATTCCCATACGACCCTCGGAGGCCCTCTGTGTCTGCCGAGTCTCTGGCAGCACACTGTACGTTACTTCAATAGAGCTATATTTCCAGAGCACTCGAACAGCATCAGAACCACATTTCTAGGCAGTCCAACATGTCCTGCAAGTTTTCGAGATTGCCCTCGTCTGAGCTGCCCTGAGAACACACTCTTCTTAGAATTTATCGAGGACCTCTTTCCTGAAGTCACTCTATTCAAGGAGAAATACAGCATCCTAACATGCTGTGTCGCTCACAGTGCAAGCAACGGGAGAACTTGCCTCGAGGTAAGGCCCTGAAATGCTATGCAGAAGCGGAGGTGTGTAGCCGTTTCCATGAGGCCGTAGTCGCCGCTCTGCAGCATTTTAACGCCAGTACGCTTTTCAGGACTCCTAGGTGCCTCGCCTGGAAACCCTATTCCCTGCAAGAAGAGCAAGTACCCTCAGGCTCCCCTGGCCCTTCTAAGCAATATCCAGGCCCGTAGCTTTCCGACTCACAGTGTGTATGCCGAGTGTAGGGCAACACAGTGCACTCTTATTGGGACATCTTGAGTAAGCCAGCACTCATACAGGTTCACGAGCACCGTTCTAGCAAGTTCCCACATGCCGTGGAAGTCGCACTCATTCCCTGGTCTGAGCTGCACAGAGAAAAACACTAGGCTTCTCCTTCCATCCAGGACCTCCTACCTGAAGTCACCCTGCCTCCAGGAAGAAGACGACTTGCCTTCCTATTGCAACTAAAGCACAGTTTTTCCTGAAGCACTGCAGACTTTTGAAGAGGCACGGGCCCAGAGGCCTAGCTTGGGCTTTCCTTGGTGAGGCCGTTCACTAGATGCAGAACACCCTGCCTCGAGAAGTTGATTAAGGGAGGAAAACAGTGTGTACTCTGTGTCTCATTGGACTTGTTAAAAACCACAGAGATGTATGCTGCCTGTGCCCATGGAAATGGGGGCATGATGGTACTAGCCTTGCTTTCCATTTGGAAAGCTCCATTCTTGCCGCCGGGAAGCTCCCTGAAATTCTCTGCTGTTGACAGGCCTCTGGTCCCTCTACATTGGTGTGGGAAGAAAATGAGTTTTCTCTGGCTACACACGGAGCTTCTTTGGCCGGGGTGGGGCTCACCTTGCCATGCTCTAGAGCTAAAGGGAATCTCAACGTGAGTCCTTGCCTCGAGGTAAGGCCCTGAGTAGCCCTGCAGAAAGGGAGGCATTCAGCTCTTTCCATTAGCTCTTAGTCGCTGTTCTCCTTTACTTTAAAGGAAGTACCCTTTTCAGGACTCCTAGGCCTCTCGGGTGAGCATCATTTTTGTTCCAAGATCCCTGAGTATCTCCACACCCCTGTAGGCCTGCTGAGCAACAACGAGGCCCATTGGTCCCTCGGAGTTCCTCTGTGTCTGCTGAGTCATGGGCAACACACTGCACTCTTTCTTGTCATATCTTGATTCACAGCACTCGCACAAGTTCACGAGCACCGTTCTAGCAAGTTCCAACATGCCGTGGAAGTCGAACTCATTCTTTAGACTGAGCTGCACAGAGGAAAAACACTAGGCTTCTTCTTCCATCTAAGACCTCTTACCTGAAGTTACACTGCCATCAGGAGAAACACTGCTTGCATTCTTATTGCAACTAAAGCAGAGTTTTTCCTGTAGCACTGCAGGCTTTTGAAGAGGCACGGGCCCATGGGCCTAGCTAGGGCCTTCCTTGGTGAGGCCGTTCACAAGACGCAGAACACCCTGCCTCGAGAAGTTGATTCAGGGAAGCAACCAGTGTGTACCCTGTGGTTCTTTTGACTTGTTAGAAACCACAGAGATGTATGCTGCCTGTGCCCATGGTAATGGGGGCATGATGGTACTAGCCTTGCTTTCCATTTGGAAAGCCCCATTCTTGCCGCCGTGAAGCTCCCTGAAATTCTCTGCTGTTAACAGCTCTCTGGCCACTGTAGGCATGGGTGTGGGAAGAAAATGAGATTTCTCTGGCTACACACGGAGCTTCATTGGCCCGGTTGGGGCTCACCTTGCCATGCTCTAGAGCTAAAGGGAATCTCAACGTGAGTCCTTGCCTCGAGGTAAGGCCCTGAGTAGCCCTGCAGAAAGGGAGGCATGCAGCTCTTTCCATGAGCTCTTAGTGGAGGTTCCGCTTTATGTTAAAGGAAGCACCCTTTTCAGGACTCCTAGGCCCTTCGGGTGAGCATCATTTTTGTTCCAAGATCACTGACGCCCTCCACACCCCTGTGGGCCTGCTGAGCAGCATTGATTCCCATACGACCCTCGGAGGCCCTCTGTGTCTGCCGAGTCTCTGGCAACACACTGTACGTTACTTCAATAGAGCTATATTTCCAGAGCACTCGAACAGCATCAGAACCACATTTCTAGGCAGTCCAACATGTCCTGCAAGTTTTCGAGATTGCCCTCGTCTGAGCTGCCCTGAGAACACACTCTTCTTAGAATTTATCGAGGACCTCTTTCCTGAAGTCACTCTATTCAAGGAGAAATACAGCATCCTAACATGCTGTGTCGCTCACAGTGCAAGCAACGGGAGAACTTGCCTTGAGGTAAGGCCCTGAAATGCTATGCAGAAGCGGAGGTGTGTAGCCGTTTCCATGAGGCCGTAGTCGCCGCTCTGCAGCATTTTAACGCCAGTACGCTTTTCAGGACTCCTAGGTG
Source organism: Balaenoptera borealis (assembly GCF_965194805.1). Taxonomy (NCBI): domain Eukaryota; kingdom Metazoa; phylum Chordata; class Mammalia; order Artiodactyla; family Balaenopteridae; genus Balaenoptera; species Balaenoptera borealis. Next base: position 101,037 of record NW_028123347.1, read on the forward strand.
CCTCGCCTGGAAACCCTATTCCCTGCAAGAAGAGCAAGTACCCTCAGGCTCCCCTGGCCCTTCTAAGCAATATCCAGGCCCGTAGCTTTCCGACTCACAGTGTGTATGCCGAGTGTAGGGCAACACAGTGCACTCTTATTGGGACATCTTGAGTAAGCCAGCACTCATACAGGTTCACGAGCACCGTTCTATCAAGTTCCCACATGCCGTGGAAGTCGCACTCATTCCCTGGTCTGAGCTGCACAGAGAAAAACACTAGGCTTCTCCTTCCATCCAGGACCTCCTACCTGAAGTCACCCTGCCTCCAGGAAGAAGACGACTTGCCTTCCTATTGCAACTAAAGCACAGTTTTTCCTGAAGCACTGCAGACTTTTGAAGAGGCACGGGCCCAGAGGCCTAGCTTGGGCTTTCCTTGGTGAGGCCGTTCACTAGATGCAGAACACCCTGCCTCGAGAAGTTGATTAAGGGAGGAAAACAGTGTGTACTCTGTGTCTCATTGGACTTGTTAAAAACCACAGAGATGTATGCTGCCTGTGCCCATGGAAATGGGGGCATGATGGTACTAGCCTTGCTTTCCATTTGGAAAGCTCCATTCTTGCCGCCGGGAAGCTCCCTGAAATTCTCTGCTGTTGACAGGCCTCTGGTCCCTCTACATTGGTGTGGGAAGAAAATGAGTTTTCTCTGGCTACACACGGAGCTTCTTTGGCCGGGGTGGGGCTCACCTTGCCATGCTCTAGAGCTAAAGGGAATCTCAACGTGAGTCCTTGCCTCGAGGTAAGGCCCTGAGTAGCCCTGCAGAAAGGGAGGCATTCAGCTCTTTCCATTAGCTCTTAGTCGCTGTTCTCCTTTACTTTAAAGGAAGTACCCTTTTCAGGACTCCTAGGCCTCTCGGGTGAGCATCATTTTTGTTCCAAGATCCCTGAGTATCTCCACACCCCTGTAGGCCTGCTGAGCAACAACGAGGCCCATTGGTCCCTCGGAGTTCCTCTGTGTCTGCTGAGTCATGGGCAACACACTGCACTCTTTCTTGTCATATCTTGATTCACAGCACTCGCACAAGTTCACGAGCACCGTTCTAGCAAGTTCCAACATGCCGTGGAAGTCGAACTCATTCTTTAGACTGAGCTGCACAGAGGAAAAACACTAGGCTTCTTCTTCCATCTAAGACCTCTTACCTGAAGTTACACTGCCATCAGGAGAAACACTGCTTGCATTCTCATTGCAACTAAAGCAGAGTTTTTCCTGTAGCACTGCAGGCTTTTGAAGAGGCACGGGCCCATGGGCCTAGCTAGGGCCTTCCTTGGTGAGGCCGTTCACAAGACGCAGAACACCCTGCCTCGAGAAGTTGATTCAGGGAAGCAACCAGTGTGTACCCTGTGGTTCTTTTGACTTGTTAGAAACCACAGAGATGTATGCTGCCTGTGCCCATGGTAATGGGGGCATGATGGTACTAGCCTTGCTTTCCATTTGGAAAGCCCCATTCTTGCCGCCGTGAAGCTCCCTGAAATTCTCTGCTGTTAACAGCTCTCTGGCCACTGTAGGCATGGGTGTGGGAAGAAAATGAGATTTCTCTGGCTACACACGGAGCTTCATTGGCCCGGTTGGGGCTCACCTTGCCATGCTCTAGAGCTAAAGGGAATCTCAACGTGAGTCCTTGCCTCGAGGTAAGGCCCTGAGTAGCCCTGCAGAAAGGGAGGCATGCAGCTCTTTCCATGAGCTCTTAGTGGAGGTTCCGCTTTATGTTAAAGGAAGCACCCTTTTCAGGACTCCTAGGCCCTTCGGGTGAGCATCATTTTTGTTCCAAGATCACTGACGCCCTCCACACCCCTGTGGGCCTGCTGAGCAGCATTGATTCCCATACGACCCTCGGAGGCCCTCTGTGTCTGCCGAGTCTCTGGCAACACACTGTACGTTACTTCAATAGAGCTATATTTCCAGAGCACTCGAACAGCATCAGAACCACATTTCTAGGCAGTCCAACATGTCCTGCAAGTTTTCGAGATTGCCCTCGTCTGAGCTGCCCTGAGAACACACTCTTCTTAGAATTTATCGAGGACCTCTTTCCTGAAGTCACTCTATTCAAGGAGAAATACAGCATCCTAACATGCTGTGTCGCTCACAGTGCAAGCAACGGGAGAACTTGCCTCGAGGTAAGGCCCTGAAATGCTATGCAGAAGCGGAGGTGTGTAGCCGTTTCCATGAGGCCGTAGTCGCCGCTCTGCAGCATTTTAACGCCAGTACGCTTTTCAGGACTCCTAGGTGCCTCGCCTGGAAACCCTATTCCCTGCAAGAAGAGCAAGTACCCTCAGGCTCCCCTGGCCCTTCTAAGCAATATCCAGGCCCGTAGCTTTCCGACTCACAGTGTGTATGCCGAGTGTAGGGCAACACAGTGCACTCTTATTGGGACATCTTGAGTAAGCCAGCACTCATACAGGTTCACGAGCACCGTTCTAGCAAGTTCCCACATGCCGTGGAAGTCGCACTCATTCCCTGGTCTGAGCTGCACAGAGAAAAACACTAGGCTTCTCCTTCCATCCAGGACCTCCTACCTGAAGTCACCCTGCCTCCAGGAAGAAGACGACTTGCCTTCCTATTGCAACTAAAGCACAGTTTTTCCTGAAGCACTGCAGACTTTTGAAGAGGCACGGGCCCAGAGGCCTAGCTTGGGCTTTCCTTGGTGAGGCCGTTCACTAGATGCAGAACACCCTGCCTCGAGAAGTTGATTAAGGGAGGAAAACAGTGTGTACTCTGTGTCTCATTGGACTTGTTAAAAACCACAGAGATGTATGCTGCCTGTGCCCATGGAAATGGGGGCATGATGGTACTAGCCTTGCTTTCCATTTGGAAAGCTCCATTCTTGCCGCCGGGAAGCTCCCTGAAATTCTCTGCTGTTGACAGGCCTCTGGTCCCTCTACATTGGTGTGGGAAGAAAATGAGTTTTCTCTGGCTACACACGGAGCTTCTTTGGCCGGGGTGGGGCTCACCTTGCCATGCTCTAGAGCTAAAGGGAATCTCAACGTGAGTCCTTGCCTCGAGGTAAGGCCCTGAGTAGCCCTGCAGAAAGGGAGGCATTCAGCTCTTTCCATTAGCTCTTAGTCGCTGTTCTCCTTTACTTTAAAGGAAGTACCCTTTTCAGGACTCCTAGGCCTCTCGGGTGAGCATCATTTTTGTTCCAAGATCCCTGAGTATCTCCACACCCCTGTAGGCCTGCTGAGCAACAACGAGGCCCATTGGTCCCTCGGAGTTCCTCTGTGTCTGCTGAGTCATGGGCAACACACTGCACTCTTTCTTGTCATATCTTGATTCACAGCACTCGCACAAGTTCACGAGCACCGTTCTAGCAAGTTCCAACATGCCGTGGAAGTCGAACTCATTCTTTAGACTGAGCTGCACAGAGGAAAAACACTAGGCTTCTTCTTCCTTCTAAGACCTCTTACCTGAAGTTACACTGCCATCAGGAGAAACACTGCTTGCATTCTCATTGCAACTAAAGCAGAGTTTTTCCTGTAGCACTGCAGGCTTTTGAAGAGGCACGGGCCCATGGGCCTAGCTAGGGCCTTCCTTGGTGAGGCCGTTCACAAGACGCAGAACACCCTGCCTCGAGAAGTTGATTCAGGGAAGCAACCAGTGTGTACCCTGTGGTTCTTTTGACTTGTTAGAAACCACAGAGATGTATGCTGCCTGTGCCCATGGTAATGGGGGCATGATGGTACTAGCCTTGCTTTCCATTTGGAAAGCCCCATTCTTGCCGCCGTGAAGCTCCCTGAAATTCTCTGCTGTTAACAGCTCTCTGGCCACTGTAGGCATGGGTGTGGGAAGAAAATGAGATTTCTCTGGCTACACACGGAGCTTCATTGGCCCGGTTGGGGCTCACCTTGCCATGCTCTAGAGCTAAAGGGAATCTCAACGTGAGTCCTTGCCTCGAGGTAAGGCCCTGAGTAGCCCTGCAGAAAGGGAGGCATGCAGCTCTTTCCATGAGCTCTTAGTGGAGGTTCCGCTTTATGTTAAAGGAAGCACCCTTTTCAGGACTCCTAGGCCCTTCGGGTGAGCATCATTTTTGTTCCAAGATCACTGACGCCCTCCACACCCCTGTGGGCCTGCTGAGCAGCATTGATTCCCATACGACCCTCGGAGGCCCTCTGTGTCTGCCGAGTCTCTGGCAACACACTGTACGTTACTTCAATAGAGCTATATTTCCAGAGCACTCGAACAGCATCAGAACCACATTTCTAGGCAGTCCAACATGTCCTGCAAGTTTTCGAGATTGCCCTCGTCTGAGCTGCCCTGAGAACACACTCTTCTTAGAATTTATCGAGGACCTCTTTCCTGAAGTCACTCTATTCAAGGAGAAATACAGCATCCTAACATGCTGTGTCGCTCACAGTGCAAGCAACGGGAGAACTTGCCTCGAGGTAAGGCCCTGAAATGCTATGCAGAAGCGGAGGTGTGTAGCCGTTTCCATGAGGCCGTAGTCGCCGCTCTGCAGCATTTTAACGCCAGTACGCTTTTCAGGACTCCTAGGTGCCTCGCCTGGAAACCCTATTCCCTGCAAGAAGAGCAAGTACCCTCAGGCTCCCCTGGCCCTTCTAAGCAATATCCAGGCCCGTAGCTTTCCGACTCACAGTGTGTATGCCGAGTGTAGGGCAACACAGTGCACTCTTATTGGGACATCTTGAGTAAGCCAGCACTCATACAGGTTCACGAGCACCGTTCTAGCAAGTTCCCACATGCCGTGGAAGTCGCACTCATTCCCTGGTCTGAGCTGCACAGAGAAAAACACTAGGCTTCTCCTTCCATCCAGGACCTCCTACCTGAAGTCACCCTGCCTCCAGGAAGAAGACGACTTGCCTTCCTATTGCAACTAAAGCACAGTTTTTCCTGAAGCACTGCAGACTTTTGAAGAGGCACGGGCCCAGAGGCCTAGCTTGGGCTTTCCTTGGTGAGGCCGTTCACTAGATGCAGAACACCCTGCCTCGAGAAGTTGATTAAGGGAGGAAAACAGTGTGTACTCTGTGTCTCATTGGACTTGTTAAAAACCACAGAGATGTATGCTGCCTGTGCCCATGGAAATGGGGGCATGATGGTACTAGCCTTGCTTTCCATTTGGAAAGCTCCATTCTTGCCGCCGGGAAGCTCCCTGAAATTCTCTGCTGTTGACAGGCCTCTGGTCCCTCTACATTGGTGTGGGAAGAAAATGAGTTTTCTCTGGCTACACACGGAGCTTCTTTGGCCGGGGTGGGGCTCACCTTGCCATGCTCTAGAGCTAAAGGGAATCTCAACGTGAGTCCTTGCCTCGAGGTAAGGCCCTGAGTAGCCCTGCAGAAAGGGAGGCATTCAGCTCTTTCCATTAGCTCTTAGTCGCTGTTCTCCTTTACTTTAAAGGAAGTACCCTTTTCAGGACTCCTAGGCCTCTCGGGTGAGCATCATTTTTGTTCCAAGATCCCTGAGTATCTCCACACCCCTGTAGGCCTGCTGAGCAACAACGAGGCCCATTGGTCCCTCGGAGTTCCTCTGTGTCTGCTGAGTCATGGGCAACACACTGCACTCTTTCTTGTCATATCTTGATTCACAGCACTCGCACAAGTTCACGAGCACCGTTCTAGCAAGTTCCAACATGCCGTGGAAGTCGAACTCATTCTTTAGACTGAGCTGCACAGAGGAAAAACACTAGGCTTCTTCTTCCATCTAAGACCTCTTACCTGAAGTTACACTGCCATCAGGAGAAACACTGCTTGCATTCTCATTGCAACTAAAGCAGAGTTTTTCCTGTAGCACTGCAGGCTTTTGAAGAGGCACGGGCCCATGGGCCTAGCTAGGGCCTTCCTTGGTGAGGCCGTTCACAAGACGCAGAACACCCTGCCTCGAGAAGTTGATTCAGGGAAGCAACCAGTGTGTACCCTGTGGTTCTTTTGACTTGTTAGAAACCACAGAGATGTATGCTGCCTGTGCCCATGGTAATGGGGGCATGATGGTACTAGCCTTGCTTTCCATTTGGAAAGCCCCATTCTTGCCGCCGTGAAGCTCCCTGAAATTCTCTGCTGTTAACAGCTCTCTGGCCACTGTAGGCATGGGTGTGGGAAGAAAATGAGATTTCTCTGGCTACACACGGAGCTTCATTGGCCCGGTTGGGGCTCACCTTGCCATGCTCTAGAGCTAAAGGGAATCTCAACGTGAGTCCTTGCCTCGAGGTAAGGCCCTGAGTAGCCCTGCAGAAAGGGAGGCATGCAGCTCTTTCCATGAGCTCTTAGTGGAGGTTCCGCTTTATGTTAAAGGAAGCACCCTTTTCAGGACTCCTAGGCCCTTCGGGTGAGCATCATTTTTGTTCCAAGATCACTGACGCCCTCCACACCCCTGTGGGCCTGCTGAGCAGCATTGATTCCCATACGACCCTCGGAGGCCCTCTGTGTCTGCCGAGTCTCTGGCAACACACTGTACGTTACTTCAATAGAGCTATATTTCCAGAGCACTCGAACAGCATCAGAACCACATTTCTAGGCAGTCCAACATGTCCTGCAAGTTTTCGAGATTGCCCTCGTCTGAGCTGCCCTGAGAACACACTCTTCTTAGAATTTATCGAGGACCTCTTTCCTGAAGTCACTCTATTCAAGGAGAAATACAGCATCCTAACATGCTGTGTCGCTCACAGTGCAAGCAACGGGAGAACTTGCCTCGAGGTAAGGCCCTGAAATGCTATGCAGAAGCGGAGGTGTGTAGCCGTTTCCATGAGGCCGTAGTCGCCGCTCTGCAGCATTTTAACGCCAGTACGCTTTTCAGGACTCCTAGGTGCCTCGCCTGGAAACCCTATTCCCTGCAAGAAGAGCAAGTACCCTCAGGCTCCCCTGGCCCTTCTAAGCAATATCCAGGCCCGTAGCTTTCCGACTCACAGTGTGTATGCCGAGTGTAGGGCAACACAGTGCACTCTTATTGGGACATCTTGAGTAAGCCAGCACTCATACAGGTTCACGAGCACCGTTCTAGCAAGTTCCCACATGCCGTGGAAGTCGCACTCATTCCCTGGTCTGAGCTGCACAGAGAAAAACACTAGGCTTCTCCTTCCATCCAGGACCTCCTACCTGAAGTCACCCTGCCTCCAGGAAGAAGACGACTTGCCTTCCTATTGCAACTAAAGCACAGTTTTTCCTGAAGCACTGCAGACTTTTGAAGAGGCACGGGCCCAGAGGCCTAGCTTGGGCTTTCCTTGGTGAGGCCGTTCACTAGATGCAGAACACCCTGCCTCGAGAAGTTGATTAAGGGAGGAAAACAGTGTGTACTCTGTGTCTCATTGGACTTGTTAAAAACCACAGAGATGTATGCTGCCTGTGCCCATGGAAATGGGGGCATGATGGTACTAGCCTTGCTTTCCATTTGGAAAGCTCCATTCTTGCCGCCGGGAAGCTCCCTGAAATTCTCTGCTGTTGACAGGCCTCTGGTCCCTCTACATTGGTGTGGGAAGAAAATGAGTTTTCTCTGGCTACACACGGAGCTTCTTTGGCCGGGGTGGGGCTCACCTTGCCATGCTCTAGAGCTAAAGGGAATCTCAACGTGAGTCCTTGCCTCGAGGTAAGGCCCTGAGTAGCCCTGCAGAAAGGGAGGCATTCAGCTCTTTCCATTAGCTCTTAGTCGCTGTTCTCCTTTACTTTAAAGGAAGTACCCTTTTCAGGACTCCTAGGCCTCTCGGGTGAGCATCATTTTTGTTCCAAGATCCCTGAGTATCTCCACACCCCTGTAGGCCTGCTGAGCAACAACGAGGCCCATTGGTCCCTCGGAGTTCCTCTGTGTCTGCTGAGTCATGGGCAACACACTGCACTCTTTCTTGTCATATCTTGATTCACAGCACTCGCACAAGTTCACGAGCACCGTTCTAGCAAGTTCCAACATGCCGTGGAAGTCGAACTCATTCTTTAGACTGAGCTGCACAGAGGAAAAACACTAGGCTTCTTCTTCCTTCTAAGACCTCTTACCTGAAGTTACACTGCCATCAGGAGAAACACTGCTTGCATTCTCATTGCAACTAAAGCAGAGTTTTTCCTGTAGCACTGCAGGCTTTTGAAGAGGCACGGGCCCATGGGCCTAGCTAGGGCCTTCCTTGGTGAGGCCGTTCACAAGACGCAGAACACCCTGCCTCGAGAAGTTGATTCAGGGAAGCAACCAGTGTGTACCCTGTGGTTCTTTTGACTTGTTAGAAACCACAGAGATGTATGCTGCCTGTGCCCATGGTAATGGGGGCATGATGGTACTAGCCTTGCTTTCCATTTGGAAAGCCCCATTCTTGCCGCCGTGAAGCTCCCTGAAATTCTCTGCTGTTAACAGCTCTCTGGCCACTGTAGGCATGGGTGTGGGAAGAAAATGAGATTTCTCTGGCTACACACGGAGCTTCATTGGCCCGGTTGGGGCTCACCTTGCCATGCTCTAGAGCTAAAGGGAATCTCAACGTGAGTCCTTGCCTCGAGGTAAGGCCCTGAGTAGCCCTGCAGAAAGGGAGGCATGCAGCTCTTTCCATGAGCTCTTAGTGGAGGTTCCGCTTTATGTTAAAGGAAGCACCCTTTTCAGGACTCCTAGGCCCTTCGGGTGAGCATCATTTTTGTTCCAAGATCACTGACGCCCTCCACACCCCTGTGGGCCTGCTGAGCAGCATTGATTCCCATACGACCCTCGGAGGCCCTCTGTGTCTGCCGAGTCTCTGGCAACACACTGTACGTTACTTCAATAGAGCTATATTTCCAGAGCACTCGAACAGCATCAGAACCACATTTCTAGGCAGTCCAACATGTCCTGCAAGTTTTCGAGATTGCCCTCGTCTGAGCTGCCCTGAGAACACACTCTTCTTAGAATTTATCGAGGACCTCTTTCCTGAAGTCACTCTATTCAAGGAGAAATACAGCATCCTAACATGCTGTGTCGCTCACAGTGCAAGCAACGGGAGAACTTGCCTCGAGGTAAGGCCCTGAAATGCTATGCAGAAGCGGAGGTGTGTAGCCGTTTCCATGAGGCCGTAGTCGCCGCTCTGCAGCATTTTAACGCCAGTACGCTTTTCAGGACTCCTAGGTGCCTCGCCTGGAAACCCTATTCCCTGCAAGAAGAGCAAGTACCCTCAGGCTCCCCTGGCCCTTCTAAGCAATATCCAGGCCCGTAGCTTTCCGACTCACAGTGTGTATGCCGAGTGTAGGGCAACACAGTGCACTCTTATTGGGACATCTTGAGTAAGCCAGCACTCATACAGGTTCACGAGCACCGTTCTAGCAAGTTCCCACATGCCGTGGAAGTCGCACTCATTCCCTGGTCTGAGCTGCACAGAGAAAAACACTAGGCTTCTCCTTCCATCCAGGACCTCCTACCTGAAGTCACCCTGCCTCCAGGAAGAAGACGACTTGCCTTCCTATTGCAACTAAAGCACAGTTTTTCCTGAAGCACTGCAGACTTTTGAAGAGGCACGGGCCCAGAGGCCTAGCTTGGGCTTTCCTTGGTGAGGCCGTTCACTAGATGCAGAACACCCTGCCTCGAGAAGTTGATTAAGGGAGGAAAACAGTGTGTACTCTGTGTCTCATTGGACTTGTTAAAAACCACAGAGATGTATGCTGCCTGTGCCCATGGAAATGGGGGCATGATGGTACTAGCCTTGCTTTCCATTTGGAAAGCTCCATTCTTGCCGCCGGGAAGCTCCCTGAAATTCTCTGCTGTTGACAGGCCTCTGGTCCCTCTACATTGGTGTGGGAAGAAAATGAGTTTTCTCTGGCTACACACGGAGCTTCTTTGGCCGGGGTGGGGCTCACCTTGCCATGCTCTAGAGCTAAAGGGAATCTCAACGTGAGTCCTTGCCTCGAGGTAAGGCCCTGAGTAGCCCTGCAGAAAGGGAGGCATTCAGCTCTTTCCATTAGCTCTTAGTCGCTGTTCTCCTTTACTTTAAAGGAAGTACCCTTTTCAGGACTCCTAGGCCTCTCGGGTGAGCATCATTTTTGTTCCAAGATCCCTGAGTATCTCCACACCCCTGTAGGCCTGCTGAGCAACAACGAGGCCCATTGGTCCCTCGGAGTTCCTCTGTGTCTGCTGAGTCATGGGCAACACACTGCACTCTTTCTTGTCATATCTTGATTCACAGCACTCGCACAAGTTCACGAGCACCGTTCTAGCAAGTTCCAACATGCCGTGGAAGTCGAACTCATTCTTTAGACTGAGCTGCACAGAGGAAAAACACTAGGCTTCTTCTTCCATCTAAGACCTCTTACCTGAAGTTACACTGCCATCAGGAGAAACACTGCTTGCATTCTCATTGCAACTAAAGCAGAGTTTTTCCTGTAGCACTGCAGGCTTTTGAAGAGGCACGGGCCCATGGGCCTAGCTAGGGCCTTCCTTGGTGAGGCCGTTCACAAGACGCAGAACACCCTGCCTCGAGAAGTTGATTCAGGGAAGCAACCAGTGTGTACCCTGTGGTTCTTTTGACTTGTTAGAAACCACAGAGATGTATGCTGCCTGTGCCCATGGTAATGGGGGCATGATGGTACTAGCCTTGCTTTCCATTTGGAAAGCCCCATTCTTGCCGCCGTGAAGCTCCCTGAAATTCTCTGCTGTTAACAGCTCTCTGGCCACTGTAGGCATGGGTGTGGGAAGAAAATGAGATTTCTCTGGCTACACACGGAGCTTCATTGGCCCGGTTGGGGCTCACCTTGCCATGCTCTAGAGCTAAAGGGAATCTCAACGTGAGTCCTTGCCTCGAGGTAAGGCCCTGAGTAGCCCTGCAGAAAGGGAGGCATGCAGCTCTTTCCATGAGCTCTTAGTGGAGGTTCCGCTTTATGTTAAAGGAAGCACCCTTTTCAGGACTCCTAGGCCCTTCGGGTGAGCATCATTTTTGTTCCAAGATCACTGACGCCCTCCACACCCCTGTGGGCCTGCTGAGCAGCATTGATTCCCATACGACCCTCGGAGGCCCTCTGTGTCTGCCGAGTCTCTGGCAACACACTGTACGTTACTTCAATAGAGCTATATTTCCAGAGCAGTCGAACAGCATCAGAACCACATTTCTAGGCAGTCCAACATGTCCTGCAAGTTTTCGAGATTGCCCTCGTCTGAGCTGCCCTGAGAACACACTCTTCTTAGAATTTATCGAGGACCTCTTTCCTGAAGTCACTCTATTCAAGGAGAAATACAGCATCCTAACATGCTGTGTCGCTCACAGTGCAAGCAACGGGAGAACTTGCCTCGAGGTAAGGCCCTGAAATGCTATGCAGAAGCGGAGGTGTGTAGCCGTTTCCATGAGGCCGTAGTCGCCGCTCTGCAGCATTTTAACGCCAGTACGCTTTTCAGGACTCCTAGGTGCCTCGCCTGGAAACCCTATTCCCTGCAAGAAGAGCAAGTACCCTCAGGCTCCCCTGGCCCTTCTAAGCAATATCCAGGCCCGTAGCTTTCCGACTCACAGTGTGTATGCCGAGTGTAGGGCAACACAGTGCACTCTTATTGGGACATCTTGAGTAAGCCAGCACTCATACAGGTTCACGAGCACCGTTCTAGCAAGTTCCCACATGCCGTGGAAGTCGCACTCATTCCCTGGTCTGAGCTGCACAGAGAAAAACACTAGGCTTCTCCTTCCATCCAGGACCTCCTACCTGAAGTCACCCTGCCTCCAGGAAGAAGACGACTTGCCTTCCTATTGCAACTAAAGCACAGTTTTTCCTGAAGCACTGCAGACTTTTGAAGAGGCACGGGCCCAGAGGCCTAGCTTGGGCTTTCCTTGGTGAGGCCGTTCACTAGATGCAGAACACCCTGCCTCGAGAAGTTGATTAAGGGAGGAAAACAGTGTGTACTCTGTGTCTCATTGGACTTGTTAAAAACCACAGAGATGTATGCTGCCTGTGCCCATGGAAATGGGGGCATGATGGTACTAGCCTTGCTTTCCATTTGGAAAGCTCCATTCTTGCCGCCGGGAAGCTCCCTGAAATTCTCTGCTGTTGACAGGCCTCTGGTCCCTCTACATTGGTGTGGGAAGAAAATGAGTTTTCTCTGGCTACACACGGAGCTTCTTTGGCCGGGGTGGGGCTCACCTTGCCATGCTCTAGAGCTAAAGGGAATCTCAACGTGAGTCCTTGCCTCGAGGTAAGGCCCTGAGTAGCCCTGCAGAAAGGGAGGCATTCAGCTCTTTCCATTAGCTCTTAGTCGCTGTTCTCCTTTACTTTAAAGGAAGTACCCTTTTCAGGACTCCTAGGCCTCTCGGGTGAGCATCATTTTTGTTCCAAGATCCCTGAGTATCTCCACACCCCTGTAGGCCTGCTGAGCAACAACGAGGCCCATTGGTCCCTCGGAGTTCCTCTGTGTCTGCTGAGTCATGGGCAACACACTGCACTCTTTCTTGTCATATCTTGATTCACAGCACTCGCACAAGTTCACGAGCACCGTTCTAGCAAGTTCCAACATGCCGTGGAAGTCGAACTCATTCTTTAGACTGAGCTGCACAGAGGAAAAACACTAGGCTTCTTCTTCCATCTAAGACCTCTTACCTGAAGTTACACTGCCATCAGGAGAAACACTGCTTGCATTCTCATTGCAACTAAAGCAGAGTTTTTCCTGTAGCACTGCAGGCTTTTGAAGAGGCACGGGCCCATGGGCCTAGCTAGGGCCTTCCTTGGTGAGGCCGTTCACAAGACGCAGAACACCCTGCCTCGAGAAGTTGATTCAGGGAAGCAACCAGTGTGTACCCTGTGGTTCTTTTGACTTGTTAGAAACCACAGAGATGTATGCTGCCTGTGCCCATGGTAATGGGGGCATGATGGTACTAGCCTTGCTTTCCATTTGGAAAGCCCCATTCTTGCCGCCGTGAAGCTCCCTGAAATTCTCTGCTGTTAACAGCTCTCTGGCCACTGTAGGCATGGGTGTGGGAAGAAAATGAGATTTCTCTGGCTACACACGGAGCTTCATTGGCCCGGTTGGGGCTCACCTTGCCATGCTCTAGAGCTAAAGGGAATCTCAACGTGAGTCCTTGCCTCGAGGTAAGGCCCTGAGTAGCCCTGCAGAAAGGGAGGCATGCAGCTCTTTCCATGAGCTCTTAGTGGAGGTTCCGCTTTATGTTAAAGGAAGCACCCTTTTCAGGACTCCTAGGCCCTTCGGGTGAGCATCATTTTTGTTCCAAGATCACTGACGCCCTCCACACCCCTGTGGGCCTGCTGAGCAGCATTGATTCCCATACGACCCTCGGAGGCCCTCTGTGTCTGCCGAGTCTCTGGCAACACACTGTACGTTACTTCAATAGAGCTATATTTCCAGAGCACTCGAACAGCATCAGAACCACATTTCTAGGCAGTCCAACATGTCCTGCAAGTTTTCGAGATTGCCCTCGTCTGAGCTGCCCTGAGAACACACTCTTCTTAGAATTTATCGAGGACCTCTTTCCTGAAGTCACTCTATTCAAGGAGAAATACAGCATCCTAACATGCTGTGTCGCTCACAGTGCAAGCAACGGGAGAACTTGCCTCGAGGTAAGGCCCTGAAATGCTATGCAGAAGCGGAGGTGTGTAGCCGTTTCCATGAGGCCGTAGTCGCCGCTCTGCAGCATTTTAACGCCAGTACGCTTTTCAGGACTCCTAGGTGCCTCGCCTGGAAACCCTATTCCCTGCAAGAAGAGCAAGTACCCTCAGGCTCCCCTGGCCCTTCTAAGCAATATCCAGGCCCGTAGCTTTCCGACTCACAGTGTGTATGCCGAGTGTAGGGCAACACAGTGCACTCTTATTGGGACATCTTGAGTAAGCCAGCACTCATACAGGTTCACGAGCACCGTTCTAGCAAGTTCCCACATGCCGTGGAAGTCGCACTCATTCCCTGGTCTGAGCTGCACAGAGAAAAACACTAGGCTTCTCCTTCCATCCAGGACCTCCTACCTGAAGTCACCCTGCCTCCAGGAAGAAGACGACTTGCCTTCCTATTGCAACTAAAGCACAGTTTTTCCTGAAGCACTGCAGACTTTTGAAGAGGCACGGGCCCAGAGGCCTAGCTTGGGCTTTCCTTGGTGAGGCCGTTCACTAGATGCAGAACACCCTGCCTCGAGAAGTTGATTAAGGGAGGAAAACAGTGTGTACTCTGTGTCTCATTGGACTTGTTAAAAACCACAGAGATGTATGCTGCCTGTGCCCATGGAAATGGGGGCATGATGGTACTAGCCTTGCTTTCCATTTGGAAAGCTCCATTCTTGCCGCCGGGAAGCTCCCTGAAATTCTCTGCTGTTGACAGGCCTCTGGTCCCTCTACATTGGTGTGGGAAGAAAATGAGTTTTCTCTGGCTACACACGGAGCTTCTTTGGCCGGGGTGGGGCTCACCTTGCCATGCTCTAGAGCTAAAGGGAATCTCAACGTGAGTCCTTGCCTCGAGGTAAGGCCCTGAGTAGCCCTGCAGAAAGGGAGGCATTCAGCTCTTTCCATTAGCTCTTAGTCGCTGTTCTCCTTTACTTTAAAGGAAGTACCCTTTTCAGGACTCCTAGGCCTCTCGGGTGAGCATCATTTTTGTTCCAAGATCCCTGAGTATCTCCACACCCCTGTAGGCCTGCTGAGCAACAACGAGGCCCATTGGTCCCTCGGAGTTCCTCTGTGTCTGCTGAGTCATGGGCAACACACTGCACTCTTTCTTGTCATATCTTGATTCACAGCACTCGCACAAGTTCACGAGCACCGTTCTAGCAAGTTCCAACATGCCGTGGAAGTCGAACTCATTCTTTAGACTGAGCTGCACAGAGGAAAAACACTAGGCTTCTTCTTCCATCTAAGACCTCTTACCTGAAGTTACACTGCCATCAGGAGAAACACTGCTTGCATTCTCATTGCAACTAAAGCAGAGTTTTTCCTGTAGCACTGCAGGCTTTTGAAGAGGCACGGGCCCATGGGCCTAGCTAGGGCCTTCCTTGGTGAGGCCGTTCACAAGACGCAGAACACCCTGCCTCGAGAAGTTGATTCAGGGAAGCAACCAGTGTGTACCCTGTGGTTCTTTTGACTTGTTAGAAACCACAGAGATGTATGCTGCCTGTGCCCATGGTAATGGGGGCATGATGGTACTAGCCTTGCTTTCCATTTGGAAAGCCCCATTCTTGCCGCCGTGAAGCTCCCTGAAATTCTCTGCTGTTAACAGCTCTCTGGCCACTGTAGGCATGGGTGTGGGAAGAAAATGAGATTTCTCTGGCTACACACGGAGCTTCATTGGCCCGGTTGGGGCTCACCTTGCCATGCTCTAGAGCTAAAGGGAATCTCAACGTGAGTCCTTGCCTCGAGGTAAGGCCCTGAGTAGCCCTGCAGAAAGGGAGGCATGCAGCTCTTTCCATGAGCTCTTAGTGGAGGTTCCGCTTTATGTTAAAGGAAGCACCCTTTTCAGGACTCCTAGGCCCTTCGGGTGAGCATCATTTTTGTTCCAAGATCACTGACGCCCTCCACACCCCTGTGGGCCTGCTGAGCAGCATTGATTCCCATACGACCCTCGGAGGCCCTCTGTGTCTGCCGAGTCTCTGGCAACACACTGTACGTTACTTCAATAGAGCTATATTTCCAGAGCAGTCGAACAGCATCAGAACCACATTTCTAGGCAGTCCAACATGTCCTGCAAGTTTTCGAGATTGCCCTCGTCTGAGCTGCCCTGAGAACACACTCTTCTTAGAATTTATCGAGGACCTCTTTCCTGAAGTCACTCTATTCAAGGAGAAATACAGCATCCTAACATGCTGTGTCGCTCACAGTGCAAGCAACGGGAGAACTTGCCTCGAGGTAAGGCCCTGAAATGCTATGCAGAAGCGGAGGTGTGTAGCCGTTTCCATGAGGCCGTAGTCGCCGCTCTGCAGCATTTTAACGCCAGTACGCTTTTCAGGACTCCTAGGTGCCTCGCCTGGAAACCCTATTCCCTGCAAGAAGAGCAAGTACCCTCAGGCTCCCCTGGCCCTTCTAAGCAATATCCAGGCCCGTAGCTTTCCGACTCACAGTGTGTATGCCGAGTGTAGGGCAACACAGTGCACTCTTATTGGGACATCTTGAGTAAGCCAGCACTCATACAGGTTCACGAGCACCGTTCTAGCAAGTTCCCACATGCCGTGGAAGTCGCACTCATTCCCTGGTCTGAGCTGCACAGAGAAAAACACTAGGCTTCTCCTTCCATCCAGGACCTCCTACCTGAAGTCACCCTGCCTCCAGGAAGAAGACGACTTGCCTTCCTATTGCAACTAAAGCACAGTTTTTCCTGAAGCACTGCAGACTTTTGAAGAGGCACGGGCCCAGAGGCCTAGCTTGGGCTTTCCTTGGTGAGGCCGTTCACTAGATGCAGAACACCCTGCCTCGAGAAGTTGATTAAGGGAGGAAAACAGTGTGTACTCTGTGTCTCATTGGACTTGTTAAAAACCACAGAGATGTATGCTGCCTGTGCCCATGGAAATGGGGGCATGATGGTACTAGCCTTGCTTTCCATTTGGAAAGCTCCATTCTTGCCGCCGGGAAGCTCCCTGAAATTCTCTGCTGTTGACAGGCCTCTGGTCCCTCTACATTGGTGTGGGAAGAAAATGAGTTTTCTCTGGCTACACACGGAGCTTCTTTGGCCGGGGTGGGGCTCACCTTGCCATGCTCTAGAGCTAAAGGGAATCTCAACGTGAGTCCTTGCCTCGAGGTAAGGCCCTGAGTAGCCCTGCAGAAAGGGAGGCATTCAGCTCTTTCCATTAGCTCTTAGTCGCTGTTCTCCTTTACTTTAAAGGAAGTACCCTTTTCAGGACTCCTAGGCCTCTCGGGTGAGCATCATTTTTGTTCCAAGATCCCTGAGTATCTCCACACCCCTGTAGGCCTGCTGAGCAACAACGAGGCCCATTGGTCCCTCGGAGTTCCTCTGTGTCTGCTGAGTCATGGGCAACACACTGCACTCTTTCTTGTCATATCTTGATTCACAGCACTCGCACAAGTTCACGAGCACCGTTCTAGCAAGTTCCAACATGCCGTGGAAGTCGAACTCATTCTTTAGACTGAGCTGCACAGAGGAAAAACACTAGGCTTCTTCTTCCATCTAAGACCTCTTACCTGAAGTTACACTGCCATCAGGAGAAACACTGCTTGCATTCTTATTGCAACTAAAGCAGAGTTTTTCCTGTAGCACTGCAGGCTTTTGAAGAGGCACGGGCCCATGGGCCTAGCTAGGGCCTTCCTTGGTGAGGCCGTTCACAAGACGCAGAACACCCTGCCTCGAGAAGTTGATTCAGGGAAGCAACCAGTGTGTACCCTGTGGTTCTTTTGACTTGTTAGAAACCACAGAGATGTATGCTGCCTGTGCCCATGGTAATGGGGGCATGATGGTACTAGCCTTGCTTTCCATTTGGAAAGCCCCATTCTTGCCGCCGTGAAGCTCCCTGAAATTCTCTGCTGTTAACAGCTCTCTGGCCACTGTAGGCATGGGTGTGGGAAGAAAATGAGATTTCTCTGGCTACACACGGAGCTTCATTGGCCCGGTTGGGGCTCACCTTGCCATGCTCTAGAGCTAAAGGGAATCTCAACGTGAGTCCTTGCCTCGAGGTAAGGCCCTGAGTAGCCCTGCAGAAAGGGAGGCATGCAGCTCTTTCCATGAGCTCTTAGTGGAGGTTCCGCTTTATGTTAAAGGAAGCACCCTTTTCAGGACTCCTAGGCCCTTCGGGTGAGCATCATTTTTGTTCCAAGATCACTGACGCCCTCCACACCCCTGTGGGCCTGCTGAGCAGCATTGATTCCCATACGACCCTCGGAGGCCCTCTGTGTCTGCCGAGTCTCTGGCAACACACTGTACGTTACTTCAATAGAGCTATATTTCCAGAGCACTCGAACAGCATCAGAACCACATTTCTAGGCAGTCCAACATGTCCTGCAAGTTTTCGAGATTGCCCTCGTCTGAGCTGCCCTGAGAACACACTCTTCTTAGAATTTATCGAGGACCTCTTTCCTGAAGTCACTCTATTCAAGGAGAAATACAGCATCCTAACATGCTGTGTCGCTCACAGTGCAAGCAACGGGAGAACTTGCCTCGAGGTAAGGCCCTGAAATGCTATGCAGAAGCGGAGGTGTGTAGCCGTTTCCATGAGGCCGTAGTCGCCGCTCTGCAGCATTTTAACGCCAGTACGCTTTTCAGGACTCCTAGGTGCCTCGCCTGGAAACCCTATTCCCTGCAAGAAGAGCAAGTACCCTCAGGCTCCCCTGGCCCTTCTAAGCAATATCCAGGCCCGTAGCTTTCCGACTCACAGTGTGTATGCCGAGTGTAGGGCAACACAGTGCACTCTTATTGGGACATCTTGAGTAAGCCAGCACTCATACAGGTTCACGAGCACCGTTCTAGCAAGTTCCCACATGCCGTGGAAGTCGCACTCATTCCCTGGTCTGAGCTGCACAGAGAAAAACACTAGGCTTCTCCTTCCATCCAGGACCTCCTACCTGAAGTCACCCTGCCTCCAGGAAGAAGACGACTTGCCTTCCTATTGCAACTAAAGCACAGTTTTTCCTGAAGCACTGCAGACTTTTGAAGAGGCACGGGCCCAGAGGCCTAGCTTGGGCTTTCCTTGGTGAGGCCGTTCACTAGATGCAGAACACCCTGCCTCGAGAAGTTGATTAAGGGAGGAAAACAGTGTGTACTCTGTGTCTCATTGGACTTGTTAAAAACCACAGAGATGTATGCTGCCTGTGCCCATGGAAATGGGGGCATGATGGTACTAGCCTTGCTTTCCATTTGGAAAGCTCCATTCTTGCCGCCGGGAAGCTCCCTGAAATTCTCTGCTGTTGACAGGCCTCTGGTCCCTCTACATTGGTGTGGGAAGAAAATGAGTTTTCTCTGGCTACACACGGAGCTTCTTTGGCCGGGGTGGGGCTCACCTTGCCATGCTCTAGAGCTAAAGGGAATCTCAACGTGAGTCCTTGCCTCGAGGTAAGGCCCTGAGTAGCCCTGCAGAAAGGGAGGCATTCAGCTCTTTCCATTAGTTCTTAGTCGCTGTTCTCCTTTACTTTAAAGGAAGTACCCTTTTCAGGACTCCTAGGCCTCTCGGGTGAGCATCATTTTTGTTCCAAGATCCCTGAGTATCTCCACACCCCTGTAGGCCTGCTGAGCAACAACGAGGCCCATTGGTCCCTCGGAGTTCCTCTGTGTCTGCTGAGTCATGGGCAACACACTGCACTCTTTCTTGTCATATCTTGATTCACAGCACTCGCACAAGTTCACGAGCACCGTTCTAGCAAGTTCCAACATGCCGTGGAAGTCGAACTCATTCTTTAGACTGAGCTGCACAGAGGAAAAACACTAGGCTTCTTCTTCCATCTAAGACCTCTTACCTGAAGTTACACTGCCATCAGGAGAAACACTGCTTGCATTCTTATTGCAACTAAAGCAGAGTTTTTCCTGTAGCACTGCAGGCTTTTGAAGAGGCACGGGCCCATGGGCCTAGCTAGGGCCTTCCTTGGTGAGGCCGTTCACAAGACGCAGAACACCCTGCCTCGAGAAGTTGATTCAGGGAAGCAACCAGTGTGTACCCTGTGGTTCTTTTCACTTGTTAGAAACCACAGAGATGTATGCTGCCTGTGCCCATGGTAATGGGGGCATGATGGTACTAGCCTTGCTTTCCATTTGGAAAGCCCCATTCTTGCCGCCGTGAAGCTCCCTGAAATTCTCTGCTGTTAACAGCTCTCTGGCCACTGTAGGCATGGGTGTGGGAAGAAAATGAGATTTCTCTGGCTACACACGGAGCTTCATTGGCCCGGTTGGGGCTCACCTTGCCATGCTCTAGAGCTAAAGGGAATCTCAACGTGAGTCCTTGCCTCGAGGTAAGGCCCTGAGTAGCCCTGCAGAAAGGGAGGCATGCAGCTCTTTCCATGAGCTCTTAGTGGAGGTTCCGCTTTATGTTAAAGGAAGCACCCTTTTCAGGACTCCTAGGCCCTTCGGGTGAGCATCATTTTTGTTCCAAGATCACTGACGCCCTCCACACCCCTGTGGGCCTGCTGAGCAGCATTGATTCCCATACGACCCTCGGAGGCCCTCTGTGTCTGCCGAGTCTCTGGCAACACACTGTACGTTACTTCAATAGAGCTATATTTCCAGAGCACTCGAACAGCATCAGAACCACATTTCTAGGCAGTCCAACATGTCCTGCAAGTTTTCGAGATTGCCCTCGTCTGAGCTGCCCTGAGAACACACTCTTCTTAGAATTTATCGAGGACCTCTTTCCTGAAGTCACTCTATTCAAGGAGAAATACAGCATCCTAACATGCTGTGTCGCTCACAGTGCAAGCAACGGGAGAACTTGCCTCGAGGTAAGGCCCTGAAATGCTATGCAGAAGCGGAGGTGTGTAGCCGTTTCCATGAGGCCGTAGTCGCCGCTCTGCAGCATTTTAACGCCAGTACGCTTTTCAGGACTCCTAGGTGCCTCGCCTGGAAACCCTATTCCCTGCAAGAAGAGCAAGTACCCTCAGGCTCCCCTGGCCCTTCTAAGCAATATCCAGGCCCGTAGCTTTCCGACTCACAGTGTGTATGCCGAGTGTAGGGCAACACAGTGCACTCTTATTGGGACATCTTGAGTAAGCCAGCACTCATACAGGTTCACGAGCACCGTTCTAGCAAGTTCCCACATGCCGTGGAAGTCGCACTCATTCCCTGGTCTGAGCTGCACAGAGAAAAACACTAGGCTTCTCCTTCCATCCAGGACCTCCTACCTGAAGTCACCCTGCCTCCAGGAAGAAGACGACTTGCCTTCCTATTGCAACTAAAGCACAGTTTTTCCTGAAGCACTGCAGACTTTTGAAGAGGCACGGGCCCAGAGGCCTAGCTTGGGCTTTCCTTGGTGAGGCCGTTCACTAGATGCAGAACACCCTGCCTCGAGAAGTTGATTAAGGGAGGAAAACAGTGTGTACTCTGTGTCTCATTGGACTTGTTAAAAACCACAGAGATGTATGCTGCCTGTGCCCATGGAAATGGGGGCATGATGGTACTAGCCTTGCTTTCCATTTGGAAAGCTCCATTCTTGCCGCCGGGAAGCTCCCTGAAATTCTCTGCTGTTGACAGGCCTCTGGTCCCTCTACATTGGTGTGGGAAGAAAATGAGTTTTCTCTGGCTACACACGGAGCTTCTTTGGCCGGGGTGGGGCTCACCTTGCCATGCTCTAGAGCTAAAGGGAATCTCAACGTGAGTCCTTGCCTCGAGGTAAGGCCCTTGAGTAGCCCTGCAGAAAGGGAGGCATTCAGCTCTTTCCATTAGTTCTTAGTCGCTGTTCTCCTTTACTTTAAAGGAAGTACCCTTTTCAGGACTCCTAGGCCTCTCGGGTGAGCATCATTTTTGTTCCAAGATCCCTGAGTATCTCCACACCCCTGTAGGCCTGCTGAGCAACAACGAGGCCCATTGGTCCCTCGGAGTTCCTCTGTGTCTGCTGAGTCATGGGCAACACACTGCACTCTTTCTTGTCATATCTTGATTCACAGCACTCGCACAAGTTCACGAGCACCGTTCTAGCAAGTTCCAACATGCCGTGGAAGTCGAACTCATTCTTTAGACTGAGCTGCACAGAGGAAAAACACTAGGCTTCTTCTTCCATCTAAGACCTCTTACCTGAAGTTACACTGCCATCAGGAGAAACACTGCTTGCATTCTTATTGCAACTAAAGCAGAGTTTTTCCTGTAGCACTGCAGGCTTTTGAAGAGGCACGGGCCCATGGGCCTAGCTAGGGCCTTCCTTGGTGAGGCCGTTCACAAGACGCAGAACACCCTGCCTCGAGAAGTTGATTCAGGGAAGCAACCAGTGTGTACCCTGTGGTTCTTTTCACTTGTTAGAAACCACAGAGATGTATGCTGCCTGTGCCCATGGTAATGGGGGCATGATGGTACTAGCCTTGCTTTCCATTTGGAAAGCCCCATTCTTGCCGCCGTGAAGCTCCCTGAAATTCTCTGCTGTTAACAGCTCTCTGGCCACTGTAGGCATGGGTGTGGGAAGAAAATGAGATTTCTCTGGCTACACACGGAGCTTCATTGGCCCGGTTGGGGCTCACCTTGCCATGCTCTAGAGCTAAAGGGAATCTCAACGTGAGTCCTTGCCTCGAGGTAAGGCCCTGAGTAGCCCTGCAGAAAGGGAGGCATGCAGCTCTTTCCATGAGCTCTTAGTGGAGGTTCCGCTTTATGTTAAAGGAAGCACCCTTTTCAGGACTCCTAGGCCCTTCGGGTGAGCATCATTTTTGTTCCAAGATCACTGACGCCCTCCACACCCCTGTGGGCCTGCTGAGCAGCATTGATTCCCATACGACCCTCGGAGGCCCTCTGTGTCTGCCGAGTCTCTGGCAACACACTGTACGTTACTTCAATAGAGCTATATTTCCAGAGCACTCGAACAGCATCAGAACCACATTTCTAGGCAGTCCAACATGTCCTGCAAGTTTTCGAGATTGCCCTCGTCTGAGCTGCCCTGAGAACACACTCTTCTTAGAATTTATCGAGGACCTCTTTCCTGAAGTCACTCTATTCAAGGAGAAATACAGCATCCTAACATGCTGTGTCGCTCACAGTGCAAGCAACGGGAGAACTTGCCTCGAGGTAAGGCCCTGAAATGCTATGCAGAAGCGGAGGTGTGTAGCCGTTTCCATGAGGCCGTAGTCGCCGCTCTGCAGCATTTTAACGCCAGTACGCTTTTCAGGACTCCTAGGTGCCTCGCCTGGAAACCCTATTCCCTGCAAGAAGAGCAAGTACCCTCAGGCTCCCCTGGCCCTTCTAAGCAATATCCAGGCCCGTAGCTTTCCGACTCACAGTGTGTATGCCGAGTGTAGGGCAACACAGTGCACTCTTATTGGGACATCTTGAGTAAGCCAGCACTCATACAGGTTCACGAGCACCGTTCTAGCAAGTTCCCACATGCCGTGGAAGTCGCACTCATTCCCTGGTCTGAGCTGCACAGAGAAAAACACTAGGCTTCTCCTTCCATCCAGGACCTCCTACCTGAAGTCACCCTGCCTGCAGGAAGAAGACGACTTGCCTTCCTATTGCAACTAAAGCACAGTTTTTCCTGAAGCACTGCAGACTTTTGAAGAGGCACGGGCCCAGAGGCCTAGCTTGGGCTTTCCTTGGTGAGGCCGTTCACTAGATGCAGAACACCCTGCCTCGAGAAGTTGATTAAGGGAGGAAAACAGTGTGTACTCTGTGTCTCATTGGACTTGTTAAAAACCACAGAGATGTATGCTGCCTGTGCCCATGGAAATGGGGGCATGATGGTACTAGCCTTGCTTTCCATTTGGAAAGCTCCATTCTTGCCGCCGGGAAGCTCCCTGAAATTCTCTGCTGTTGACAGGCCTCTGGTCCCTCTACATTGGTGTGGGAAGAAAATGAGTTTTCTCTGGCTACACACGGAGCTTCTTTGGCCGGGGTGGGGCTCACCTTGCCATGCTCTAGAGCTAAAGGGAATCTCAACGTGAGTCCTTGCCTCGAGGTAAGGCCCTTGAGTAGCCCTGCAGAAAGGGAGGCATTCAGCTCTTTCCATTAGTTCTTAGTCGCTGTTCTCCTTTACTTTAAAGGAAGTACCCTTTTCAGGACTCCTAGGCCTCTCGGGTGAGCATCATTTTTGTTCCAAGATCCCTGAGTATCTCCACACCCCTGTAGGCCTGCTGAGCAACAACGAGGCCCATTGGTCCCTCGGAGTTCCTCTGTGTCTGCTGAGTCATGGGCAACACACTGCACTCTTTCTTGTCATATCTTGATTCACAGCACTCGCACAAGTTCACGAGCACCGTTCTAGCAAGTTCCAACATGCCGTGGAAGTCGAACTCATTCTTTAGACTGAGCTGCACAGAGGAAAAACACTAGGCTTCTTCTTCCATCTAAGACCTCTTACCTGAAGTTACACTGCCATCAGGAGAAACACTGCTTGCATTCTTATTGCAACTAAAGCAGAGTTTTTCCTGTAGCACTGCAGGCTTTTGAAGAGGCACGGGCCCATGGGCCTAGCTAGGGCCTTCCTTGGTGAGGCCGTTCACAAGACGCAGAACACCCTGCCTCGAGAAGTTGATTCAGGGAAGCAACCAGTGTGTACCCTGTGGTTCTTTTGACTTGTTAGAAACCACAGAGATGTATGCTGCCTGTGCCCATGGTAATGGGGGCATGATGGTACTAGCCTTGCTTTCCATTTGGAAAGCCCCATTCTTGCCGCCGTGAAGCTCCCTGAAATTCTCTGCTGTTAACAGCTCTCTGGCCACTGTAGGCATGGGTGTGGGAAGAAAATGAGATTTCTCTGGCTACACACGGAGCTTCATTGGCCCGGTTGGGGCTCACCTTGCCATGCTCTAGAGCTAAAGGGAATCTCAACGTGAGTCCTTGCCTCGAGGTAAGGCCCTGAGTAGCCCTGCAGAAAGGGAGGCATGCAGCTCTTTCCATGAGCTCTTAGTGGAGGTTCCGCTTTATGTTAAAGGAAGCACCCTTTTCAGGACTCCTAGGCCCTTCGGGTGAGCATCATTTTTGTTCCAAGATCACTGACGCCCTCCACACCCCTGTGGGCCTGCTGAGCAGCATTGATTCCCATACGACCCTCGGAGGCCCTCTGTGTCTGCCGAGTCTCTGGCAACACACTGTACGTTACTTCAATAGAGCTATATTTCCAGAGCACTCGAACAGCATCAGAACCACATTTCTAGGCAGTCCAACATGTCCTGCAAGTTTTCGAGATTGCCCTCGTCTGAGCTGCCCTGAGAACACACTCTTCTTAGAATTTATCGAGGACCTCTTTCCTGAAGTCACTCTATTCAAGGAGAAATACAGCATCCTAACATGCTGTGTCGCTCACAGTGCAAGCAACGGGAGAACTTGCCTCGAGGTAAGGCCCTGAAATGCTATGCAGAAGCGGAGGTGTGTAGCCGTTTCCATGAGGCCGTAGTCGCCGCTCTGCAGCATTTTAACGCCAGTACGCTTTTCAGGACTCCTAGGTGCCTCGCCTGGAAACCCTATTCCCTGCAAGAAGAGCAAGTACCCTCAGGCTCCCCTGGCCCTTCTAAGCAATATCCAGGCCCGTAGCTTTCCGACTCACAGTGTGTATGCCGAGTGTAGGGCAACACAGTGCACTCTTATTGGGACATCTTGAGTAAGCCAGCACTCATACAGGTTCACGAGCACCGTTCTAGCAAGTTCCCACATGCCGTGGAAGTCGCACTCATTCCCTGGTCTGAGCTGCACAGAGAAAAACACTAGGCTTCTCCTTCCATCCAGGACCTCCTACCTGAAGTCACCCTGCCTCCAGGAAGAAGACGACTTGCCTTCCTATTGCAACTAAAGCACAGTTTTTCCTGAAGCACTGCAGACTTTTGAAGAGGCACGGGCCCAGAGGCCTAGCTTGGGCTTTCCTTGGTGAGGCCGTTCACTAGATGCAGAACACCCTGCCTCGAGAAGTTGATTAAGGGAGGAAAACAGTGTGTACTCTGTGTCTCATTGGACTTGTTAAAAACCACAGAGATGTATGCTGCCTGTGCCCATGGAAATGGGGGCATGATGGTACTAGCCTTGCTTTCCATTTGGAAAGCTCCATTCTTGCCGCCGGGAAGCTCCCTGAAATTCTCTGCTGTTGACAGGCCTCTGGTCCCTCTACATTGGTGTGGGAAGAAAATGAGTTTTCTCTGGCTACACACGGAGCTTCTTTGGCCGGGGTGGGGCTCACCTTGCCATGCTCTAGAGCTAAAGGGAATCTCAACGTGAGTCCTTGCCTCGAGGTAAGGCCCTTGAGTAGCCCTGCAGAAAGGGAGGCATTCAGCTCTTTCCATTAGTTCTTAGTCGCTGTTCTCCTTTACTTTAAAGGAAGTACCCTTTTCAGGACTCCTAGGCCTCTCGGGTGAGCATCATTTTTGTTCCAAGATCCCTGAGTATCTCCACACCCCTGTAGGCCTGCTGAGCAACAACGAGGCCCATTGGTCCCTCGGAGTTCCTCTGTGTCTGCTGAGTCATGGGCAACACACTGCACTCTTTCTTGTCATATCTTGATTCACAGCACTCGCACAAGTTCACGAGCACCGTTCTAGCAAGTTCCAACATGCCGTGGAAGTCGAACTCATTCTTTAGACTGAGCTGCACAGAGGAAAAACACTAGGCTTCTTCTTCCATCTAAGACCTCTTACCTGAAGTTACACTGCCATCAGGAGAAACACTGCTTGCATTCTTATTGCAACTAAAGCAGAGTTTTTCCTGTAGCACTGCAGGCTTTTGAAGAGGCACGGGCCCATGGGCCTAGCTAGGGCCTTCCTTGGTGAGGCCGTTCACAAGACGCAGAACACCCTGCCTCGAGAAGTTGATTCAGGGAAGCAACCAGTGTGTACCCTGTGGTTCTTTTGACTTGTTAGAAACCACAGAGATGTATGCTGCCTGTGCCCATGGTAATGGGGGCATGATGGTACTAGCCTTGCTTTCCATTTGGAAAGCCCCATTCTTGCCGCCGTGAAGCTCCCTGAAATTCTCTGCTGTTAACAGCTCTCTGGCCACTGTAGGCATGGGTGTGGGAAGAAAATGAGATTTCTCTGGCTACACACGGAGCTTCATTGGCCCGGTTGGGGCTCACCTTGCCATGCTCTAGAGCTAAAGGGAATCTCAACGTGAGTCCTTGCCTCGAGGTAAGGCCCTGAGTAGCCCTGCAGAAAGGGAGGCATGCAGCTCTTTCCATGAGCTCTTAGTGGAGGTTCCGCTTTATGTTAAAGGAAGCACCCTTTTCAGGACTCCTAGGCCCTTCGGGTGAGCATCATTTTTGTTCCAAGATCACTGACGCCCTCCACACCCCTGTGGGCCTGCTGAGCAGCATTGATTCCCATACGACCCTCGGAGGCCCTCTGTGTCTGCCGAGTCTCTGGCAACACACTGTACGTTACTTCAATAGAGCTATATTTCCAGAGCACTCGAACAGCATCAGAACCACATTTCTAGGCAGTCCAACATGTCCTGCAAGTTTTCGAGATTGCCCTCGTCTGAGCTGCCCTGAGAACACACTCTTCTTAGAATTTATCGAGGACCTCTTTCCTGAAGTCACTCTATTCAAGGAGAAATACAGCATCCTAACATGCTGTGTTGCTCACAGTGCAAGCAACGGGAGAACTTGCCTCGAGGTAAGGCCCTGAAATGCTATGCAGAAGCGGAGGTGTGTAGCCGTTTCCATGAGGCCGTAGTCGCCGCTCTGCAGCATTTTAACGCCAGTACGCTTTTCAGGACTCCTAGGTGCCTCGCCTGGAAACCCTATTCCCTGCAAGAAGAGCAAGTACCCTCAGGCTCCCCTGGCCCTTCTAAGCAATATCCAGGCCCGTAGCTTTCCGACTCACAGTGTGTATGCCGAGTGTAGGGCAACACAGTGCACTCTTATTGGGACATCTTGAGTAAGCCAGCACTCATACAAGGTTCACGAGCACCGTTCTAGCAAGTTCCCACATGCCGTGGAAGTCGCACTCATTCCCTGGTCTGAGCTGCACAGAGAAAAACACTAGGCTTCTCCTTCCATCCAGGACCTCCTACCTGAAGTCACCCTGCCTCCAGGAAGAAGACGACTTGCCTTCCTATTGCAACTAAAGCACAGTTTTTCCTGAAGCACTGCAGACTTTTGAAGAGGCACGGGCCCAGAGGCCTAGCTTGGGCTTTCCTTGGTGAGGCCGTTCACTAGATGCAGAATACCCTGCCTCGAGAAGTTGATTAAGGGAGGAAAACAGTGTGTACTCTGTGTCTCATTGGACTTGTTAAAAACCACAGAGATGTATGCTGCCTGTGCCCATGGAAATGGGGGCATGATGGTACTAGCCTTGCTTTCCGTTTGGAAAGCTCCATTCTTGCCGCCGGGAAGCTCCCTGAAATTCTCTGCTGTTGACAGGCCTCTGGTCCCTCTACATTGGTGTGGGAAGAAAATGAGTTTTCTCTGGCTACACACGGAGCTTCTTTGGCCGGGGTGGGGCTCACCTTGCCATGCTCTAGAGCTAAAGGGAATCTCAACGTGAGTCCTTGCCTCGAGGTAAGGCCCTTGAGTAGCCCTGCAGAAAGGGAGGCATTCAGCTCTTTCCATTAGTTCTTAGTCGCTGTTCTCCTTTACTTTAAAGGAAGTACCCTTTTCAGGACTCCTAGGCCTCTCGGGTGAGCATCATTTTTGTTCCAAGATCCCTGAGTATCTCCACACCCCTGTAGGCCTGCTGAGCAACAACGAGGCCCATTGGTCCCTCGGAGTTCCTCTGTGTCTGCTGAGTCATGGGCAACACACTGCACTCTTTCTTGTCATATCTTGATTCACAGCACTCGCACAAGTTCACGAGCACCGTTCTAGCAAGTTCCAACATGCCGTGGAAGTCGAACTCATTCTTTAGACTGAGCTGCACAGAGGAAAAACACTAGGCTTCTTCTTCCATCTAAGACCTCTTACCTGAAGTTACACTGCCATCAGGAGAAACACTGCTTGCATTCTTATTGCAACTAAAGCAGAGTTTTTCCTGTAGCACTGCAGGCTTTTGAAGAGGCACGGGCCCATGGGCCTAGCTAGGGCCTTCCTTGGTGAGGCCGTTCACAAGACGCAGAACACCCTGCCTCGAGAAGTTGATTCAGGGAAGCAACCAGTGTGTACCCTGTGGTTCTTTTGACTTGTTAGAAACCACAGAGATGTATGCTGCCTGTGCCCATGGTAATGGGGGCATGATGGTACTAGCCTTGCTTTCCATTTGGAAAGCCCCATTCTTGCCGCCGTGAAGCTCCCTGAAATTCTCTGCTGTTAACAGCTCTCTGGCCACTGTAGGCATGGGTGTGGGAAGAAAATGAGATTTCTCTGGCTACACACGGAGCTTCATTGGCCCGGTTGGGGCTCACCTTGCCATGCTCTAGAGCTAAAGGGAATCTCAACGTGAGTCCTTGCCTCGAGGTAAGGCCCTGAGTAGCCCTGCAGAAAGGGAGGCATGCAGCTCTTTCCATGAGCTCTTAGTGGAGGTTCCGCTTTATGTTAAAGGAAGCACCCTTTTCAGGACTCCTAGGCCCTTCGGGTGAGCATCATTTTTGTTCCAAGATCACTGACGCCCTCCACACCCCTGTGGGCCTGCTGAGCAGCATTGATTCCCATACGACCCTCGGAGGCCCTCTGTGTCTGCCGAGTCTCTGGCAACACACTGTACGTTACTTCAATAGAGCTATATTTCCAGAGCACTCGAACAGCATCAGAACCACATTTCTAGGCAGTCCAACATGTCCTGCAAGTTTTCGAGATTGCCCTCGTCTGAGCTGCCCTGAGAACACACTCTTCTTAGAATTTATCGAGGACCTCTTTCCTGAAGTCACTCTATTCAAGGAGAAATACAGCATCCTAACATGCTGTGTCGCTCACAGTGCAAGCAACGGGAGAACTTGCCTCGAGGTAAGGCCCTGAAATGCTATGCAGAAGCGGAGGTGTGTAGCCGTTTCCATGAGGCCGTAGTCGCCGCTCTGCAGCATTTTAACGCCAGTACGCTTTTCAGGACTCCTAGGTGCCTCGCCTGGAAACCCTATTCCCTGCAAGAAGAGCAAGTACCCTCAGGCTCCCCTGGCCCTTCTAAGCAATATCCAGGCCCGTAGCTTTCCGACTCACAGTGTGTATGCCGAGTGTAGGGCAACACAGTGCACTCTTATTGGGACATCTTGAGTAAGCCAGCACTCATACAAGGTTCACGAGCACCGTTCTAGCAAGTTCCCACATGCCGTGGAAGTCGCACTCATTCCCTGGTCTGAGCTGCACAGAGAAAAACACTAGGCTTCTCCTTCCATCCAGGACCTCCTACCTGAAGTCACCCTGCCTCCAGGAAGAAGACGACTTGCCTTCCTATTGCAACTAAAGCACAGTTTTTCCTGAAGCACTGCAGACTTTTGAAGAGGCACGGGCCCAGAGGCCTAGCTTGGGCTTTCCTTGGTGAGGCCGTTCACTAGATGCAGAATACCCTGCCTCGAGAAGTTGATTAAGGGAGGAAAACAGTGTGTACTCTGTGTCTCATTGGACTTGTTAAAAACCACAGAGATGTATGCTGCCTGTGCCCATGGAAATGGGGGCATGATGGTACTAGCCTTGCTTTCCGTTTGGAAAGCTCCATTCTTGCCGCCGGGAAGCTCCCTGAAATTCTCTGCTGTTGACAGGCCTCTGGTCCCTCTACATTGGTGTGGGAAGAAAATGAGTTTTCTCTGGCTACACACGGAGCTTCTTTGGCCGGGGTGGGGCTCACCTTGCCATGCTCTAGAGCTAAAGGGAATCTCAACGTGAGTCCTTGCCTCGAGGTAAGGCCCTTGAGTAGCCCTGCAGAAAGGGAGGCATTCAGCTCTTTCCATTAGTTCTTAGTCGCTGTTCTCCTTTACTTTAAAGGAAGTACCCTTTTCAGGACTCCTAGGCCTCTCGGGTGAGCATCATTTTTGTTCCAAGATCCCTGAGTATCTCCACACCCCTGTAGGCCTGCTGAGCAACAACGAGGCCCATTGGTCCCTCGGAGTTCCTCTGTGTCTGCTGAGTCATGGGCAACACACTGCACTCTTTCTTGTCATATCTTGATTCACAGCACTCGCACAAGTTCACGAGCACCGTTCTAGCAAGTTCCAACATGCCGTGGAAGTCGAACTCATTCTTTAGACTGAGCTGCACAGAGGAAAAACACTAGGCTTCTTCTTCCATCTAAGACCTCTTACCTGAAGTTACACTGCCATCAGGAGAAACACTGCTTGCATTCTTATTGCAACTAAAGCAGAGTTTTTCCTGTAGCACTGCAGGCTTTTGAAGAGGCACGGGCCCATGGGCCTAGCTAGGGCCTTCCTTGGTGAGGCCGTTCACAAGACGCAGAACACCCTGCCTCGAGAAGTTGATTCAGGGAAGCAACCAGTGTGTACCCTGTGGTTCTTTTCACTTGTTAGAAACCACAGAGATGTATGCTGCCTGTGCCCATGGTAATGGGGGCATGATGGTACTAGCCTTGCTTTCCATTTGGAAAGCCCCATTCTTGCCGCCGTGAAGCTCCCTGAAATTCTCTGCTGTTAACAGCTCTCTGGCCACTGTAGGCATGGGTGTGGGAAGAAAATGAGATTTCTCTGGCTACACACGGAGCTTCATTGGCCCGGTTGGGGCTCACCTTGCCATGCTCTAGAGCTAAAGGGAATCTCAACGTGAGTCCTTGCCTCGAGGTAAGGCCCTGAGTAGCCCTGCAGAAAGGGAGGCATGCAGCTCTTTCCATGAGCTCTTAGTGGAGGTTCCGCTTTATGTTAAAGGAAGCACCCTTTTCAGGACTCCTAGGCCCTTCGGGTGAGCATCATTTTTGTTCCAAGATCACTGACGCCCTCCACACCCCTGTGGGCCTGCTGAGCAGCATTGATTCCCATACGACCCTCGGAGGCCCTCTGTGTCTGCCGAGTCTCTGGCAACACACTGTACGTTACTTCAATAGAGCTATATTTCCAGAGCACTCGAACAGCATCAGAACCACATTTCTAGGCAGTCCAACATGTCCTGCAAGTTTTCGAGATTGCCCTCGTCTGAGCTGCCCTGAGAACACACTCTTCTTAGAATTTATCGAGGACCTCTTTCCTGAAGTCACTCTATTCAAGGAGAAATACAGCATCCTAACATGCTGTGTTGCTCACAGTGCAAGCAACGGGAGAACTTGCCTCGAGGTAAGGCCCTGAAATGCTATGCAGAAGCGGAGGTGTGTAGCCGTTTCCATGAGGCCGTAGTCGCCGCTCTGCAGCATTTTAACGCCAGTACGCTTTTCAGGACTCCTAGGTGCCTCGCCTGGAAACCCTATTCCCTGCAAGAAGAGCAAGTACCCTCAGGCTCCCCTGGCCCTTCTAAGCAATATCCAGGCCCGTAGCTTTCCGACTCACAGTGTGTATGCCGAGTGTAGGGCAACACAGTGCACTCTTATTGGGACATCTTGAGTAAGCCAGCACTCATACAAGGTTCACGAGCACCGTTCTAGCAAGTTCCCACATGCCGTGGAAGTCGCACTCATTCCCTGGTCTGAGCTGCACAGAGAAAAACACTAGGCTTCTCCTTCCATCCAGGACCTCCTACCTGAAGTCACCCTGCCTCCAGGAAGAAGACGACTTGCCTTCCTATTGCAACTAAAGCACAGTTTTTCCTGAAGCACTGCAGACTTTTGAAGAGGCACGGGCCCAGAGGCCTAGCTTGGGCTTTCCTTGGTGAGGCCGTTCACTAGATGCAGAACACCCTGCCTCGAGAAGTTGATTAAGGGAGGAAAACAGTGTGTACTCTGTGTCTCATTGGACTTGTTAAAAACCACAGAGATGTATGCTGCCTGTGCCCATGGAAATGGGGGCATGATGGTACTAGCCTTGCTTTCCGTTTGGAAAGCTCCATTCTTGCCGCCGGGAAGCTCCCTGAAATTCTCTGCTGTTGACAGGCCTCTGGTCCCTCTACATTGGTGTGGGAAGAAAATGAGTTTTCTCTGGCTACACACGGAGCTTCTTTGGCCGGGGTGGGGCTCACCTTGCCATGCTCTAGAGCTAAAGGGAATCTCAACGTGAGTCCTTGCCTCGAGGTAAGGCCCTTGAGTAGCCCTGCAGAAAGGGAGGCATTCAGCTCTTTCCATTAGTTCTTAGTCGCTGTTCTCCTTTACTTTAAAGGAAGTACCCTTTTCAGGACTCCTAGGCCTCTCGGGTGAGCATCATTTTTGTTCCAAGATCCCTGAGTATCTCCACACCCCTGTAGGCCTGCTGAGCAACAACGAGGCCCATTGGTCCCTCGGAGTTCCTCTGTGTCTGCTGAGTCATGGGCAACACACTGCACTCTTTCTTGTCATATCTTGATTCACAGCACTCGCACAAGTTCACGAGCACCGTTCTAGCAAGTTCCAACATGCCGTGGAAGTCGAACTCATTCTTTAGACTGAGCTGCACAGAGGAAAAACACTAGGCTTCTTCTTCCATCTAAGACCTCTTACCTGAAGTTACACTGCCATCAGGAGAAACACTGCTTGCATTCTTATTGCAACTAAAGCAGAGTTTTTCCTGTAGCACTGCAGGCTTTTGAAGAGGCACGGGCCCATGGGCCTAGCTAGGGCCTTCCTTGGTGAGGCCGTTCACAAGACGCAGAACACCCTGCCTCGAGAAGTTGATTCAGGGAAGCAACCAGTGTGTACCCTGTGGTTCTTTTCACTTGTTAGAAACCACAGAGATGTATGCTGCCTGTGCCCATGGTAATGGGGGCATGATGGTACTAGCCTTGCTTTCCATTTGGAAAGCCCCATTCTTGCCGCCGTGAAGCTCCCTGAAATTCTCTGCTGTTAACAGCTCTCTGGCCACTGTAGGCATGGGTGTGGGAAGAAAATGAGATTTCTCTGGCTACACACGGAGCTTCATTGGCCCGGTTGGGGCTCACCTTGCCATGCTCTAGAGCTAAAGGGAATCTCAACGTGAGTCCTTGCCTCGAGGTAAGGCCCTGAGTAGCCCTGCAGAAAGGGAGGCATGCAGCTCTTTCCATGAGCTCTTAGTGGAGGTTCCGCTTTATGTTAAAGGAAGCACCCTTTTCAGGACTCCTAGGCCCTTCGGGTGAGCATCATTTTTGTTCCAAGATCACTGACGCCCTCCACACCCCTGTGGGCCTGCTGAGCAGCATTGATTCCCATACGACCCTCGGAGGCCCTCTGTGTCTGCCGAGTCTCTGGCAACACACTGTACGTTACTTCAATAGAGCTATATTTCCAGAGCACTCGAACAGCATCAGAACCACATTTCTAGGCAGTCCAACATGTCCTGCAAGTTTTCGAGATTGCCCTCGTCTGAGCTGCCCTGAGAACACACTCTTCTTAGAATTTATCGAGGACCTCTTTCCTGAAGTCACTCTATTCAAGGAGAAATACAGCATCCTAACATGCTGTGTCGCTCACAGTGCAAGCAACGGGAGAACTTGCCTCGAGGTAAGGCCCTGAAATGCTATGCAGAAGCGGAGGTGTGTAGCCGTTTCCATGAGGCCGTAGTCGCCGCTCTGCAGCATTTTAACGCCAGTACGCTTTTCAGGACTCCTAGGTGCCTCGCCTGGAAACCCTATTCCCTGCAAGAAGAGCAAGTACCCTCAGGCTCCCCTGGCCCTTCTAAGCAATATCCAGGCCCGTAGCTTTCCGACTCACAGTGTGTATGCCGAGTGTAGGGCAACACAGTGCACTCTTATTGGGACATCTTGAGTAAGCCAGCACTCATACAAGGTTCACGAGCACCGTTCTAGCAAGTTCCCACATGCCGTGGAAGTCGCACTCATTCCCTGGTCTGAGCTGCACAGAGAAAAACACTAGGCTTCTCCTTCCATCCAGGACCTCCTACCTGAAGTCACCCTGCCTCCAGGAAGAAGACGACTTGCCTTCCTATTGCAACTAAAGCACAGTTTTTCCTGAAGCACTGCAGACTTTTGAAGAGGCACGGGCCCAGAGGCCTAGCTTGGGCTTTCCTTGGTGAGGCCGTTCACTAGATGCAGAACACCCTGCCTCGAGAAGTTGATTAAGGGAGGAAAACAGTGTGTACTCTGTGTCTCATTGGACTTGTTAAAAACCACAGAGATGTATGCTGCCTGTGCCCATGGAAATGGGGGCATGATGGTACTAGCCTTGCTTTCCGTTTGGAAAGCTCCATTCTTGCCGCCGGGAAGCTCCCTGAAATTCTCTGCTGTTGACAGGCCTCTGGTCCCTCTACATTGGTGTGGGAAGAAAATGAGTTTTCTCTGGCTACACACGGAGCTTCTTTGGCCGGGGTGGGGCTCACCTTGCCATGCTCTAGAGCTAAAGGGAATCTCAACGTGAGTCCTTGCCTCGAGGTAAGGCCCTTGAGTAGCCCTGCAGAAAGGGAGGCATTCAGCTCTTTCCATTAGTTCTTAGTCGCTGTTCTCCTTTACTTTAAAGGAAGTACCCTTTTCAGGACTCCTAGGCCTCTCGGGTGAGCATCATTTTTGTTCCAAGATCCCTGAGTATCTCCACACCCCTGTAGGCCTGCTGAGCAACAACGAGGCCCATTGGTCCCTCGGAGTTCCTCTGTGTCTGCTGAGTCATGGGCAACACACTGCACTCTTTCTTGTCATATCTTGATTCACAGCACTCGCACAAGTTCACGAGCACCGTTCTAGCAAGTTCCAACATGCCGTGGAAGTCGAACTCATTCTTTAGACTGAGCTGCACAGAGGAAAAACACTAGGCTTCTTCTTCCATCTAAGACCTCTTACCTGAAGTTACACTGCCATCAGGAGAAACACTGCTTGCATTCTTATTGCAACTAAAGCAGAGTTTTTCCTGTAGCACTGCAGGCTTTTGAAGAGGCACGGGCCCATGGGCCTAGCTAGGGCCTTCCTTGGTGAGGCCGTTCACAAGACGCAGAACACCCTGCCTCGAGAAGTTGATTCAGGGAAGCAACCAGTGTGTACCCTGTGGTTCTTTTGACTTGTTAGAAACCACAGAGATGTATGCTGCCTGTGCCCATGGTAATGGGGGCATGATGGTACTAGCCTTGCTTTCCATTTGGAAAGCCCCATTCTTGCCGCCGTGAAGCTCCCTGAAATTCTCTGCTGTTAACAGCTCTCTGGCCACTGTAGGCATGGGTGTGGGAAGAAAATGAGATTTCTCTGGCTACACACGGAGCTTCATTGGCCCGGTTGGGGCTCACCTTGCCATGCTCTAGAGCTAAAGGGAATCTCAACGTGAGTCCTTGCCTCGAGGTAAGGCCCTGAGTAGCCCTGCAGAAAGGGAGGCATGCAGCTCTTTCCATGAGCTCTTAGTGGAGGTTCCGCTTTATGTTAAAGGAAGCACCCTTTTCAGGACTCCTAGGCCCTTCGGGTGAGCATCATTTTTGTTCCAAGATCACTGACGCCCTCCACACCCCTGTGGGCCTGCTGAGCAGCATTGATTCCCATACGACCCTCGGAGGCCCTCTGTGTCTGCCGAGTCTCTGGCAACACACTGTACGTTACTTCAATAGAGCTATATTTCCAGAGCACTCGAACAGCATCAGAACCACATTTCTAGGCAGTCCAACATGTCCTGCAAGTTTTCGAGATTGCCCTCGTCTGAGCTGCCCTGAGAACACACTCTTCTTAGAATTTATCGAGGACCTCTTTCCTGAAGTCACTCTATTCAAGGAGAAATACAGCATCCTAACATGCTGTGTTGCTCACAGTGCAAGCAACGGGAGAACTTGCCTCGAGGTAAGGCCCTGAAATGCTATGCAGAAGCGGAGGTGTGTAGCCGTTTCCATGAGGCCGTAGTCGCCGCTCTGCAGCATTTTAACGCCAGTACGCTTTTCAGGACTCCTAGGTGCCTCGCCTGGAAACCCTATTCCCTGCAAGAAGAGCAAGTACCCTCAGGCTCCCCTGGCCCTTCTAAGCAATATCCAGGCCCGTAGCTTTCCGACTCACAGTGTGTATGCCGAGTGTAGGGCAACACAGTGCACTCTTATTGGGACATCTTGAGTAAGCCAGCACTCATACAAGGTTCACGAGCACCGTTCTAGCAAGTTCCCACATGCCGTGGAAGTCGCACTCATTCCCTGGTCTGAGCTGCACAGAGAAAAACACTAGGCTTCTCCTTCCATCCAGGACCTCCTACCTGAAGTCACCCTGCCTCCAGGAAGAAGACGACTTGCCTTCCTATTGCAACTAAAGCACAGTTTTTCCTGAAGCACTGCAGACTTTTGAAGAGGCACGGGCCCAGAGGCCTAGCTTGGGCTTTCCTTGGTGAGGCCGTTCACTAGATGCAGAACACCCTGCCTCGAGAAGTTGATTAAGGGAGGAAAACAGTGTGTACTCTGTGTCTCATTGGACTTGTTAAAAACCACAGAGATGTATGCTGCCTGTGCCCATGGAAATGGGGGCATGATGGTACTAGCCTTGCTTTCCATTTGGAAAGCTCCATTCTTGCCGCCGGGAAGCTCCCTGAAATTCTCTGCTGTTGACAGGCCTCTGGTCCCTCTACATTGGTGTGGGAAGAAAATGAGTTTTCTCTGGCTACACACGGAGCTTCTTTGGCCGGGGTGGGGCTCACCTTGCCATGCTCTAGAGCTAAAGGGAATCTCAACGTGAGTCCTTGCCTCGAGGTAAGGCCCTTGAGTAGCCCTGCAGAAAGGGAGGCATTCAGCTCTTTCCATTAGTTCTTAGTCGCTGTTCTCCTTTACTTTAAAGGAAGTACCCTTTTCAGGACTCCTAGGCCTCTCGGGTGAGCATCATTTTTGTTCCAAGATCCCTGAGTATCTCCACACCCCTGTAGGCCTGCTGAGCAACAACGAGGCCCATTGGTCCCTCGGAGTTCCTCTGTGTCTGCTGAGTCATGGGCAACACACTGCACTCTTTCTTGTCATATCTTGATTCACAGCACTCGCACAAGTTCACGAGCACCGTTCTAGCAAGTTCCAACATGCCGTGGAAGTCGAACTCATTCTTTAGACTGAGCTGCACAGAGGAAAAACACTAGGCTTCTTCTTCCATCTAAGACCTCTTACCTGAAGTTACACTGCCATCAGGAGAAACACTGCTTGCATTCTTATTGCAAC
Source organism: Balaenoptera borealis (assembly GCF_965194805.1). Taxonomy (NCBI): domain Eukaryota; kingdom Metazoa; phylum Chordata; class Mammalia; order Artiodactyla; family Balaenopteridae; genus Balaenoptera; species Balaenoptera borealis. The sequence continues at coordinate 138,468 of NW_028123347.1, forward strand.
TAAAGCAGAGTTTTTCCTGTAGCACTGCAGGCTTTTGAAGAGGCACGGGCCCATGGGCCTAGCTAGGGCCTTCCTTGGTGAGGCCGTTCACAAGACGCAGAACACCCTGCCTCGAGAAGTTGATTCAGGGAAGCAACCAGTGTGTACCCTGTGGTTCTTTTCACTTGTTAGAAACCACAGAGATGTATGCTGCCTGTGCCCATGGTAATGGGGGCATGATGGTACTAGCCTTGCTTTCCATTTGGAAAGCCCCATTCTTGCCGCCGTGAAGCTCCCTGAAATTCTCTGCTGTTAACAGCTCTCTGGCCACTGTAGGCATGGGTGTGGGAAGAAAATGAGATTTCTCTGGCTACACACGGAGCTTCATTGGCCCGGTTGGGGCTCACCTTGCCATGCTCTAGAGCTAAAGGGAATCTCAACGTGAGTCCTTGCCTCGAGGTAAGGCCCTGAGTAGCCCTGCAGAAAGGGAGGCATGCAGCTCTTTCCATGAGCTCTTAGTGGAGGTTCCGCTTTATGTTAAAGGAAGCACCCTTTTCAGGACTCCTAGGCCCTTCGGGTGAGCATCATTTTTGTTCCAAGATCACTGACGCCCTCCACACCCCTGTGGGCCTGCTGAGCAGCATTGATTCCCATACGACCCTCGGAGGCCCTCTGTGTCTGCCGAGTCTCTGGCAACACACTGTACGTTACTTCAATAGAGCTATATTTCCAGAGCACTCGAACAGCATCAGAACCACATTTCTAGGCAGTCCAACATGTCCTGCAAGTTTTCGAGATTGCCCTCGTCTGAGCTGCCCTGAGAACACACTCTTCTTAGAATTTATCGAGGACCTCTTTCCTGAAGTCACTCTATTCAAGGAGAAATACAGCATCCTAACATGCTGTGTCGCTCACAGTGCAAGCAACGGGAGAACTTGCCTCGAGGTAAGGCCCTGAAATGCTATGCAGAAGCGGAGGTGTGTAGCCGTTTCCATGAGGCCGTAGTCGCCGCTCTGCAGCATTTTAACGCCAGTACGCTTTTCAGGACTCCTAGGTGCCTCGCCTGGAAACCCTATTCCCTGCAAGAAGAGCAAGTACCCTCAGGCTCCCCTGGCCCTTCTAAGCAATATCCAGGCCCGTAGCTTTCCGACTCACAGTGTGTATGCCGAGTGTAGGGCAACACAGTGCACTCTTATTGGGACATCTTGAGTAAGCCAGCACTCATACAAGGTTCACGAGCACCGTTCTAGCAAGTTCCCACATGCCGTGGAAGTCGCACTCATTCCCTGGTCTGAGCTGCACAGAGAAAAACACTAGGCTTCTCCTTCCATCCAGGACCTCCTACCTGAAGTCACCCTGCCTCCAGGAAGAAGACGACTTGCCTTCCTATTGCAACTAAAGCACAGTTTTTCCTGAAGCACTGCAGACTTTTGAAGAGGCACGGGCCCAGAGGCCTAGCTTGGGCTTTCCTTGGTGAGGCCGTTCACTAGATGCAGAACACCCTGCCTCGAGAAGTTGATTAAGGGAGGAAAACAGTGTGTACTCTGTGTCTCATTGGACTTGTTAAAAACCACAGAGATGTATGCTGCCTGTGCCCATGGAAATGGGGGCATGATGGTACTAGCCTTGCTTTCCATTTGGAAAGCTCCATTCTTGCCGCCGGGAAGCTCCCTGAAATTCTCTGCTGTTGACAGGCCTCTGGTCCCTCTACATTGGTGTGGGAAGAAAATGAGTTTTCTCTGGCTACACACGGAGCTTCTTTGGCCGGGGTGGGGCTCACCTTGCCATGCTCTAGAGCTAAAGGGAATCTCAACGTGAGTCCTTGCCTCGAGGTAAGGCCCTTGAGTAGCCCTGCAGAAAGGGAGGCATTCAGCTCTTTCCATTAGTTCTTAGTCGCTGTTCTCCTTTACTTTAAAGGAAGTACCCTTTTCAGGACTCCTAGGCCTCTCGGGTGAGCATCATTTTTGTTCCAAGATCCCTGAGTATCTCCACACCCCTGTAGGCCTGCTGAGCAACAACGAGGCCCATTGGTCCCTCGGAGTTCCTCTGTGTCTGCTGAGTCATGGGCAACACACTGCACTCTTTCTTGTCATATCTTGATTCACAGCACTCGCACAAGTTCACGAGCACCGTTCTAGCAAGTTCCAACATGCCGTGGAAGTCGAACTCATTCTTTAGACTGAGCTGCACAGAGGAAAAACACTAGGCTTCTTCTTCCATCTAAGACCTCTTACCTGAAGTTACACTGCCATCAGGAGAAACACTGCTTGCATTCTTATTGCAACTAAAGCAGAGTTTTTCCTGTAGCACTGCAGGCTTTTGAAGAGGCACGGGCCCATGGGCCTAGCTAGGGCCTTCCTTGGTGAGGCCGTTCACAAGACGCAGAACACCCTGCCTCGAGAAGTTGATTCAGGGAAGCAACCAGTGTGTACCCTGTGGTTCTTTTGACTTGTTAGAAACCACAGAGATGTATGCTGCCTGTGCCCATGGTAATGGGGGCATGATGGTACTAGCCTTGCTTTCCATTTGGAAAGCCCCATTCTTGCCGCCGTGAAGCTCCCTGAAATTCTCTGCTGTTAACAGCTCTCTGGCCACTGTAGGCATGGGTGTGGGAAGAAAATGAGATTTCTCTGGCTACACACGGAGCTTCATTGGCCCGGTTGGGGCTCACCTTGCCATGCTCTAGAGCTAAAGGGAATCTCAACGTGAGTCCTTGCCTCGAGGTAAGGCCCTGAGTAGCCCTGCAGAAAGGGAGGCATGCAGCTCTTTCCATGAGCTCTTAGTGGAGGTTCCGCTTTATGTTAAAGGAAGCACCCTTTTCAGGACTCCTAGGCCCTTCGGGTGAGCATCATTTTTGTTCCAAGATCACTGACGCCCTCCACACCCCTGTGGGCCTGCTGAGCAGCATTGATTCCCATACGACCCTCGGAGGCCCTCTGTGTCTGCCGAGTCTCTGGCAACACACTGTACGTTACTTCAATAGAGCTATATTTCCAGAGCACTCGAACAGCATCAGAACCACATTTCTAGGCAGTCCAACATGTCCTGCAAGTTTTCGAGATTGCCCTCGTCTGAGCTGCCCTGAGAACACACTCTTCTTAGAATTTATCGAGGACCTCTTTCCTGAAGTCACTCTATTCAAGGAGAAATACAGCATCCTAACATGCTGTGTCGCTCACAGTGCAAGCAACGGGAGAACTTGCCTCGAGGTAAGGCCCTGAAATGCTATGCAGAAGCGGAGGTGTGTAGCCGTTTCCATGAGGCCGTAGTCGCCGCTCTGCAGCATTTTAACGCCAGTACGCTTTTCAGGACTCCTAGGTGCCTCGCCTGGAAACCCTATTCCCTGCAAGAAGAGCAAGTACCCTCAGGCTCCCCTGGCCCTTCTAAGCAATATCCAGGCCCGTAGCTTTCCGACTCACAGTGTGTATGCCGAGTGTAGGGCAACACAGTGCACTCTTATTGGGACATCTTGAGTAAGCCAGCACTCATACAAGGTTCACGAGCACCGTTCTAGCAAGTTCCCACATGCCGTGGAAGTCGCACTCATTCCCTGGTCTGAGCTGCACAGAGAAAAACACTAGGCTTCTCCTTCCATCCAGGACCTCCTACCTGAAGTCACCCTGCCTCCAGGAAGAAGACGACTTGCCTTCCTATTGCAACTAAAGCACAGTTTTTCCTGAAGCACTGCAGACTTTTGAAGAGGCACGGGCCCAGAGGCCTAGCTTGGGCTTTCCTTGGTGAGGCCGTTCACTAGATGCAGAATACCCTGCCTCGAGAAGTTGATTAAGGGAGGAAAACAGTGTGTACTCTGTGTCTCATTGGACTTGTTAAAAACCACAGAGATGTATGCTGCCTGTGCCCATGGAAATGGGGGCATGATGGTACTAGCCTTGCTTTCCGTTTGGAAAGCTCCATTCTTGCCGCCGGGAAGCTCCCTGAAATTCTCTGCTGTTGACAGGCCTCTGGTCCCTCTACATTGGTGTGGGAAGAAAATGAGTTTTCTCTGGCTACACACGGAGCTTCTTTGGCCGGGGTGGGGCTCACCTTGCCATGCTCTAGAGCTAAAGGGAATCTCAACGTGAGTCCTTGCCTCGAGGTAAGGCCCTTGAGTAGCCCTGCAGAAAGGGAGGCATTCAGCTCTTTCCATTAGTTCTTAGTCGCTGTTCTCCTTTACTTTAAAGGAAGTACCCTTTTCAGGACTCCTAGGCCTCTCGGGTGAGCATCATTTTTGTTCCAAGATCCCTGAGTATCTCCACACCCCTGTAGGCCTGCTGAGCAACAACGAGGCCCATTGGTCCCTCGGAGTTCCTCTGTGTCTGCTGAGTCATGGGCAACACACTGCACTCTTTCTTGTCATATCTTGATTCACAGCACTCGCACAAGTTCACGAGCACCGTTCTAGCAAGTTCCAACATGCCGTGGAAGTCGAACTCATTCTTTAGACTGAGCTGCACAGAGGAAAAACACTAGGCTTCTTCTTCCATCTAAGACCTCTTACCTGAAGTTACACTGCCATCAGGAGAAACACTGCTTGCATTCTTATTGCAACTAAAGCAGAGTTTTTCCTGTAGCACTGCAGGCTTTTGAAGAGGCACGGGCCCATGGGCCTAGCTAGGGCCTTCCTTGGTGAGGCCGTTCACAAGACGCAGAACACCCTGCCTCGAGAAGTTGATTCAGGGAAGCAACCAGTGTGTACCCTGTGGTTCTTTTCACTTGTTAGAAACCACAGAGATGTATGCTGCCTGTGCCCATGGTAATGGGGGCATGATGGTACTAGCCTTGCTTTCCATTTGGAAAGCCCCATTCTTGCCGCCGTGAAGCTCCCTGAAATTCTCTGCTGTTAACAGCTCTCTGGCCACTGTAGGCATGGGTGTGGGAAGAAAATGAGATTTCTCTGGCTACACACGGAGCTTCATTGGCCCGGTTGGGGCTCACCTTGCCATGCTCTAGAGCTAAAGGGAATCTCAACGTGAGTCCTTGCCTCGAGGTAAGGCCCTGAGTAGCCCTGCAGAAAGGGAGGCATGCAGCTCTTTCCATGAGCTCTTAGTGGAGGTTCCGCTTTATGTTAAAGGAAGCACCCTTTTCAGGACTCCTAGGCCCTTCGGGTGAGCATCATTTTTGTTCCAAGATCACTGACGCCCTCCACACCCCTGTGGGCCTGCTGAGCAGCATTGATTCCCATACGACCCTCGGAGGCCCTCTGTGTCTGCCGAGTCTCTGGCAACACACTGTACGTTACTTCAATAGAGCTATATTTCCAGAGCACTCGAACAGCATCAGAACCACATTTCTAGGCAGTCCAACATGTCCTGCAAGTTTTCGAGATTGCCCTCGTCTGAGCTGCCCTGAGAACACACTCTTCTTAGAATTTATCGAGGACCTCTTTCCTGAAGTCACTCTATTCAAGGAGAAATACAGCATCCTAACATGCTGTGTCGCTCACAGTGCAAGCAACGGGAGAACTTGCCTCGAGGTAAGGCCCTGAAATGCTATGCAGAAGCGGAGGTGTGTAGCCGTTTCCATGAGGCCGTAGTCGCCGCTCTGCAGCATTTTAACGCCAGTACGCTTTTCAGGACTCCTAGGTGCCTCGCCTGGAAACCCTATTCCCTGCAAGAAGAGCAAGTACCCTCAGGCTCCCCTGGCCCTTCTAAGCAATATCCAGGCCCGTAGCTTTCCGACTCACAGTGTGTATGCCGAGTGTAGGGCAACACAGTGCACTCTTATTGGGACATCTTGAGTAAGCCAGCACTCATACAAGGTTCACGAGCACCGTTCTAGCAAGTTCCCACATGCCGTGGAAGTCGCACTCATTCCCTGGTCTGAGCTGCACAGAGAAAAACACTAGGCTTCTCCTTCCATCCAGGACCTCCTACCTGAAGTCACCCTGCCTCCAGGAAGAAGACGACTTGCCTTCCTATTGCAACTAAAGCACAGTTTTTCCTGAAGCACTGCAGACTTTTGAAGAGGCACGGGCCCAGAGGCCTAGCTTGGGCTTTCCTTGGTGAGGCCGTTCACTAGATGCAGAATACCCTGCCTCGAGAAGTTGATTAAGGGAGGAAAACAGTGTGTACTCTGTGTCTCATTGGACTTGTTAAAAACCACAGAGATGTATGCTGCCTGTGCCCATGGAAATGGGGGCATGATGGTACTAGCCTTGCTTTCCGTTTGGAAAGCTCCATTCTTGCCGCCGGGAAGCTCCCTGAAATTCTCTGCTGTTGACAGGCCTCTGGTCCCTCTACATTGGTGTGGGAAGAAAATGAGTTTTCTCTGGCTACACACGGAGCTTCTTTGGCCGGGGTGGGGCTCACCTTGCCATGCTCTAGAGCTAAAGGGAATCTCAACGTGAGTCCTTGCCTCGAGGTAAGGCCCTTGAGTAGCCCTGCAGAAAGGGAGGCATTCAGCTCTTTCCATTAGTTCTTAGTCGCTGTTCTCCTTTACTTTAAAGGAAGTACCCTTTTCAGGACTCCTAGGCCTCTCGGGTGAGCATCATTTTTGTTCCAAGATCCCTGAGTATCTCCACACCCCTGTAGGCCTGCTGAGCAACAACGAGGCCCATTGGTCCCTCGGAGTTCCTCTGTGTCTGCTGAGTCATGGGCAACACACTGCACTCTTTCTTGTCATATCTTGATTCACAGCACTCGCACAAGTTCACGAGCACCGTTCTAGCAAGTTCCAACATGCCGTGGAAGTCGAACTCATTCTTTAGACTGAGCTGCACAGAGGAAAAACACTAGGCTTCTTCTTCCATCTAAGACCTCTTACCTGAAGTTACACTGCCATCAGGAGAAACACTGCTTGCATTCTCATTGCAACTAAAGCAGAGTTTTTCCTGTAGCACTGCAGGCTTTTGAAGAGGCACGGGCCCATGGGCCTAGCTAGGGCCTTCCTTGGTGAGGCCGTTCACAAGACGCAGAACACCCTGCCTCGAGAAGTTGATTCAGGGAAGCAACCAGTGTGTACCCTGTGGTTCTTTTGACTTGTTAGAAACCACAGAGATGTATGCTGCCTGTGCCCATGGTAATGGGGGCATGATGGTACTAGCCTTGCTTTCCATTTGGAAAGCCCCATTCTTGCCGCCGTGAAGCTCCCTGAAATTCTCTGCTGTTAACAGCTCTCTGGCCACTGTAGGCATGGGTGTGGGAAGAAAATGAGATTTCTCTGGCTACACACGGAGCTTCATTGGCCCGGTTGGGGCTCACCTTGCCATGCTCTAGAGCTAAAGGGAATCTCAACGTGAGTCCTTGCCTCGAGGTAAGGCCCTGAGTAGCCCTGCAGAAAGGGAGGCATGCAGCTCTTTCCATGAGCTCTTAGTGGAGGTTCCGCTTTATGTTAAAGGAAGCACCCTTTTCAGGACTCCTAGGCCCTTCGGGTGAGCATCATTTTTGTTCCAAGATCACTGACGCCCTCCACACCCCTGTGGGCCTGCTGAGCAGCATTGATTCCCATACGACCCTCGGAGGCCCTCTGTGTCTGCCGAGTCTCTGGCAACACACTGTACGTTACTTCAATAGAGCTATATTTCCAGAGCACTCGAACAGCATCAGAACCACATTTCTAGGCAGTCCAACATGTCCTGCAAGTTTTCGAGATTGCCCTCGTCTGAGCTGCCCTGAGAACACACTCTTCTTAGAATTTATCGAGGACCTCTTTCCTGAAGTCACTCTATTCAAGGAGAAATACAGCATCCTAACATGCTGTGTCGCTCACAGTGCAAGCAACGGGAGAACTTGCCTCGAGGTAAGGCCCTGAAATGCTATGCAGAAGCGGAGGTGTGTAGCCGTTTCCATGAGGCCGTAGTCGCCGCTCTGCAGCATTTTAACGCCAGTACGCTTTTCAGGACTCCTAGGTGCCTCGCCTGGAAACCCTATTCCCTGCAAGAAGAGCAAGTACCCTCAGGCTCCCCTGGCCCTTCTAAGCAATATCCAGGCCCGTAGCTTTCCGACTCACAGTGTGTATGCCGAGTGTAGGGCAACACAGTGCACTCTTATTGGGACATCTTGAGTAAGCCAGCACTCATACAGGTTCACGAGCACCGTTCTAGCAAGTTCCCACATGCCGTGGAAGTCGCACTCATTCCCTGGTCTGAGCTGCACAGAGAAAAACACTAGGCTTCTCCTTCCATCCAGGACCTCCTACCTGAAGTCACCCTGCCTGCAGGAAGAAGACGACTTGCCTTCCTATTGCAACTAAAGCACAGTTTTTCCTGAAGCACTGCAGACTTTTGAAGAGGCACGGGCCCAGAGGCCTAGCTTGGGCTTTCCTTGGTGAGGCCGTTCACTAGATGCAGAACACCCTGCCTCGAGAAGTTGATTAAGGGAGGAAAACAGTGTGTACTCTGTGTCTCATTGGACTTGTTAAAAACCACAGAGATGTATGCTGCCTGTGCCCATGGAAATGGGGGCATGATGGTACTAGCCTTGCTTTCCATTTGGAAAGCTCCATTCTTGCCGCCGGGAAGCTCCCTGAAATTCTCTGCTGTTGACAGGCCTCTGGTCCCTCTACATTGGTGTGGGAAGAAAATGAGTTTTCTCTGGCTACACACGGAGCTTCTTTGGCCGGGGTGGGGCTCACCTTGCCATGCTCTAGAGCTAAAGGGAATCTCAACGTGAGTCCTTGCCTCGAGGTAAGGCCCTTGAGTAGCCCTGCAGAAAGGGAGGCATTCAGCTCTTTCCATTAGTTCTTAGTCGCTGTTCTCCTTTACTTTAAAGGAAGTACCCTTTTCAGGACTCCTAGGCCTCTCGGGTGAGCATCATTTTTGTTCCAAGATCCCTGAGTATCTCCACACCCCTGTAGGCCTGCTGAGCAACAACGAGGCCCATTGGTCCCTCGGAGTTCCTCTGTGTCTGCTGAGTCATGGGCAACACACTGCACTCTTTCTTGTCATATCTTGATTCACAGCACTCGCACAAGTTCACGAGCACCGTTCTAGCAAGTTCCAACATGCCGTGGAAGTCGAACTCATTCTTTAGACTGAGCTGCACAGAGGAAAAACACTAGGCTTCTTCTTCCATCTAAGACCTCTTACCTGAAGTTACACTGCCATCAGGAGAAACACTGCTTGCATTCTTATTGCAACTAAAGCAGAGTTTTTCCTGTAGCACTGCAGGCTTTTGAAGAGGCACGGGCCCATGGGCCTAGCTAGGGCCTTCCTTGGTGAGGCCGTTCACAAGACGCAGAACACCCTGCCTCGAGAAGTTGATTCAGGGAAGCAACCAGTGTGTACCCTGTGGTTCTTTTGACTTGTTAGAAACCACAGAGATGTATGCTGCCTGTGCCCATGGTAATGGGGGCATGATGGTACTAGCCTTGCTTTCCATTTGGAAAGCCCCATTCTTGCCGCCGTGAAGCTCCCTGAAATTCTCTGCTGTTAACAGCTCTCTGGCCACTGTAGGCATGGGTGTGGGAAGAAAATGAGATTTCTCTGGCTACACACGGAGCTTCATTGGCCCGGTTGGGGCTCACCTTGCCATGCTCTAGAGCTAAAGGGAATCTCAACGTGAGTCCTTGCCTCGAGGTAAGGCCCTGAGTAGCCCTGCAGAAAGGGAGGCATGCAGCTCTTTCCATGAGCTCTTAGTGGAGGTTCCGCTTTATGTTAAAGGAAGCACCCTTTTCAGGACTCCTAGGCCCTTCGGGTGAGCATCATTTTTGTTCCAAGATCACTGACGCCCTCCACACCCCTGTGGGCCTGCTGAGCAGCATTGATTCCCATACGACCCTCGGAGGCCCTCTGTGTCTGCCGAGTCTCTGGCAACACACTGTACGTTACTTCAATAGAGCTATATTTCCAGAGCACTCGAACAGCATCAGAACCACATTTCTAGGCAGTCCAACATGTCCTGCAAGTTTTCGAGATTGCCCTCGTCTGAGCTGCCCTGAGAACACACTCTTCTTAGAATTTATCGAGGACCTCTTTCCTGAAGTCACTCTATTCAAGGAGAAATACAGCATCCTAACATGCTGTGTCGCTCACAGTGCAAGCAACGGGAGAACTTGCCTCGAGGTAAGGCCCTGAAATGCTATGCAGAAGCGGAGGTGTGTAGCCGTTTCCATGAGGCCGTAGTCGCCGCTCTGCAGCATTTTAACGCCAGTACGCTTTTCAGGACTCCTAGGTGCCTCGCCTGGAAACCCTATTCCCTGCAAGAAGAGCAAGTACCCTCAGGCTCCCCTGGCCCTTCTAAGCAATATCCAGGCCCGTAGCTTTCCGACTCACAGTGTGTATGCCGAGTGTAGGGCAACACAGTGCACTCTTATTGGGACATCTTGAGTAAGCCAGCACTCATACAAGGTTCACGAGCACCGTTCTAGCAAGTTCCCACATGCCGTGGAAGTCGCACTCATTCCCTGGTCTGAGCTGCACAGAGAAAAACACTAGGCTTCTCCTTCCATCCAGGACCTCCTACCTGAAGTCACCCTGCCTCCAGGAAGAAGACGACTTGCCTTCCTATTGCAACTAAAGCACAGTTTTTCCTGAAGCACTGCAGACTTTTGAAGAGGCACGGGCCCAGAGGCCTAGCTTGGGCTTTCCTTGGTGAGGCCGTTCACTAGATGCAGAACACCCTGCCTCGAGAAGTTGATTAAGGGAGGAAAACAGTGTGTACTCTGTGTCTCATTGGACTTGTTAAAAACCACAGAGATGTATGCTGCCTGTGCCCATGGAAATGGGGGCATGATGGTACTAGCCTTGCTTTCCATTTGGAAAGCTCCATTCTTGCCGCCGGGAAGCTCCCTGAAATTCTCTGCTGTTGACAGGCCTCTGGTCCCTCTACATTGGTGTGGGAAGAAAATGAGTTTTCTCTGGCTACACACGGAGCTTCTTTGGCCGGGGTGGGGCTCACCTTGCCATGCTCTAGAGCTAAAGGGAATCTCAACGTGAGTCCTTGCCTCGAGGTAAGGCCCTTGAGTAGCCCTGCAGAAAGGGAGGCATTCAGCTCTTTCCATTAGTTCTTAGTCGCTGTTCTCCTTTACTTTAAAGGAAGTACCCTTTTCAGGACTCCTAGGCCTCTCGGGTGAGCATCATTTTTGTTCCAAGATCCCTGAGTATCTCCACACCCCTGTAGGCCTGCTGAGCAACAACGAGGCCCATTGGTCCCTCGGAGTTCCTCTGTGTCTGCTGAGTCATGGGCAACACACTGCACTCTTTCTTGTCATATCTTGATTCACAGCACTCGCACAAGTTCACGAGCACCGTTCTAGCAAGTTCCAACATGCCGTGGAAGTCGAACTCATTCTTTAGACTGAGCTGCACAGAGGAAAAACACTAGGCTTCTTCTTCCATCTAAGACCTCTTACCTGAAGTTACACTGCCATCAGGAGAAACACTGCTTGCATTCTTATTGCAACTAAAGCAGAGTTTTTCCTGTAGCACTGCAGGCTTTTGAAGAGGCACGGGCCCATGGGCCTAGCTAGGGCCTTCCTTGGTGAGGCCGTTCACAAGACGCAGAACACCCTGCCTCGAGAAGTTGATTCAGGGAAGCAACCAGTGTGTACCCTGTGGTTCTTTTGACTTGTTAGAAACCACAGAGATGTATGCTGCCTGTGCCCATGGTAATGGGGGCATGATGGTACTAGCCTTGCTTTCCATTTGGAAAGCCCCATTCTTGCCGCCGTGAAGCTCCCTGAAATTCTCTGCTGTTAACAGCTCTCTGGCCACTGTAGGCATGGGTGTGGGAAGAAAATGAGATTTCTCTGGCTACACACGGAGCTTCATTGGCCCGGTTGGGGCTCACCTTGCCATGCTCTAGAGCTAAAGGGAATCTCAACGTGAGTCCTTGCCTCGAGGTAAGGCCCTGAGTAGCCCTGCAGAAAGGGAGGCATGCAGCTCTTTCCATGAGCTCTTAGTGGAGGTTCCGCTTTATGTTAAAGGAAGCACCCTTTTCAGGACTCCTAGGCCCTTCGGGTGAGCATCATTTTTGTTCCAAGATCACTGACGCCCTCCACACCCCTGTGGGCCTGCTGAGCAGCATTGATTCCCATACGACCCTCGGAGGCCCTCTGTGTCTGCCGAGTCTCTGGCAACACACTGTACGTTACTTCAATAGAGCTATATTTCCAGAGCACTCGAACAGCATCAGAACCACATTTCTAGGCAGTCCAACATGTCCTGCAAGTTTTCGAGATTGCCCTCGTCTGAGCTGCCCTGAGAACACACTCTTCTTAGAATTTATCGAGGACCTCTTTCCTGAAGTCACTCTATTCAAGGAGAAATACAGCATCCTAACATGCTGTGTCGCTCACAGTGCAAGCAACGGGAGAACTTGCCTCGAGGTAAGGCCCTGAAATGCTATGCAGAAGCGGAGGTGTGTAGCCGTTTCCATGAGGCCGTAGTCGCCGCTCTGCAGCATTTTAACGCCAGTACGCTTTTCAGGACTCCTAGGTGCCTCGCCTGGAAACCCTATTCCCTGCAAGAAGAGCAAGTACCCTCAGGCTCCCCTGGCCCTTCTAAGCAATATCCAGGCCCGTAGCTTTCCGACTCACAGTGTGTATGCCGAGTGTAGGGCAACACAGTGCACTCTTATTGGGACATCTTGAGTAAGCCAGCACTCATACAAGGTTCACGAGCACCGTTCTAGCAAGTTCCCACATGCCGTGGAAGTCGCACTCATTCCCTGGTCTGAGCTGCACAGAGAAAAACACTAGGCTTCTCCTTCCATCCAGGACCTCCTACCTGAAGTCACCCTGCCTCCAGGAAGAAGACGACTTGCCTTCCTATTGCAACTAAAGCACAGTTTTTCCTGAAGCACTGCAGACTTTTGAAGAGGCACGGGCCCAGAGGCCTAGCTTGGGCTTTCCTTGGTGAGGCCGTTCACTAGATGCAGAACACCCTGCCTCGAGAAGTTGATTAAGGGAGGAAAACAGTGTGTACTCTGTGTCTCATTGGACTTGTTAAAAACCACAGAGATGTATGCTGCCTGTGCCCATGGAAATGGGGGCATGATGGTACTAGCCTTGCTTTCCATTTGGAAAGCTCCATTCTTGCCGCCGGGAAGCTCCCTGAAATTCTCTGCTGTTGACAGGCCTCTGGTCCCTCTACATTGGTGTGGGAAGAAAATGAGTTTTCTCTGGCTACACACGGAGCTTCTTTGGCCGGGGTGGGGCTCACCTTGCCATGCTCTAGAGCTAAAGGGAATCTCAACGTGAGTCCTTGCCTCGAGGTAAGGCCCTTGAGTAGCCCTGCAGAAAGGGAGGCATTCAGCTCTTTCCATTAGTTCTTAGTCGCTGTTCTCCTTTACTTTAAAGGAAGTACCCTTTTCAGGACTCCTAGGCCTCTCGGGTGAGCATCATTTTTGTTCCAAGATCCCTGAGTATCTCCACACCCCTGTAGGCCTGCTGAGCAACAACGAGGCCCATTGGTCCCTCGGAGTTCCTCTGTGTCTGCTGAGTCATGGGCAACACACTGCACTCTTTCTTGTCATATCTTGATTCACAGCACTCGCACAAGTTCACGAGCACCGTTCTAGCAAGTTCCAACATGCCGTGGAAGTCGAACTCATTCTTTAGACTGAGCTGCACAGAGGAAAAACACTAGGCTTCTTCTTCCATCTAAGACCTCTTACCTGAAGTTACACTGCCATCAGGAGAAACACTGCTTGCATTCTTATTGCAACTAAAGCAGAGTTTTTCCTGTAGCACTGCAGGCTTTTGAAGAGGCACGGGCCCATGGGCCTAGCTAGGGCCTTCCTTGGTGAGGCCGTTCACAAGACGCAGAACACCCTGCCTCGAGAAGTTGATTCAGGGAAGCAACCAGTGTGTACCCTGTGGTTCTTTTGACTTGTTAGAAACCACAGAGATGTATGCTGCCTGTGCCCATGGTAATGGGGGCATGATGGTACTAGCCTTGCTTTCCATTTGGAAAGCCCCATTCTTGCCGCCGTGAAGCTCCCTGAAATTCTCTGCTGTTAACAGCTCTCTGGCCACTGTAGGCATGGGTGTGGGAAGAAAATGAGATTTCTCTGGCTACACACGGAGCTTCATTGGCCCGGTTGGGGCTCACCTTGCCATGCTCTAGAGCTAAAGGGAATCTCAACGTGAGTCCTTGCCTCGAGGTAAGGCCCTGAGTAGCCCTGCAGAAAGGGAGGCATGCAGCTCTTTCCATGAGCTCTTAGTGGAGGTTCCGCTTTATGTTAAAGGAAGCACCCTTTTCAGGACTCCTAGGCCCTTCGGGTGAGCATCATTTTTGTTCCAAGATCACTGACGCCCTCCACACCCCTGTGGGCCTGCTGAGCAGCATTGATTCCCATACGACCCTCGGAGGCCCTCTGTGTCTGCCGAGTCTCTGGCAACACACTGTACGTTACTTCAATAGAGCTATATTTCCAGAGCACTCGAACAGCATCAGAACCACATTTCTAGGCAGTCCAACATGTCCTGCAAGTTTTCGAGATTGCCCTCGTCTGAGCTGCCCTGAGAACACACTCTTCTTAGAATTTATCGAGGACCTCTTTCCTGAAGTCACTCTATTCAAGGAGAAATACAGCATCCTAACACGCTGTGTCGCTCACAGTGCAAGCAACGGGAGAACTTGCCTCGAGGTAAGGCCCTGAAATGCTATGCAGAAGCGGAGGTGTGTAGCCGTTTCCATGAGGCCGTAGTCGCCGCTCTGCAGCATTTTAACGCCAGTACGCTTTTCAGGACTCCTAGGTGCCTCGCCTGGAAACCCTATTCCCTGCAAGAAGAGCAAGTACCCTCAGGCTCCCCTGGCCCTTCTAAGCAATATCCAGGCCCGTAGCTTTCCGACTCACAGTGTGTATGCCGAGTGTAGGGCAACACAGTGCACTCTTATTGGGACATCTTGAGTAAGCCAGCACTCATACAAGGTTCACGAGCACCGTTCTAGCAAGTTCCCACATGCCGTGGAAGTCGCACTCATTCCCTGGTCTGAGCTGCACAGAGAAAAACACTAGGCTTCTCCTTCCATCCAGGACCTCCTACCTGAAGTCACCCTGCCTCCAGGAAGAAGACGACTTGCCTTCCTATTGCAACTAAAGCACAGTTTTTCCTGAAGCACTGCAGACTTTTGAAGAGGCACGGGCCCAGAGGCCTAGCTTGGGCTTTCCTTGGTGAGGCCGTTCACTAGATGCAGAACACCCTGCCTCGAGAAGTTGATTAAGGGAGGAAAACAGTGTGTACTCTGTGTCTCATTGGACTTGTTAAAAACCACAGAGATGTATGCTGCCTGTGCCCATGGAAATGGGGGCATGATGGTACTAGCCTTGCTTTCCATTTGGAAAGCTCCATTCTTGCCGCCGGGAAGCTCCCTGAAATTCTCTGCTGTTGACAGGCCTCTGGTCCCTCTACATTGGTGTGGGAAGAAAATGAGTTTTCTCTGGCTACACACGGAGCTTCTTTGGCCGGGGTGGGGCTCACCTTGCCATGCTCTAGAGCTAAAGGGAATCTCAACGTGAGTCCTTGCCTCGAGGTAAGGCCCTTGAGTAGCCCTGCAGAAAGGGAGGCATTCAGCTCTTTCCATTAGTTCTTAGTCGCTGTTCTCCTTTACTTTAAAGGAAGTACCCTTTTCAGGACTCCTAGGCCTCTCGGGTGAGCATCATTTTTGTTCCAAGATCCCTGAGTATCTCCACACCCCTGTAGGCCTGCTGAGCAACAACGAGGCCCATTGGTCCCTCGGAGTTCCTCTGTGTCTGCAGAGTCATGGGCAACACACTGCACTCTTTCTTGTCATATCTTGATTCACAGCACTCGCACAAGTTCACGAGCACCGTTCTAGCAAGTTCCAACATGCCGTGGAAGTCGAACTCATTCTTTAGACTGAGCTGCACAGAGGAAAAACACTAGGCTTCTTCTTCCATCTAAGACCTCTTACCTGAAGTTACACTGCCATCAGGAGAAACACTGCTTGCATTCTTATTGCAACTAAAGCAGAGTTTTTCCTGTAGCACTGCAGGCTTTTGAAGAGGCACGGGCCCATGGGCCTAGCTAGGGCCTTCCTTGGTGAGGCCGTTCACAAGACGCAGAACACCCTGCCTCGAGAAGTTGATTCAGGGAAGCAACCAGTGTGTACCCTGTGGTTCTTTTGACTTGTTAGAAACCACAGAGATGTATGCTGCCTGTGCCCATGGTAATGGGGGCATGATGGTACTAGCCTTGCTTTCCATTTGGAAAGCCCCATTCTTGCCGCCGTGAAGCTCCCTGAAATTCTCTGCTGTTAACAGCTCTCTGGCCACTGTAGGCATGGGTGTGGGAAGAAAATGAGATTTCTCTGGCTACACACGGAGCTTCATTGGCCCGGTTGGGGCTCACCTTGCCATGCTCTAGAGCTAAAGGGAATCTCAACGTGAGTCCTTGCCTCGAGGTAAGGCCCTGAGTAGCCCTGCAGAAAGGGAGGCATGCAGCTCTTTCCATGAGCTCTTAGTGGAGGTTCCGCTTTATGTTAAAGGAAGCACCCTTTTCAGGACTCCTAGGCCCTTCGGGTGAGCATCATTTTTGTTCCAAGATCACTGACGCCCTCCACACCCCTGTGGGCCTGCTGAGCAGCATTGATTCCCATACGACCCTCGGAGGCCCTCTGTGTCTGCCGAGTCTCTGGCAACACACTGTACGTTACTTCAATAGAGCTATATTTCCAGAGCACTCGAACAGCATCAGAACCACATTTCTAGGCAGTCCAACATGTCCTGCAAGTTTTCGAGATTGCCCTCGTCTGAGCTGCCCTGAGAACACACTCTTCTTAGAATTTATCGAGGACCTCTTTCCTGAAGTCACTCTATTCAAGGAGAAATACAGCATCCTAACACGCTGTGTCGCTCACAGTGCAAGCAACGGGAGAACTTGCCTCGAGGTAAGGCCCTGAAATGCTATGCAGAAGCGGAGGTGTGTAGCCGTTTCCATGAGGCCGTAGTCGCCGCTCTGCAGCATTTTAACGCCAGTACGCTTTTCAGGACTCCTAGGTGCCTCGCCTGGAAACCCTATTCCCTGCAAGAAGAGCAAGTACCCTCAGGCTCCCCTGGCCCTTCTAAGCAATATCCAGGCCCGTAGCTTTCCAACTCACAGTGTGTATGCCGAGTGTAGGGCAACACAGTGCACTCTTATTGGGACATCTTGAGTAAGCCAGCACTCATACAGGTTCACGAGCACCGTTCTAGCAAGTTCCCACATGCCGTGGAAGTCGCACTCATTCCCTGGTCTGAGCCTCACAGAGAAAAACACTAGGCTTCTCCTTCCATCCAGGACCTCCTACCTGAAGTCACCCTGCCTCCAGGAAGAAGACGACTTGCCTTCCTATTGCAACTAAAGCACAGTTTTTCCTGAAGCACTGCAGACTTTTGAAGAGGCACGGGCCCAGAGGCCTAGCTTGGGCTTTCCTTGGTGAGGCCGTTCACTAGATGCAGAACACCCTGCCTCGAGAAGTTGATTAAGGGAGGAAAACAGTGTGTACTCTGTGTCTCATTGGACTTGTTAAAAACCACAGAGATGTATGCTGCCTGTGCCCATGGAAATGGGGGCATGATGGTACTAGCCTTGCTTTCCATTTGGAAAGCTCCATTCTTGCCGCCGGGAAGCTCCCTGAAATTCTCTGCTGTTGACAGGCCTCTGGTCCCTCTACATTGGTGTGGGAAGAAAATGAGTTTTCTCTGGCTACACACGGAGCTTCTTTGGCCGGGGTGGGGCTCACCTTGCCATGCTCTAGAGCTAAAGGGAATCTCAACGTGAGTCCTTGCCTCGAGGTAAGGCCCTTGAGTAGCCCTGCAGAAAGGGAGGCATTCAGCTCTTTCCATTAGTTCTTAGTCGCTGTTCTCCTTTACTTTAAAGGAAGTACCCTTTTCAGGACTCCTAGGCCTCTCGGGTGAGCATCATTTTTGTTCCAAGATCCCTGAGTATCTCCACACCCCTGTAGGCCTGCTGAGCAACAACGAGGCCCATTGGTCCCTCGGAGTTCCTCTGTGTCTGCTGAGTCATGGGCAACACACTGCACTCTTTCTTGTCATATCTTGATTCACAGCACTCGCACAAGTTCACGAGCACCGTTCTAGCAAGTTCCAACATGCCGTGGAAGTCGAACTCATTCTTTAGACTGAGCTGCACAGAGGAAAAACACTAGGCTTCTTCTTCCATCTAAGACCTCTTACCTGAAGTTACACTGCCATCAGGAGAAACACTGCTTGCATTCTTATTGCAACTAAAGCAGAGTTTTTCCTGTAGCACTGCAGGCTTTTGAAGAGGCACGGGCCCATGGGCCTAGCTAGGGCCTTCCTTGGTGAGGCCGTTCACAAGACGCAGAACACCCTGCCTCGAGAAGTTGATTCAGGGAAGCAACCAGTGTGTACCCTGTGGTTCTTTTGACTTGTTAGAAACCACAGAGATGTATGCTGCCTGTGCCCATGGTAATGGGGGCATGATGGTACTAGCCTTGCTTTCCATTTGGAAAGCCCCATTCTTGCCGCCGTGAAGCTCCCTGAAATTCTCTGCTGTTAACAGCTCTCTGGCCACTGTAGGCATGGGTGTGGGAAGAAAATGAGATTTCTCTGGCTACACACGGAGCTTCATTGGCCCGGTTGGGGCTCACCTTGCCATGCTCTAGAGCTAAAGGGAATCTCAACGTGAGTCCTTGCCTCGAGGTAAGGCCCTGAGTAGCCCTGCAGAAAGGGAGGCATGCAGCTCTTTCCATGAGCTCTTAGTGGAGGTTCCGCTTTATGTTAAAGGAAGCACCCTTTTCAGGACTCCTAGGCCCTTCGGGTGAGCATCATTTTTGTTCCAAGATCACTGACGCCCTCCACACCCCTGTGGGCCTGCTGAGCAGCATTGATTCCCATACGACCCTCGGAGGCCCTCTGTGTCTGCCGAGTCTCTGGCAACACACTGTACGTTACTTCAATAGAGCTATATTTCCAGAGCACTCGAACAGCATCAGAACCACATTTCTAGGCAGTCCAACATGTCCTGCCAAGTTTTCGAGATTGCCCTCGTCTGAGCTGCCCTGAGAACACACTCTTCTTAGAATTTATCGAGGACCTCTTTCCTGAAGTCACTCTATTCAAGGAGAAATACAGCATCCTAACACGCTGTGTCGCTCACAGTGCAAGCAACGGGAGAACTTGCCTCGAGGTAAGGCCCTGAAATGCTATGCAGAAGCGGAGGTGTGTAGCCGTTTCCATGAGGCCGTAGTCGCCGCTCTGCAGCATTTTAACGCCAGTACGCTTTTCAGGACTCCTAGGTGCCTCGCCTGGAAACCCTATTCCCTGCAAGAAGAGCAAGTACCCTCAGGCTCCCCTGGCCCTTCTAAGCAATATCCAGGCCCGTAGCTTTCCGACTCACAGTGTGTATGCCGAGTGTAGGGCAACACAGTGCACTCTTATTGGGACATCTTGAGTAAGCCAGCACTCATACAAGGTTCACGAGCACCGTTCTAGCAAGTTCCCACATGCCGTGGAAGTCGCACTCATTCCCTGGTCTGAGCTGCACAGAGAAAAACACTAGGCTTCTCCTTCCATCCAGGACCTCCTACCTGAAGTCACCCTGCCTCCAGGAAGAAGACGACTTGCCTTCCTATTGCAACTAAAGCACAGTTTTTCCTGAAGCACTGCAGACTTTTGAAGAGGCACGGGCCCAGAGGCCTAGCTTGGGCTTTCCTTGGTGAGGCCGTTCACTAGATGCAGAACACCCTGCCTCGAGAAGTTGATTAAGGGAGGAAAACAGTGTGTACTCTGTGTCTCATTGGACTTGTTAAAAACCACAGAGATGTATGCTGCCTGTGCCCATGGAAATGGGGGCATGATGGTACTAGCCTTGCTTTCCATTTGGAAAGCTCCATTCTTGCCGCCGGGAAGCTCCCTGAAATTCTCTGCTGTTGACAGGCCTCTGGTCCCTCTACATTGGTGTGGGAAGAAAATGAGTTTTCTCTGGCTACACACGGAGCTTCTTTGGCCGGGGTGGGGCTCACCTTGCCATGCTCTAGAGCTAAAGGGAATCTCAACGTGAGTCCTTGCCTCGAGGTAAGGCCCTTGAGTAGCCCTGCAGAAAGGGAGGCATTCAGCTCTTTCCATTAGTTCTTAGTCGCTGTTCTCCTTTACTTTAAAGGAAGTACCCTTTTCAGGACTCCTAGGCCTCTCGGGTGAGCATCATTTTTGTTCCAAGATCCCTGAGTATCTCCACACCCCTGTAGGCCTGCTGAGCAACAACGAGGCCCATTGGTCCCTCGGAGTTCCTCTGTGTCTGCTGAGTCATGGGCAACACACTGCACTCTTTCTTGTCATATCTTGATTCACAGCACTCGCACAAGTTCACGAGCACCGTTCTAGCAAGTTCCAACATGCCGTGGAAGTCGAACTCATTCTTTAGACTGAGCTGCACAGAGGAAAAACACTAGGCTTCTTCTTCCATCTAAGACCTCTTACCTGAAGTTACACTGCCATCAGGAGAAACACTGCTTGCATTCTTATTGCAACTAAAGCAGAGTTTTTCCTGTAGCACTGCAGGCTTTTGAAGAGGCACGGGCCCATGGGCCTAGCTAGGGCCTTCCTTGGTGAGGCCGTTCACAAGACGCAGAACACCCTGCCTCGAGAAGTTGATTCAGGGAAGCAACCAGTGTGTACCCTGTGGTTCTTTTGACTTGTTAGAAACCACAGAGATGTATGCTGCCTGTGCCCATGGTAATGGGGGCATGATGGTACTAGCCTTGCTTTCCATTTGGAAAGCCCCATTCTTGCCGCCGTGAAGCTCCCTGAAATTCTCTGCTGTTAACAGCTCTCTGGCCACTGTAGGCATGGGTGTGGGAAGAAAATGAGATTTCTCTGGCTACACACGGAGCTTCATTGGCCCGGTTGGGGCTCACCTTGCCATGCTCTAGAGCTAAAGGGAATCTCAACGTGAGTCCTTGCCTCGAGGTAAGGCCCTGAGTAGCCCTGCAGAAAGGGAGGCATGCAGCTCTTTCCATGAGCTCTTAGTGGAGGTTCCGCTTTATGTTAAAGGAAGCACCCTTTTCAGGACTCCTAGGCCCTTCGGGTGAGCATCATTTTTGTTCCAAGATCACTGACGCCCTCCACACCCCTGTGGGCCTGCTGAGCAGCATTGATTCCCATACGACCCTCGGAGGCCCTCTGTGTCTGCCGAGTCTCTGGCAACACACTGTACGTTACTTCAATAGAGCTATATTTCCAGAGCACTCGAACAGCATCAGAACCACATTTCTAGGCAGTCCAACATGTCCTGCCAAGTTTTCGAGATTGCCCTCGTCTGAGCTGCCCTGAGAACACACTCTTCTTAGAATTTATCGAGGACCTCTTTCCTGAAGTCACTCTATTCAAGGAGAAATACAGCATCCTAACATGCTGTGTCGCTCACAGTGCAAGCAACGGGAGAACTTGCCTCGAGGTAAGGCCCTGAAATGCTATGCAGAAGCGGAGGTGTGTAGCCGTTTCCATGAGGCCGTAGTCGCCGCTCTGCAGCATTTTAACGCCAGTACGCTTTTCAGGACTCCTAGGTGCCTCGCCTGGAAACCCTATTCCCTGCAAGAAGAGCAAGTACCCTCAGGCTCCCCTGGCCCTTCTAAGCAATATCCAGGCCCGTAGCTTTCCGACTCACAGTGTGTATGCCGAGTGTAGGGCAACACAGTGCACTCTTATTGGGACATCTTGAGTAAGCCAGCACTCATACAAGGTTCACGAGCACCGTTCTAGCAAGTTCCCACATGCCGTGGAAGTCGCACTCATTCCCTGGTCTGAGCTGCACAGAGAAAAACACTAGGCTTCTCCTTCCATCCAGGACCTCCTACCTGAAGTCACCCTGCCTCCAGGAAGAAGACGACTTGCCTTCCTATTGCAACTAAAGCACAGTTTTTCCTGAAGCACTGCAGACTTTTGAAGAGGCACGGGCCCAGAGGCCTAGCTTGGGCTTTCCTTGGTGAGGCCGTTCACTAGATGCAGAACACCCTGCCTCGAGAAGTTGATTAAGGGAGGAAAACAGTGTGTACTCTGTGTCTCATTGGACTTGTTAAAAACCACAGAGATGTATGCTGCCTGTGCCCATGGAAATGGGGGCATGATGGTACTAGCCTTGCTTTCCATTTGGAAAGCTCCATTCTTGCCGCCGGGAAGCTCCCTGAAATTCTCTGCTGTTGACAGGCCTCTGGTCCCTCTACATTGGTGTGGGAAGAAAATGAGTTTTCTCTGGCTACACACGGAGCTTCTTTGGCCGGGGTGGGGCTCACCTTGCCATGCTCTAGAGCTAAAGGGAATCTCAACGTGAGTCCTTGCCTCGAGGTAAGGCCCTTGAGTAGCCCTGCAGAAAGGGAGGCATTCAGCTCTTTCCATTAGTTCTTAGTCGCTGTTCTCCTTTACTTTAAAGGAAGTACCCTTTTCAGGACTCCTAGGCCTCTCGGGTGAGCATCATTTTTGTTCCAAGATCCCTGAGTATCTCCACACCCCTGTAGGCCTGCTGAGCAACAACGAGGCCCATTGGTCCCTCGGAGTTCCTCTGTGTCTGCTGAGTCATGGGCAACACACTGCACTCTTTCTTGTCATATCTTGATTCACAGCACTCGCACAAGTTCACGAGCACCGTTCTAGCAAGTTCCAACATGCCGTGGAAGTCGAACTCATTCTTTAGACTGAGCTGCACAGAGGAAAAACACTAGGCTTCTTCTTCCATCTAAGACCTCTTACCTGAAGTTACACTGCCATCAGGAGAAACACTGCTTGCATTCTTATTGCAACTAAAGCAGAGTTTTTCCTGTAGCACTGCAGGCTTTTGAAGAGGCACGGGCCCATGGGCCTAGCTAGGGCCTTCCTTGGTGAGGCCGTTCACAAGACGCAGAACACCCTGCCTCGAGAAGTTGATTCAGGGAAGCAACCAGTGTGTACCCTGTGGTTCTTTTGACTTGTTAGAAACCACAGAGATGTATGCTGCCTGTGCCCATGGTAATGGGGGCATGATGGTACTAGCCTTGCTTTCCATTTGGAAAGCCCCATTCTTGCCGCCGTGAAGCTCCCTGAAATTCTCTGCTGTTAACAGCTCTCTGGCCACTGTAGGCATGGGTGTGGGAAGAAAATGAGATTTCTCTGGCTACACACGGAGCTTCATTGGCCCGGTTGGGGCTCACCTTGCCATGCTCTAGAGCTAAAGGGAATCTCAACGTGAGTCCTTGCCTCGAGGTAAGGCCCTGAGTAGCCCTGCAGAAAGGGAGGCATGCAGCTCTTTCCATGAGCTCTTAGTGGAGGTTCCGCTTTATGTTAAAGGAAGCACCCTTTTCAGGACTCCTAGGCCCTTCGGGTGAGCATCATTTTTGTTCCAAGATCACTGACGCCCTCCACACCCCTGTGGGCCTGCTGAGCAGCATTGATTCCCATACGACCCTCGGAGGCCCTCTGTGTCTGCCGAGTCTCTGGCAACACACTGTACGTTACTTCAATAGAGCTATATTTCCAGAGCACTCGAACAGCATCAGAACCACATTTCTAGGCAGTCCAACATGTCCTGCCAAGTTTTCGAGATTGCCCTCGTCTGAGCTGCCCTGAGAACACACTCTTCTTAGAATTTATCGAGGACCTCTTTCCTGAAGTCACTCTATTCAAGGAGAAATACAGCATCCTAACATGCTGTGTCGCTCACAGTGCAAGCAACGGGAGAACTTGCCTCGAGGTAAGGCCCTGAAATGCTATGCAGAAGCGGAGGTGTGTAGCCGTTTCCATGAGGCCGTAGTCGCCGCTCTGCAGCATTTTAACGCCAGTACGCTTTTCAGGACTCCTAGGTGCCTCGCCTGGAAACCCTATTCCCTGCAAGAAGAGCAAGTACCCTCAGGCTCCCCTGGCCCTTCTAAGCAATATCCAGGCCCGTAGCTTTCCGACTCACAGTGTGTATGCCGAGTGTAGGGCAACACAGTGCACTCTTATTGGGACATCTTGAGTAAGCCAGCACTCATACAAGGTTCACGAGCACCGTTCTAGCAAGTTCCCACATGCCGTGGAAGTCGCACTCATTCCCTGGTCTGAGCTGCACAGAGAAAAACACTAGGCTTCTCCTTCCATCCAGGACCTCCTACCTGAAGTCACCCTGCCTCCAGGAAGAAGACGACTTGCCTTCCTATTGCAACTAAAGCACAGTTTTTCCTGAAGCACTGCAGACTTTTGAAGAGGCACGGGCCCAGAGGCCTAGCTTGGGCTTTCCTTGGTGAGGCCGTTCACTAGATGCAGAACACCCTGCCTCGAGAAGTTGATTAAGGGAGGAAAACAGTGTGTACTCTGTGTCTCATTGGACTTGTTAAAAACCACAGAGATGTATGCTGCCTGTGCCCATGGAAATGGGGGCATGATGGTACTAGCCTTGCTTTCCATTTGGAAAGCTCCATTCTTGCCGCCGGGAAGCTCCCTGAAATTCTCTGCTGTTGACAGGCCTCTGGTCCCTCTACATTGGTGTGGGAAGAAAATGAGTTTTCTCTGGCTACACACGGAGCTTCTTTGGCCGGGGTGGGGCTCACCTTGCCATGCTCTAGAGCTAAAGGGAATCTCAACGTGAGTCCTTGCCTCGAGGTAAGGCCCTTGAGTAGCCCTGCAGAAAGGGAGGCATTCAGCTCTTTCCATTAGTTCTTAGTCGCTGTTCTCCTTTACTTTAAAGGAAGTACCCTTTTCAGGACTCCTAGGCCTCTCGGGTGAGCATCATTTTTGTTCCAAGATCCCTGAGTATCTCCACACCCCTGTAGGCCTGCTGAGCAACAACGAGGCCCATTGGTCCCTCGGAGTTCCTCTGTGTCTGCTGAGTCATGGGCAACACACTGCACTCTTTCTTGTCATATCTTGATTCACAGCACTCGCACAAGTTCACGAGCACCGTTCTAGCAAGTTCCAACATGCCGTGGAAGTCGAACTCATTCTTTAGACTGAGCTGCACAGAGGAAAAACACTAGGCTTCTTCTTCCATCTAAGACCTCTTACCTGAAGTTACACTGCCATCAGGAGAAACACTGCTTGCATTCTTATTGCAACTAAAGCAGAGTTTTTCCTGTAGCACTGCAGGCTTTTGAAGAGGCACGGGCCCATGGGCCTAGCTAGGGCCTTCCTTGGTGAGGCCGTTCACAAGACGCAGAACACCCTGCCTCGAGAAGTTGATTCAGGGAAGCAACCAGTGTGTACCCTGTGGTTCTTTTGACTTGTTAGAAACCACAGAGATGTATGCTGCCTGTGCCCATGGTAATGGGGGCATGATGGTACTAGCCTTGCTTTCCATTTGGAAAGCCCCATTCTTGCCGCCGTGAAGCTCCCTGAAATTCTCTGCTGTTAACAGCTCTCTGGCCACTGTAGGCATGGGTGTGGGAAGAAAATGAGATTTCTCTGGCTACACACGGAGCTTCATTGGCCCGGTTGGGGCTCACCTTGCCATGCTCTAGAGCTAAAGGGAATCTCAACGTGAGTCCTTGCCTCGAGGTAAGGCCCTGAGTAGCCCTGCAGAAAGGGAGGCATGCAGCTCTTTCCATGAGCTCTTAGTGGAGGTTCCGCTTTATGTTAAAGGAAGCACCCTTTTCAGGACTCCTAGGCCCTTCGGGTGAGCATCATTTTTGTTCCAAGATCACTGACGCCCTCCACACCCCTGTGGGCCTGCTGAGCAGCATTGATTCCCATACGACCCTCGGAGGCCCTCTGTGTCTGCCGAGTCTCTGGCAACACACTGTACGTTACTTCAATAGAGCTATATTTCCAGAGCACTCGAACAGCATCAGAACCACATTTCTAGGCAGTCCAACATGTCCTGCAAGTTTTCGAGATTGCCCTCGTCTGAGCTGCCCTGAGAACACACTCTTCTTAGAATTTATCGAGGACCTCTTTCCTGAAGTCACTCTATTCAAGGAGAAATACAGCATCCTAACATGCTGTGTCGCTCACAGTGCAAGCAACGGGAGAACTTGCCTCGAGGTAAGGCCCTGAAATGCTATGCAGAAGCGGAGGTGTGTAGCCGTTTCCATGAGGCCGTAGTCGCCGCTCTGCAGCATTTTAACGCCAGTACGCTTTTCAGGACTCCTAGGTGCCTCGCCTGGAAACCCTATTCCCTGCAAGAAGAGCAAGTACCCTCAGGCTCCCCTGGCCCTTCTAAGCAATATCCAGGCCCGTAGCTTTCCGACTCACAGTGTGTATGCCGAGTGTAGGGCAACACAGTGCACTCTTATTGGGACATCTTGAGTAAGCCAGCACTCATACAAGGTTCACGAGCACCGTTCTAGCAAGTTCCCACATGCCGTGGAAGTCGCACTCATTCCCTGGTCTGAGCTGCACAGAGAAAAACACTAGGCTTCTCCTTCCATCCAGGACCTCCTACCTGAAGTCACCCTGCCTCCAGGAAGAAGACGACTTGCCTTCCTATTGCAACTAAAGCACAGTTTTTCCTGAAGCACTGCAGACTTTTGAAGAGGCACGGGCCCAGAGGCCTAGCTTGGGCTTTCCTTGGTGAGGCCGTTCACTAGATGCAGAACACCCTGCCTCGAGAAGTTGATTAAGGGAGGAAAACAGTGTGTACTCTGTGTCTCATTGGACTTGTTAAAAACCACAGAGATGTATGCTGCCTGTGCCCATGGAAATGGGGGCATGATGGTACTAGCCTTGCTTTCCATTTGGAAAGCTCCATTCTTGCCGCCGGGAAGCTCCCTGAAATTCTCTGCTGTTGACAGGCCTCTGGTCCCTCTACATTGGTGTGGGAAGAAAATGAGTTTTCTCTGGCTACACACGGAGCTTCTTTGGCCGGGGTGGGGCTCACCTTGCCATGCTCTAGAGCTAAAGGGAATCTCAACGTGAGTCCTTGCCTCGAGGTAAGGCCCTTGAGTAGCCCTGCAGAAAGGGAGGCATTCAGCTCTTTCCATTAGTTCTTAGTCGCTGTTCTCCTTTACTTTAAAGGAAGTACCCTTTTCAGGACTCCTAGGCCTCTCGGGTGAGCATCATTTTTGTTCCAAGATCCCTGAGTATCTCCACACCCCTGTAGGCCTGCTGAGCAACAACGAGGCCCATTGGTCCCTCGGAGTTCCTCTGTGTCTGCTGAGTCATGGGCAACACACTGCACTCTTTCTTGTCATATCTTGATTCACAGCACTCGCACAAGTTCACGAGCACCGTTCTAGCAAGTTCCAACATGCCGTGGAAGTCGAACTCATTCTTTAGACTGAGCTGCACAGAGGAAAAACACTAGGCTTCTTCTTCCATCTAAGACCTCTTACCTGAAGTTACACTGCCATCAGGAGAAACACTGCTTGCATTCTTATTGCAACTAAAGCAGAGTTTTTCCTGTAGCACTGCAGGCTTTTGAAGAGGCACGGGCCCATGGGCCTAGCTAGGGCCTTCCTTGGTGAGGCCGTTCACAAGACGCAGAACACCCTGCCTCGAGAAGTTGATTCAGGGAAGCAACCAGTGTGTACCCTGTGGTTCTTTTGACTTGTTAGAAACCACAGAGATGTATGCTGCCTGTGCCCATGGTAATGGGGGCATGATGGTACTAGCCTTGCTTTCCATTTGGAAAGCCCCATTCTTGCTGCCGTGAAGCTCCCTGAAATTCTCTGCTGTTAACAGCTCTCTGGCCACTGTAGGCATGGGTGTGGGAAGAAAATGAGATTTCTCTGGCTACACACGGAGCTTCATTGGCCCGGTTGGGGCTCACCTTGCCATGCTCTAGAGCTAAAGGGAATCTCAACGTGAGTCCTTGCCTCGAGGTAAGGCCCTGAGTAGCCCTGCAGAAAGGGAGGCATGCAGCTCTTTCCATGAGCTCTTAGTGGAGGTTCCGCTTTATGTTAAAGGAAGCACCCTTTTCAGGACTCCTAGGCCCTTCGGGTGAGCATCATTTTTGTTCCAAGATCACTGACGCCCTCCACACCCCTGTGGGCCTGCTGAGCAGCATTGATTCCCATACGACCCTCGGAGGCCCTCTGTGTCTGCCGAGTCTCTGGCAACACACTGTACGTTACTTCAATAGAGCTATATTTCCAGAGCACTCGAACAGCATCAGAACCACATTTCTAGGCAGTCCAACATGTCCTGCAAGTTTTCGAGATTGCCCTCGTCTGAGCTGCCCTGAGAACACACTCTTCTTAGAATTTATCGAGGACCTCTTTCCTGAAGTCACTCTATTCAAGGAGAAATACAGCATCCTAACATGCTGTGTCGCTCACAGTGCAAGCAACGGGAGAACTTGCCTCGAGGTAAGGCCCTGAAATGCTATGCAGAAGCGGAGGTGTGTAGCCGTTTCCATGAGGCCGTAGTCGCCGCTCTGCAGCATTTTAACGCCAGTACGCTTTTCAGGACTCCTAGGTGCCTCGCCTGGAAACCCTATTCCCTGCAAGAAGAGCAAGTACCCTCAGGCTCCCCTGGCCCTTCTAAGCAATATCCAGGCCCGTAGCTTTCCGACTCACAGTGTGTATGCCGAGTGTAGGGCAACACAGTGCACTCTTATTGGGACATCTTGAGTAAGCCAGCACTCATACAAGGTTCACGAGCACCGTTCTAGCAAGTTCCCACATGCCGTGGAAGTCGCACTCATTCCCTGGTCTGAGCTGCACAGAGAAAAACACTAGGCTTCTCCTTCCATCCAGGACCTCCTACCTGAAGTCACCCTGCCTCCAGGAAGAAGACGACTTGCCTTCCTATTGCAACTAAAGCACAGTTTTTCCTGAAGCACTGCAGACTTTTGAAGAGGCACGGGCCCAGAGGCCTAGCTTGGGCTTTCCTTGGTGAGGCCGTTCACTAGATGCAGAACACCCTGCCTCGAGAAGTTGATTAAGGGAGGAAAACAGTGTGTACTCTGTGTCTCATTGGACTTGTTAAAAACCACAGAGATGTATGCTGCCTGTGCCCATGGAAATGGGGGCATGATGGTACTAGCCTTGCTTTCCATTTGGAAAGCTCCATTCTTGCCGCCGGGAAGCTCCCTGAAATTCTCTGCTGTTGACAGGCCTCTGGTCCCTCTACATTGGTGTGGGAAGAAAATGAGTTTTCTCTGGCTACACACGGAGCTTCTTTGGCCGGGGTGGGGCTCACCTTGCCATGCTCTAGAGCTAAAGGGAATCTCAACGTGAGTCCTTGCCTCGAGGTAAGGCCCTGAGTAGCCCTGCAGAAAGGGAGGCATTCAGCTCTTTCCATTAGTTCTTAGTCGCTGTTCTCCTTTACTTTAAAGGAAGTACCCTTTTCAGGACTCCTAGGCCTCTCGGGTGAGCATCATTTTTGTTCCAAGATCCCTGAGTATCTCCACACCCCTGTAGGCCTGCTGAGCAACAACGAGGCCCATTGGTCCCTCGGAGTTCCTCTGTGTCTGCTGAGTCATGGGCAACACACTGCACTCTTTCTTGTCATATCTTGAATCACAGCACTCGCACAAGTTCACGAGCACCGTTCTAGCAAGTTCCAACATGCCGTGGAAGTCGAACTCATTCTTTAGACTGAGCTGCACAGAGGAAAAACACTAGGCTTCTTCTTCCATCTAAGACCTCTTACCTGAAGTTACACTGCCATCAGGAGAAACACTGCTTGCATTCTTATTGCAACTAAAGCAGAGTTTTTCCTGTAGCACTGCAGGCTTTTGAAGAGGCACGGGCCCATGGGCCTAGCTAGGGCCTTCCTTGGTGAGGCCGTTCACAAGACGCAGAACACCCTGCCTCGAGAAGTTGATTCAGGGAAGCAACCAGTGTGTACCCTGTGGTTCTTTTGACTTGTTAGAAACCACAGAGATGTATGCTGCCTGTGCCCATGGTAATGGGGGCATGATGGTACTAGCCTTGCTTTCCATTTGGAAAGCCCCATTCTTGCCGCCGTGAAGCTCCCTGAAATTCTCTGCTGTTAACAGCTCTCTGGCCACTGTAGGCATGGGTGTGGGAAGAAAATGAGATTTCTCTGGCTACACACGGAGCTTCATTGGCCCGGTTGGGGCTCACCTTGCCATGCTCTAGAGCTAAAGGGAATCTCAACGTGAGTCCTTGCCTCGAGGTAAGGCCCTGAGTAGCCCTGCAGAAAGGGAGGCATGCAGCTCTTTCCATGAGCTCTTAGTGGAGGTTCCGCTTTATGTTAAAGGAAGCACCCTTTTCAGGACTCCTAGGCCCTTCGGGTGAGCATCATTTTTGTTCCAAGATCACTGACGCCCTCCACACCCCTGTGGGCCTGCTGAGCAGCATTGATTCCCATACGACCCTCGGAGGCCCTCTGTGTCTGCCGAGTCTCTGGCAACACACTGTACGTTACTTCAATAGAGCTATATTTCCAGAGCACTCGAACAGCATCAGAACCACATTTCTAGGCAGTCCAACATGTCCTGCAAGTTTTCGAGATTGCCCTCGTCTGAGCTGCCCTGAGAACACACTCTTCTTAGAATTTATCGAGGACCTCTTTCCTGAAGTCACTCTATTCAAGGAGAAATACAGCATCCTAACACGCTGTGTCGCTCACAGTGCAAGCAACGGGAGAACTTGCCTCGAGGTAAGGCCCTGAAATGCTATGCAGAAGCGGAGGTGTGTAGCCGTTTCCATGAGGCCGTAGTCGCCGCTCTGCAGCATTTTAACGCCAGTACGCTTTTCAGGACTCCTAGGTGCCTCGCCTGGAAACCCTATTCCCTGCAAGAAGAGCAAGTACCCTCAGGCTCCCCTGGCCCTTCTAAGCAATATCCAGGCCCGTAGCTTTCCGACTCACAGTGTGTATGCCGAGTGTAGGGCAACACAGTGCACTCTTATTGGGACATCTTGAGTAAGCCAGCACTCATACAGGTTCACGAGCACCGTTCTAGCAAGTTCCCACATGCCGTGGAAGTCGCACTCATTCCCTGGTCTGAGCTGCACAGAGAAAAAGACTAGGCTTCTCCTTCCATCCAGGACCTCCTACCTGAAGTCACCCTGCCTCCAGGAAGAAGACGACTTGCCTTCCTATTGCAACTAAAGCACAGTTTTTCCTGAAGCACTGCAGACTTTTGAAGAGGCACGGGCCCAGAGGCCTAGCTTGGGCTTTCCTTGGTGAGGCCGTTCACTAGATGCAGAACACCCTGCCTCGAGAAGTTGATTAAGGGAGGAAAACAGTGTGTACTCTGTGTCTCATTGGACTTGTTAAAAACCACAGAGATGTATGCTGCCTGTGCCCATGGAAATGGGGGCATGATGGTACTAGCCTTGCTTTCCATTTGGAAAGCTCCATTCTTGCCGCCGGGAAGCTCCCTGAAATTCTCTGCTGTTGACAGGCCTCTGGTCCCTCTACATTGGTGTGGGAAGAAAATGAGTTTTCTCTGGCTACACACGGAGCTTCTTTGGCCGGGGTGGGGCTCACCTTGCCATGCTCTAGAGCTAAAGGGAATCTCAACGTGAGTCCTTGCCTCGAGGTAAGGCCCTTGAGTAGCCCTGCAGAAAGGGAGGCATTCAGCTCTTTCCATTAGTTCTTAGTCGCTGTTCTCCTTTACTTTAAAGGAAGTACCCTTTTCAGGACTCCTAGGCCTCTCGGGTGAGCATCATTTTTGTTCCAAGATCCCTGAGTATCTCCACACCCCTGTAGGCCTGCTGAGCAACAACGAGGCCCATTGGTCCCTCGGAGTTCCTCTGTGTCTGCTGAGTCATGGGCAACACACTGCACTCTTTCTTGTCATATCTTGATTCACAGCACTCGCACAAGTTCACGAGCACCGTTCTAGCAAGTTCCAACATGCCGTGGAAGTCGAACTCATTCTTTAGACTGAGCTGCACAGAGGAAAAACACTAGGCTTCTTCTTCCATCTAAGACCTCTTACCTGAAGTTACACTGCCATCAGGAGAAACACTGCTTGCATTCTTATTGCAACTAAAGCAGAGTTTTTCCTGTAGCACTGCAGGCTTTTGAAGAGGCACGGGCCCATGGGCCTAGCTAGGGCCTTCCTTGGTGAGG
The DNA here is from genome assembly GCF_965194805.1 of Balaenoptera borealis. Taxonomy (NCBI): domain Eukaryota; kingdom Metazoa; phylum Chordata; class Mammalia; order Artiodactyla; family Balaenopteridae; genus Balaenoptera; species Balaenoptera borealis. The sequence goes on from NW_028123347.1 coordinate 170,246, forward strand.
CCGTTCACAAGACGCAGAACACCCTGCCTCGAGAAGTTGATTCAGGGAAGCAACCAGTGTGTACCCTGTGGTTCTTTTGACTTGTTAGAAACCACAGAGATGTATGCTGCCTGTGCCCATGGTAATGGGGGCATGATGGTACTAGCCTTGCTTTCCATTTGGAAAGCCCCATTCTTGCCGCCGTGAAGCTCCCTGAAATTCTCTGCTGTTAACAGCTCTCTGGCCACTGTAGGCATGGGTGTGGGAAGAAAATGAGATTTCTCTGGCTACACACGGAGCTTCATTGGCCCGGTTGGGGCTCACCTTGCCATGCTCTAGAGCTAAAGGGAATCTCAACGTGAGTCCTTGCCTCGAGGTAAGGCCCTGAGTAGCCCTGCAGAAAGGGAGGCATGCAGCTCTTTCCATGAGCTCTTAGTGGAGGTTCCGCTTTATGTTAAAGGAAGCACCCTTTTCAGGACTCCTAGGCCCTTCGGGTGAGCATCATTTTTGTTCCAAGATCACTGACGCCCTCCACACCCCTGTGGGCCTGCTGAGCAGCATTGATTCCCATACGACCCTCGGAGGCCCTCTGTGTCTGCCGAGTCTCTGGCAACACACTGTACGTTACTTCAATAGAGCTATATTTCCAGAGCACTCGAACAGCATCAGAACCACATTTCTAGGCAGTCCAACATGTCCTGCCAAGTTTTCGAGATTGCCCTCGTCTGAGCTGCCCTGAGAACACACTCTTCTTAGAATTTATCGAGGACCTCTTTCCTGAAGTCACTCTATTCAAGGAGAAATACAGCATCCTAACACGCTGTGTCGCTCACAGTGCAAGCAACGGGAGAACTTGCCTCGAGGTAAGGCCCTGAAATGCTATGCAGAAGCGGAGGTGTGTAGCCGTTTCCATGAGGCCGTAGTCGCCGCTCTGCAGCATTTTAACGCCAGTACGCTTTTCAGGACTCCTAGGTGCCTCGCCTGGAAACCCTATTCCCTGCAAGAAGAGCAAGTACCCTCAGGCTCCCCTGGCCCTTCTAAGCAATATCCAGGCCCGTAGCTTTCCGACTCACAGTGTGTATGCCGAGTGTAGGGCAACACAGTGCACTCTTATTGGGACATCTTGAGTAAGCCAGCACTCATACAAGGTTCACGAGCACCGTTCTAGCAAGTTCCCACATGCCGTGGAAGTCGCACTCATTCCCTGGTCTGAGCTGCACAGAGAAAAACACTAGGCTTCTCCTTCCATCCAGGACCTCCTACCTGAAGTCACCCTGCCTCCAGGAAGAAGACGACTTGCCTTCCTATTGCAACTAAAGCACAGTTTTTCCTGAAGCACTGCAGACTTTTGAAGAGCCACGGGCCCAGAGGCCTAGCTTGGGCTTTCCTTGGTGAGGCCGTTCACTAGATGCAGAACACCCTGCCTCGAGAAGTTGATTAAGGGAGGAAAACAGTGTGTACTCTGTGTCTCATTGGACTTGTTAAAAACCACAGAGATGTATGCTGCCTGTGCCCATGGAAATGGGGGCATGATGGTACTAGCCTTGCTTTCCATTTGGAAAGCTCCATTCTTGCCGCCGGGAAGCTCCCTGAAATTCTCTGCTGTTGACAGGCCTCTGGTCCCTCTACATTGGTGTGGGAAGAAAATGAGTTTTCTCTGGCTACACACGGAGCTTCTTTGGCCGGGGTGGGGCTCACCTTGCCATGCTCTAGAGCTAAAGGGAATCTCAACGTGAGTCCTTGCCTCGAGGTAAGGCCCTTGAGTAGCCCTGCAGAAAGGGAGGCATTCAGCTCTTTCCATTAGTTCTTAGTCGCTGTTCTCCTTTACTTTAAAGGAAGTACCCTTTTCAGGACTCCTAGGCCTCTCGGGTGAGCATCATTTTTGTTCCAAGATCCCTGAGTATCTCCACACCCCTGTAGGCCTGCTGAGCAACAACGAGGCCCATTGGTCCCTCGGAGTTCCTCTGTGTCTGCTGAGTCATGGGCAACACACTGCACTCTTTCTTGTCATATCTTGATTCACAGCACTCGCACAAGTTCACGAGCACCGTTCTAGCAAGTTCCAACATGCCGTGGAAGTCGAACTCATTCTTTAGACTGAGCTGCACAGAGGAAAAACACTAGGCTTCTTCTTCCATCTAAGACCTCTTACCTGAAGTTACACTGCCATCAGGAGAAACACTGCTTGCATTCTTATTGCAACTAAAGCAGAGTTTTTCCTGTAGCACTGCAGGCTTTTGAAGAGGCACGGGCCCATGGGCCTAGCTAGGGCCTTCCTTGGTGAGGCCGTTCACAAGACGCAGAACACCCTGCCTCGAGAAGTTGATTCAGGGAAGCAACCAGTGTGTACCCTGTGGTTCTTTTGACTTGTTAGAAACCACAGAGATGTATGCTGCCTGTGCCCATGGTAATGGGGGCATGATGGTACTAGCCTTGCTTTCCATTTGGAAAGCCCCATTCTTGCCGCCGTGAAGCTCCCTGAAATTCTCTGCTGTTAACAGCTCTCTGGCCACTGTAGGCATGGGTGTGGGAAGAAAATGAGATTTCTCTGGCTACACACGGAGCTTCATTGGCCCGGTTGGGGCTCACCTTGCCATGCTCTAGAGCTAAAGGGAATCTCAACGTGAGTCCTTGCCTCGAGGTAAGGCCCTGAGTAGCCCTGCAGAAAGGGAGGCATGCAGCTCTTTCCATGAGCTCTTAGTGGAGGTTCCGCTTTATGTTAAAGGAAGCACCCTTTTCAGGACTCCTAGGCCCTTCGGGTGAGCATCATTTTTGTTCCAAGATCACTGACGCCCTCCACACCCCTGTGGGCCTGCTGAGCAGCATTGATTCCCATACGACCCTCGGAGGCCCTCTGTGTCTGCCGAGTCTCTGGCAACACACTGTACGTTACTTCAATAGAGCTATATTTCCAGAGCACTCGAACAGCATCAGAACCACATTTCTAGGCAGTCCAACATGTCCTGCAAGTTTTCGAGATTGCCCTCGTCTGAGCTGCCCTGAGAACACACTCTTCTTAGAATTTATCGAGGACCTCTTTCCTGAAGTCACTCTATTCAAGGAGAAATACAGCATCCTAACACGCTGTGTCGCTCACAGTGCAAGCAACGGGAGAACTTGCCTCGAGGTAAGGCCCTGAAATGCTATGCAGAAGCGGAGGTGTGTAGCCGTTTCCATGAGGCCGTAGTCGCCGCTCTGCAGCATTTTAACGCCAGTACGCTTTTCAGGACTCCTAGGTGCCTCGCCTGGAAACCCTATTCCCTGCAAGAAGAGCAAGTACCCTCAGGCTCCCCTGGCCCTTCTAAGCAATATCCAGGCCCGTAGCTTTCCGACTCACAGTGTGTATGCCGAGTGTAGGGCAACACAGTGCACTCTTATTGGGACATCTTGAGTAAGCCAGCACTCATACAAGGTTCACGAGCACCGTTCTAGCAAGTTCCCACATGCCGTGGAAGTCGCACTCATTCCCTGGTCTGAGCTGCACAGAGAAAAACACTAGGCTTCTCCTTCCATCCAGGACCTCCTACCTGAAGTCACCCTGCCTCCAGGAAGAAGACGACTTGCCTTCCTATTGCAACTAAAGCACAGTTTTTCCTGAAGCACTGCAGACTTTTGAAGAGGCACGGGCCCAGAGGCCTAGCTTGGGCTTTCCTTGGTGAGGCCGTTCACTAGATGCAGAACACCCTGCCTCGAGAAGTTGATTAAGGGAGGAAAACAGTGTGTACTCTGTGTCTCATTGGACTTGTTAAAAACCACAGAGATGTATGCTGCCTGTGCCCATGGAAATGGGGGCATGATGGTACTAGCCTTGCTTTCCATTTGGAAAGCTCCATTCTTGCCGCCGGGAAGCTCCCTGAAATTCTCTGCTGTTGACAGGCCTCTGGTCCCTCTACATTGGTGTGGGAAGAAAATGAGTTTTCTCTGGCTACACACGGAGCTTCTTTGGCCGGGGTGGGGCTCACCTTGCCATGCTCTAGAGCTAAAGGGAATCTCAACGTGAGTCCTTGCCTCGAGGTAAGGCCCTTGAGTAGCCCTGCAGAAAGGGAGGCATTCAGCTCTTTCCATTAGTTCTTAGTCGCTGTTCTCCTTTACTTTAAAGGAAGTACCCTTTTCAGGACTCCTAGGCCTCTCGGGTGAGCATCATTTTTGTTCCAAGATCCCTGAGTATCTCCACACCCCTGTAGGCCTGCTGAGCAACAACGAGGCCCATTGGTCCCTCGGAGTTCCTCTGTGTCTGCTGAGTCATGGGCAACACACTGCACTCTTTCTTGTCATATCTTGATTCACAGCACTCGCACAAGTTCACGAGCACCGTTCTAGCAAGTTCCAACATGCCGTGGAAGTCGAACTCATTCTTTAGACTGAGCTGCACAGAGGAAAAACACTAGGCTTCTTCTTCCATCTAAGACCTCTTACCTGAAGTTACACTGCCATCAGGAGAAACACTGCTTGCATTCTTATTGCAACTAAAGCAGAGTTTTTCCTGTAGCACTGCAGGCTTTTGAAGAGGCACGGGCCCATGGGCCTAGCTAGGGCCTTCCTTGGTGAGGCCGTTCACAAGACGCAGAACACCCTGCCTCGAGAAGTTGATTCAGGGAAGCAACCAGTGTGTACCCTGTGGTTCTTTTGACTTGTTAGAAACCACAGAGATGTATGCTGCCTGTGCCCATGGTAATGGGGGCATGATGGTACTAGCCTTGCTTTCCATTTGGAAAGCCCCATTCTTGCCGCCGTGAAGCTCCCTGAAATTCTCTGCTGTTAACAGCTCTCTGGCCACTGTAGGCATGGGTGTGGGAAGAAAATGAGATTTCTCTGGCTACACATGGAGCTTCATTGGCCCGGTTGGGGCTCACCTTGCCATGCTCTAGAGCTAAAGGGAATCTCAACGTGAGTCCTTGCCTCGAGGTAAGGCCCTGAGTAGCCCTGCAGAAAGGGAGGCATGCAGCTCTTTCCATGAGCTCTTAGTGGAGGTTCCGCTTTATGTTAAAGGAAGCACCCTTTTCAGGACTCCTAGGCCCTTCGGGTGAGCATCATTTTTGTTCCAAGATCACTGACGCCCTCCACACCCCTGTGGGCCTGCTGAGCAGCATTGATTCCCATACGACCCTCGGAGGCCCTCTGTGTCTGCCGAGTCTCTGGCAACACACTGTACGTTACTTCAATAGAGCTATATTTCCAGAGCACTCAAACAGCATCAGAACCACATTTCTAGGCAGTCCAACATGTCCTGCAAGTTTTCGAGATTGCCCTCGTCTGAGCTGCCCTGAGAACACACTCTTCTTAGAATTTATCGAGGACCTCTTTCCTGAAGTCACTCTATTCAAGGAGAAATACAGCATCCTAACACGCTGTGTCGCTCACAGTGCAAGCAACGGGAGAACTTGCCTCGAGGTAAGGCCCTGAAATGCTATGCAGAAGCGGAGGTGTGTAGCCGTTTCCATGAGGCCGTAGTCGCCGCTCTGCAGCATTTTAACGCCAGTACGCTTTTCAGGACTCCTAGGTGCCTCGCCTGGAAACCCTATTCCCTGCAAGAAGAGCAAGTACCCTCAGGCTCCCCTGGCCCTTCTAAGCAATATCCAGGCCCGTAGCTTTCCGACTCACAGTGTGTATGCCGAGTGTAGGGCAACACAGTGCACTCTTATTGGGACATCTTGAGTAAGCCAGCACTCATACAGGTTCACGAGCACCGTTCTAGCAAGTTCCCACATGCCGTGGAAGTCGCACTCATTCCCTGGTCTGAGCTGCACAGAGAAAAACACTAGGCTTCTCCTTCCATCCAGGACCTCCTACCTGAAGTCACCCTGCCTCCAGGAAGAAGACGACTTGCCTTCCTATTGCAACTAAAGCACAGTTTTTCCTGAAGCACTGCAGACTTTTGAAGAGGCACGGGCCCAGAGGCCTAGCTTGGGCTTTCCTTGGTGAGGCCGTTCACTAGATGCAGAACACCCTGCCTCGAGAAGTTGATTAAGGGAGGAAAACAGTGTGTACTCTGTGTCTCATTGGACTTGTTAAAAACCACAGAGATGTATGCTGCCTGTGCCCATGGAAATGGGGGCATGATGGTACTAGCCTTGCTTTCCATTTGGAAAGCTCCATTCTTGCCGCCGGGAAGCTCCCTGAAATTCTCTGCTGTTGACAGGCCTCTGGTCCCTCTACATTGGTGTGGGAAGAAAATGAGTTTTCTCTGGCTACACACGGAGCTTCTTTGGCCGGGGTGGGGCTCACCTTGCCATGCTCTAGAGCTAAAGGGAATCTCAACGTGAGTCCTTGCCTCGAGGTAAGGCCCTTGAGTAGCCCTGCAGAAAGGGAGGCATTCAGCTCTTTCCATTAGTTCTTAGTCGCTGTTCTCCTTTACTTTAAAGGAAGTACCCTTTTCAGGACTCCTAGGCCTCTCGGGTGAGCATCATTTTTGTTCCAAGATCCCTGAGTATCTCCACACCCCTGTAGGCCTGCTGAGCAACAACGAGGCCCATTGGTCCCTCGGAGTTCCTCTGTGTCTGCTGAGTCATGGGCAACACACTGCACTCTTTCTTGTCATATCTTGATTCACAGCACTCGCACAAGTTCACGAGCACCGTTCTAGCAAGTTCCAACATGCCGTGGAAGTCGAACTCATTCTTTAGACTGAGCTGCACAGAGGAAAAACACTAGGCTTCTTCTTCCATCTAAGACCTCTTACCTGAAGTTACACTGCCATCAGGAGAAACACTGCTTGCATTCTTATTGCAACTAAAGCAGAGTTTTTCCTGTAGCACTGCAGGCTTTTGAAGAGGCACGGGCCCATGGGCCTAGCTAGGGCCTTCCTTGGTGAGGCCGTTCACAAGACGCAGAACACCCTGCCTCGAGAAGTTGATTCAGGGAAGCAACCAGTGTGTACCCTGTGGTTCTTTTGACTTGTTAGAAACCACAGAGATGTATGCTGCCTGTGCCCATGGTAATGGGGGCATGATGGTACTAGCCTTGCTTTCCATTTGGAAAGCCCCATTCTTGCCGCCGTGAAGCTCCCTGAAATTCTCTGCTGTTAACAGCTCTCTGGCCACTGTAGGCATGGGTGTGGGAAGAAAATGAGATTTCTCTGGCTACACACGGAGCTTCATTGGCCCGGTTGGGGCTCACCTTGCCATGCTCTAGAGCTAAAGGGAATCTCAACGTGAGTCCTTGCCTCGAGGTAAGGCCCTGAGTAGCCCTGCAGAAAGGGAGGCATGCAGCTCTTTCCATGAGCTCTTAGTGGAGGTTCCGCTTTATGTTAAAGGAAGCACCCTTTTCAGGACTCCTAGGCCCTTCGGGTGAGCATCATTTTTGTTCCAAGATCACTGACGCCCTCCACACCCCTGTGGGCCTGCTGAGCAGCATTGATTCCCATACGACCCTCGGAGGCCCTCTGTGTCTGCCGAGTCTCTGGCAACACACTGTACGTTACTTCAATAGAGCTATATTTCCAGAGCACTCGAACAGCATCAGAACCACATTTCTAGGCAGTCCAACATGTCCTGCAAGTTTTCGAGATTGCCCTCGTCTGAGCTGCCCTGAGAACACACTCTTCTTAGAATTTATCGAGGACCTCTTTCCTGAAGTCACTCTATTCAAGGAGAAATACAGCATCCTAACACGCTGTGTCGCTCACAGTGCAAGCAACGGGAGAACTTGCCTCGAGGTAAGGCCCTGAAATGCTATGCAGAAGCGGAGGTGTGTAGCCGTTTCCATGAGGCCGTAGTCGCCGCTCTGCAGCATTTTAACGCCAGTACGCTTTTCAGGACTCCTAGGTGCCTCGCCTGGAAACCCTATTCCCTGCAAGAAGAGCAAGTACCCTCAGGCTCCCCTGGCCCTTCTAAGCAATATCCAGGCCCGTAGCTTTCCGACTCACAGTGTGTATGCCGAGTGTAGGGCAACACAGTGCACTCTTATTGGGACATCTTGAGTAAGCCAGCACTCATACAGGTTCACGAGCACCGTTCTAGCAAGTTCCCACATGCCGTGGAAGTCGCACTCATTCCCTGGTCTGAGCTGCACAGAGAAAAACACTAGGCTTCTCCTTCCATCCAGGACCTCCTACCTGAAGTCACCCTGCCTCCAGGAAGAAGACGACTTGCCTTCCTATTGCAACTAAAGCACAGTTTTTCCTGAAGCACTGCAGACTTTTGAAGAGGCACGGGCCCAGAGGCCTAGCTTGGGCTTTCCTTGGTGAGGCCGTTCACTAGATGCAGAACACCCTGCCTCGAGAAGTTGATTAAGGGAGGAAAACAGTGTGTACTCTGTGTCTCATTGGACTTGTTAAAAACCACAGAGATGTATGCTGCCTGTGCCCATGGAAATGGGGGCATGATGGTACTAGCCTTGCTTTCCATTTGGAAAGCTCCATTCTTGCCGCCGGGAAGCTCCCTGAAATTCTCTGCTGTTGACAGGCCTCTGGTCCCTCTACATTGGTGTGGGAAGAAAATGAGTTTTCTCTGGCTACACACGGAGCTTCTTTGGCCGGGGTGGGGCTCACCTTGCCATGCTCTAGAGCTAAAGGGAATCTCAACGTGAGTCCTTGCCTCGAGGTAAGGCCCTTGAGTAGCCCTGCAGAAAGGGAGGCATTCAGCTCTTTCCATTAGTTCTTAGTCGCTGTTCTCCTTTACTTTAAAGGAAGTACCCTTTTCAGGACTCCTAGGCCTCTCGGGTGAGCATCATTTTTGTTCCAAGATCCCTGAGTATCTCCACACCCCTGTAGGCCTGCTGAGCAACAACGAGGCCCATTGGTCCCTCGGAGTTCCTCTGTGTCTGCTGAGTCATGGGCAACACACTGCACTCTTTCTTGTCATATCTTGATTCACAGCACTCGCACAAGTTCACGAGCACCGTTCTAGCAAGTTCCAACATGCCGTGGAAGTCGAACTCATTCTTTAGACTGAGCTGCACAGAGGAAAAACACTAGGCTTCTTCTTCCATCTAAGACCTCTTACCTGAAGTTACACTGCCATCAGGAGAAACACTGCTTGCATTCTTATTGCAACTAAAGCAGAGTTTTTCCTGTAGCACTGCAGGCTTTTGAAGAGGCACGGGCCCATGGGCCTAGCTAGGGCCTTCCTTGGTGAGGCCGTTCACAAGACGCAGAACACCCTGCCTCGAGAAGTTGATTCAGGGAAGCAACCAGTGTGTACCCTGTGGTTCTTTTGACTTGTTAGAAACCACAGAGATGTATGCTGCCTGTGCCCATGGTAATGGGGGCATGATGGTACTAGCCTTGCTTTCCATTTGGAAAGCCCCATTCTTGCCGCCGTGAAGCTCCCTGAAATTCTCTGCTGTTAACAGCTCTCTGGCCACTGTAGGCATGGGTGTGGGAAGAAAATGAGATTTCTCTGGCTACACACGGAGCTTCATTGGCCCGGTTGGGGCTCACCTTGCCATGCTCTAGAGCTAAAGGGAATCTCAACGTGAGTCCTTGCCTCGAGGTAAGGCCCTGAGTAGCCCTGCAGAAAGGGAGGCATGCAGCTCTTTCCATGAGCTCTTAGTGGAGGTTCCGCTTTATGTTAAAGGAAGCACCCTTTTCAGGACTCCTAGGCCCTTCGGGTGAGCATCATTTTTGTTCCAAGATCACTGACGCCCTCCACACCCCTGTGGGCCTGCTGAGCAGCATTGATTCCCATACGACCCTCGGAGGCCCTCTGTGTCTGCCGAGTCTCTGGCAACACACTGTACGTTACTTCAATAGAGCTATATTTCCAGAGCACTCGAACAGCATCAGAACCACATTTCTAGGCAGTCCAACATGTCCTGCAAGTTTTCGAGATTGCCCTCGTCTGAGCTGCCCTGAGAACACACTCTTCTTAGAATTTATCGAGGACCTCTTTCCTGAAGTCACTCTATTCAAGGAGAAATACAGCATCCTAACACGCTGTGTCGCTCACAGTGCAAGCAACGGGAGAACTTGCCTCGAGGTAAGGCCCTGAAATGCTATGCAGAAGCGGAGGTGTGTAGCCGTTTCCATGAGGCCGTAGTCGCCGCTCTGCAGCATTTTAACGCCAGTACGCTTTTCAGGACTCCTAGGTGCCTCGCCTGGAAACCCTATTCCCTGCAAGAAGAGCAAGTACCCTCAGGCTCCCCTGGCCCTTCTAAGCAATATCCAGGCCCGTAGCTTTCCGACTCACAGTGTGTATGCCGAGTGTAGGGCAACACAGTGCACTCTTATTGGGACATCTTGAGTAAGCCAGCACTCATACAGGTTCACGAGCACCGTTCTAGCAAGTTCCCACATGCCGTGGAAGTCGCACTCATTCCCTGGTCTGAGCTGCACAGAGAAAAACACTAGGCTTCTCCTTCCATCCAGGACCTCCTACCTGAAGTCACCCTGCCTCCAGGAAGAAGACGACTTGCCTTCCTATTGCAACTAAAGCACAGTTTTTCCTGAAGCACTGCAGACTTTTGAAGAGGCACGGGCCCAGAGGCCTAGCTTGGGCTTTCCTTGGTGAGGCCGTTCACTAGATGCAGAACACCCTGCCTCGAGAAGTTGATTAAGGGAGGAAAACAGTGTGTACTCTGTGTCTCATTGGACTTGTTAAAAACCACAGAGATGTATGCTGCCTGTGCCCATGGAAATGGGGGCATGATGGTACTAGCCTTGCTTTCCATTTGGAAAGCTCCATTCTTGCCGCCGGGAAGCTCCCTGAAATTCTCTGCTGTTGACAGGCCTCTGGTCCCTCTACATTGGTGTGGGAAGAAAATGAGTTTTCTCTGGCTACACACGGAGCTTCTTTGGCCGGGGTGGGGCTCACCTTGCCATGCTCTAGAGCTAAAGGGAATCTCAACGTGAGTCCTTGCCTCGAGGTAAGGCCCTTGAGTAGCCCTGCAGAAAGGGAGGCATTCAGCTCTTTCCATTAGTTCTTAGTCGCTGTTCTCCTTTACTTTAAAGGAAGTACCCTTTTCAGGACTCCTAGGCCTCTCGGGTGAGCATCATTTTTGTTCCAAGATCCCTGAGTATCTCCACACCCCTGTAGGCCTGCTGAGCAACAACGAGGCCCATTGGTCCCTCGGAGTTCCTCTGTGTCTGCTGAGTCATGGGCAACACACTGCACTCTTTCTTGTCATATCTTGATTCACAGCACTCGCACAAGTTCACGAGCACCGTTCTAGCAAGTTCCAACATGCCGTGGAAGTCGAACTCATTCTTTAGACTGAGCTGCACAGAGGAAAAACACTAGGCTTCTTCTTCCATCTAAGACCTCTTACCTGAAGTTACACTGCCATCAGGAGAAACACTGCTTGCATTCTTATTGCAACTAAAGCAGAGTTTTTCCTGTAGCACTGCAGGCTTTTGAAGAGGCACGGGCCCATGGGCCTAGCTAGGGCCTTCCTTGGTGAGGCCGTTCACAAGACGCAGAACACCCTGCCTCGAGAAGTTGATTCAGGGAAGCAACCAGTGTGTACCCTGTGGTTCTTTTGACTTGTTAGAAACCACAGAGATGTATGCTGCCTGTGCCCATGGTAATGGGGGCATGATGGTACTAGCCTTGCTTTCCATTTGGAAAGCCCCATTCTTGCCGCCGTGAAGCTCCCTGAAATTCTCTGCTGTTAACAGCTCTCTGGCCACTGTAGGCATGGGTGTGGGAAGAAAATGAGATTTCTCTGGCTACACACGGAGCTTCATTGGCCCGGTTGGGGCTCACCTTGCCATGCTCTAGAGCTAAAGGGAATCTCAACGTGAGTCCTTGCCTCGAGGTAAGGCCCTGAGTAGCCCTGCAGAAAGGGAGGCATGCAGCTCTTTCCATGAGCTCTTAGTGGAGGTTCCGCTTTATGTTAAAGGAAGCACCCTTTTCAGGACTCCTAGGCCCTTCGGGTGAGCATCATTTTTGTTCCAAGATCACTGACGCCCTCCACACCCCTGTGGGCCTGCTGAGCAGCATTGATTCCCATACGACCCTCGGAGGCCCTCTGTGTCTGCCGAGTCTCTGGCAACACACTGTACATTACTTCAATAGAGCTATATTTCCAGAGCACTCGAACAGCATCAGAACCACATTTCTAGGCAGTCCAACATGTCCTGCAAGTTTTCGAGATTGCCCTCGTCTGAGCTGCCCTGAGAACACACTCTTCTTAGAATTTATCGAGGACCTCTTTCCTGAAGTCACTCTATTCAAGGAGAAATACAGCATCCTAACACGCTGTGTCGCTCACAGTGCAAGCAACGGGAGAACTTGCCTCGAGGTAAGGCCCTGAAATGCTATGCAGAAGCGGAGGTGTGTAGCCGTTTCCATGAGGCCGTAGTCGCCGCTCTGCAGCATTTTAACGCCAGTACGCTTTTCAGGACTCCTAGGTGCCTCGCCTGGAAACCCTATTCCCTGCAAGAAGAGCAAGTACCCTCAGGCTCCCCTGGCCCTTCTAAGCAATATCCAGGCCCGTAGCTTTCCAACTCACAGTGTGTATGCCGAGTGTAGGGCAACACAGTGCACTCTTATTGGGACATCTTGAGTAAGCCAGCACTCATACAGGTTCACGAGCACCATTCTAGCAAGTTCCCACATGCCGTGGAAGTCGCACTCATTCCCTGGTCTGAGCTGCACAGAGAAAAACACTAGGCTTCTCCTTCCATCCAGGACCTCCTACCTGAAGTCACCCTGCCTCCAGGAAGAAGACGACTTGCCTTCCTATTGCAACTAAAGCACAGTTTTTCCTGAAGCACTGCAGACTTTTGAAGAGGCACGGGCCCAGAGGCCTAGCTTGGGCTTTCCTTGGTGAGGCCGTTCACTAGATGCAGAACACCCTGCCTCGAGAAGTTGATTAAGGGAGGAAAACACTGTGTACTCTGTGTCTCATTGGACTTGTTAAAAACCACAGAGATGTATGCTGCCTGTGCCCATGGAAATGGGGGCATGATGGTACTAGCCTTGCTTTCCATTTGGAAAGCTCCATTCTTGCCGCCGGGAAGCTCCCTGAAATTCTCTGCTGTTGACAGGCCTCTGGTCCCTCTACATTGGTGTGGGAAGAAAATGAGTTTTCTCTGGCTACACACGGAGCTTCTTTGGCCGGGGTGGGGCTCACCTTGCCATGCTCTAGAGCTAAAGGGAATCTCAACGTGAGTCCTTGCCTCGAGGTAAGGCCCTTGAGTAGCCCTGCAGAAAGGGAGGCATTCAGCTCTTTCCATTAGTTCTTAGTCGCTGTTCTCCTTTACTTTAAAGGAAGTACCCTTTTCAGGACTCCTAGGCCTCTCGGGTGAGCATCATTTTTGTTCCAAGATCCCTGAGTATCTCCACACCCCTGTAGGCCTGCTGAGCAACAACGAGGCCCATTGGTCCCTCGGAGTTCCTCTGTGTCTGCTGAGTCATGGGCAACACACTGCACTCTTTCTTGTCATATCTTGATTCACAGCACTCGCACAAGTTCACGAGCACCGTTCTAGCAAGTTCCAACATGCCGTGGAAGTCGAACTCATTCTTTAGACTGAGCTGCACAGAGGAAAAACACTAGGCTTCTTCTTCCATCTAAGACCTCTTACCTGAAGTTACACTGCCATCAGGAGAAACACTGCTTGCATTCTTATTGCAACTAAAGCAGAGTTTTTCCTGTAGCACTGCAGGCTTTTGAAGAGGCACGGGCCCATGGGCCTAGCTAGGGCCTTCCTTGGTGAGGCCGTTCACAAGACGCAGAACACCCTGCCTCGAGAAGTTGATTCAGGGAAGCAACCAGTGTGTACCCTGTGGTTCTTTTGACTTGTTAGAAACCACAGAGATGTATGCTGCCTGTGCCCATGGTAATGGGGGCATGATGGTACTAGCCTTGCTTTCCATTTGGAAAGCCCCATTCTTGCCGCCGTGAAGCTCCCTGAAATTCTCTGCTGTTAACAGCTCTCTGGCCACTGTAGGCATGGGTGTGGGAAGAAAATGAGATTTCTCTGGCTACACACGGAGCTTCATTGGCCCGGTTGGGGCTCACCTTGCCATGCTCTAGAGCTAAAGGGAATCTCAACGTGAGTCCTTGCCTCGAGGTAAGGCCCTGAGTAGCCCTGCAGAAAGGGAGGCATGCAGCTCTTTCCATGAGCTCTTAGTGGAGGTTCCGCTTTATGTTAAAGGAAGCACCCTTTTCAGGACTCCTAGGCCCTTCGGGTGAGCATCATTTTTGTTCCAAGATCACTGACGCCCTCCACACCCCTGTGGGCCTGCTGAGCAGCATTGATTCCCATACGACCCTCGGAGGCCCTCTGTGTCTGCCGAGTCTCTGGCAACACACTGTACGTTACTTCAATAGAGCTATATTTCCAGAGCACTCGAACAGCATCAGAACCACATTTCTAGGCAGTCCAACATGTCCTGCAAGTTTTCGAGATTGCCCTCGTCTGAGCTGCCCTGAGAACACACTCTTCTTAGAATTTATCGAGGACCTCTTTCCTGAAGTCACTCTATTCAAGGAGAAATACAGCATCCTAACATGCTGTGTCGCTCACAGTGCAAGCAACGGGAGAACTTGCCTCGAGGTAAGGCCCTGAAATGCTATGCAGAAGCGGAGGTGTGTAGCCGTTTCCATGAGGCCGTAGTCGCCGCTCTGCAGCATTTTAACGCCAGTACGCTTTTCAGGACTCCTAGGTGCCTCGCCTGGAAACCCTATTCCCTGCAAGAAGAGCAAGTACCCTCAGGCTCCCCTGGCCCTTCTAAGCAATATCCAGGCCCGTAGCTTTCCGACTCACAGTGTGTATGCCGAGTGTAGGGCAACACAGTGCACTCTTATTGGGACATCTTGAGTAAGCCAGCACTCATACAAGGTTCACGAGCACCGTTCTAGCAAGTTCCCACATGCCGTGGAAGTCGCACTCATTCCCTGGTCTGAGCTGCACAGAGAAAAACACTAGGCTTCTCCTTCCATCCAGGACCTCCTACCTGAAGTCACCCTGCCTCCAGGAAGAAGACGACTTGCCTTCCTATTGCAACTAAAGCACAGTTTTTCCTGAAGCACTGCAGACTTTTGAAGAGGCACGGGCCCAGAGGCCTAGCTTGGGCTTTCCTTGGTGAGGCCGTTCACTAGATGCAGAACACCCTGCCTCGAGAAGTTGATTAAGGGAGGAAAACAGTGTGTACTCTGTGTCTCATTGGACTTGTTAAAAACCACAGAGATGTATGCTGCCTGTGCCCATGGAAATGGGGGCATGATGGTACTAGCCTTGCTTTCCATTTGGAAAGCTCCATTCTTGCCGCCGGGAAGCTCCCTGAAATTCTCTGCTGTTGACAGGCCTCTGGTCCCTCTACATTGGTGTGGGAAGAAAATGAGTTTTCTCTGGCTACACACGGAGCTTCTTTGGCCGGGGTGGGGCTCACCTTGCCATGCTCTAGAGCTAAAGGGAATCTCAACGTGAGTCCTTGCCTCGAGGTAAGGCCCTGAGTAGCCCTGCAGAAAGGGAGGCATTCAGCTCTTTCCATTAGTTCTTAGTCGCTGTTCTCCTTTACTTTAAAGGAAGTACCCTTTTCAGGACTCCTAGGCCTCTCGGGTGAGCATCATTTTTGTTCCAAGATCCCTGAGTATCTCCACACCCCTGTAGGCCTGCTGAGCAACAACGAGGCCCATTGGTCCCTCGGAGTTCCTCTGTGTCTGCTGAGTCATGGGCAACACACTGCACTCTTTCTTGTCATATCTTGATTCACAGCACTCGCACAAGTTCACGAGCACCGTTCTAGCAAGTTCCAACATGCCGTGGAAGTCGAACTCATTCTTTAGACTGAGCTGCACAGAGGAAAAACACTAGGCTTCTTCTTCCATCTAAGACCTCTTACCTGAAGTTACACTGCCATCAGGAGAAACACTGCTTGCATTCTTATTGCAACTAAAGCAGAGTTTTTCCTGTAGCACTGCAGGCTTTTGAAGAGGCACGGGCCCATGGGCCTAGCTAGGGCCTTCCTTGGTGAGGCCGTTCACAAGACGCAGAACACCCTGCCTCGAGAAGTTGATTCAGGGAAGCAACCAGTGTGTACCCTGTGGTTCTTTTGACTTGTTAGAAACCACAGAGATGTATGCTGCCTGTGCCCATGGTAATGGGGGCATGATGGTACTAGCCTTGCTTTCCATTTGGAAAGCCCCATTCTTGCCGCCGTGAAGCTCCCTGAAATTCTCTGCTGTTAACAGCTCTCTGGCCACTGTAGGCATGGGTGTGGGAAGAAAATGAGATTTCTCTGGCTACACACGGAGCTTCATTGGCCCGGTTGGGGCTCACCTTGCCATGCTCTAGAGCTAAAGGGAATCTCAACGTGAGTCCTTGCCTCGAGGTAAGGCCCTGAGTAGCCCTGCAGAAAGGGAGGCATGCAGCTCTTTCCATGAGCTCTTAGTGGAGGTTCCGCTTTATGTTAAAGGAAGCACCCTTTTCAGGACTCCTAGGCCCTTCGGGTGAGCATCATTTTTGTTCCAAGATCACTGACGCCCTCCACACCCCTGTGGGCCTGCTGAGCAGCATTGATTCCCATACGACCCTCGGAGGCCCTCTGTGTCTGCCGAGTCTCTGGCAACACACTGTACGTTACTTCAATAGAGCTATATTTCCAGAGCACTCGAACAGCATCAGAACCACATTTCTAGGCAGTCCAACATGTCCTGCAAGTTTTCGAGATTGCCCTCGTCTGAGCTGCCCTGAGAACACACTCTTCTTAGAATTTATCGAGGACCTCTTTCCTGAAGTCACTCTATTCAAGGAGAAATACAGCATCCTAACATGCTGTGTCGCTCACAGTGCAAGCAACGGGAGAACTTGCCTCGAGGTAAGGCCCTGAAATGCTATGCAGAAGCGGAGGTGTGTAGCCGTTTCCATGAGGCCGTAGTCGCCGCTCTGCAGCATTTTAACGCCAGTACGCTTTTCAGGACTCCTAGGTGCCTCGCCTGGAAACCCTATTCCCTGCAAGAAGAGCAAGTACCCTCAGGCTCCCCTGGCCCTTCTAAGCAATATCCAGGCCCGTAGCTTTCCGACTCACAGTGTGTATGCCGAGTGTAGGGCAACACAGTGCACTCTTATTGGGACATCTTGAGTAAGCCAGCACTCATACAAGGTTCACGAGCACCGTTCTAGCAAGTTCCCACATGCCGTGGAAGTCGCACTCATTCCCTGGTCTGAGCTGCACAGAGAAAAACACTAGGCTTCTCCTTCCATCCAGGACCTCCTACCTGAAGTCACCCTGCCTCCAGGAAGAAGACGACTTGCCTTCCTATTGCAACTAAAGCACAGTTTTTCCTGAAGCACTGCAGACTTTTGAAGAGGCACGGGCCCAGAGGCCTAGCTTGGGCTTTCCTTGGTGAGGCCGTTCACTAGATGCAGAACACCCTGCCTCGAGAAGTTGATTAAGGGAGGAAAACAGTGTGTACTCTGTGTCTCATTGGACTTGTTAAAAACCACAGAGATGTATGCTGCCTGTGCCCATGGAAATGGGGGCATGATGGTACTAGCCTTGCTTTCCATTTGGAAAGCTCCATTCTTGCCGCCGGGAAGCTCCCTGAAATTCTCTGCTGTTGACAGGCCTCTGGTCCCTCTACATTGGTGTGGGAAGAAAATGAGTTTTCTCTGGCTACACACGGAGCTTCTTTGGCCGGGGTGGGGCTCACCTTGCCATGCTCTAGAGCTAAAGGGAATCTCAACGTGAGTCCTTGCCTCGAGGTAAGGCCCTGAGTAGCCCTGCAGAAAGGGAGGCATTCAGCTCTTTCCATTAGTTCTTAGTCGCTGTTCTCCTTTACTTTAAAGGAAGTACCCTTTTCAGGACTCCTAGGCCTCTCGGGTGAGCATCATTTTTGTTCCAAGATCCCTGAGTATCTCCACACCCCTGTAGGCCTGCTGAGCAACAACGAGGCCCATTGGTCCCTCGGAGTTCCTCTGTGTCTGCTGAGTCATGGGCAACACACTGCACTCTTTCTTGTCATATCTTGATTCACAGCACTCGCACAAGTTCACGAGCACCGTTCTAGCAAGTTCCAACATGCCGTGGAAGTCGAACTCATTCTTTAGACTGAGCTGCACAGAGGAAAAACACTAGGCTTCTTCTTCCATCTAAGACCTCTTACCTGAAGTTACACTGCCATCAGGAGAAACACTGCTTGCATTCTTATTGCAACTAAAGCAGAGTTTTTCCTGTAGCACTGCAGGCTTTTGAAGAGGCACGGGCCCATGGGCCTAGCTAGGGCCTTCCTTGGTGAGGCCGTTCACAAGACGCAGAACACCCTGCCTCGAGAAGTTGATTCAGGGAAGCAACCAGTGTGTACCCTGTGGTTCTTTTGACTTGTTAGAAACCACAGAGATGTATGCTGCCTGTGCCCATGGTAATGGGGGCATGATGGTACTAGCCTTGCTTTCCATTTGGAAAGCCCCATTCTTGCCGCCGTGAAGCTCCCTGAAATTCTCTGCTGTTAACAGCTCTCTGGCCACTGTAGGCATGGGTGTGGGAAGAAAATGAGATTTCTCTGGCTACACACGGAGCTTCATTGGCCCGGTTGGGGCTCACCTTGCCATGCTCTAGAGCTAAAGGGAATCTCAACGTGAGTCCTTGCCTCGAGGTAAGGCCCTGAGTAGCCCTGCAGAAAGGGAGGCATGCAGCTCTTTCCATGAGCTCTTAGTGGAGGTTCCGCTTTATGTTAAAGGAAGCACCCTTTTCAGGACTCCTAGGCCCTTCGGGTGAGCATCATTTTTGTTCCAAGATCACTGACGCCCTCCACACCCCTGTGGGCCTGCTGAGCAGCATTGATTCCCATACGACCCTCGGAGGCCCTCTGTGTCTGCCGAGTCTCTGGCAACACACTGTACGTTACTTCAATAGAGCTATATTTCCAGAGCACTCGAACAGCATCAGAACCACATTTCTAGGCAGTCCAACATGTCCTGCAAGTTTTCGAGATTGCCCTCGTCTGAGCTGCCCTGAGAACACACTCTTCTTAGAATTTATCGAGGACCTCTTTCCTGAAGTCACTCTATTCAAGGAGAAATACAGCATCCTAACACGCTGTGTCGCTCACAGTGCAAGCAACGGGAGAACTTGCCTCGAGGTAAGGCCCTGAAATGCTATGCAGAAGCGGAGGTGTGTAGCCGTTTCCATGAGGCCGTAGTCGCCGCTCTGCAGCATTTTAACGCCAGTACGCTTTTCAGGACTCCTAGGTGCCTCGCCTGGAAACCCTATTCCCTGCAAGAAGAGCAAGTACCCTCAGGCTCCCCTGGCCCTTCTAAGCAATATCCAGGCCCGTAGCTTTCCGACTCACAGTGTGTATGCCGAGTGTAGGGCAACACAGTGCACTCTTATTGGGACATCTTGAGTAAGCCAGCACTCATACAAGGTTCACGAGCACCGTTCTAGCAAGTTCCCACATGCCGTGGAAGTCGCACTCATTCCCTGGTCTGAGCTGCACAGAGAAAAACACTAGGCTTCTCCTTCCATCCAGGACCTCCTACCTGAAGTCACCCTGCCTCCAGGAAGAAGACGACTTGCCTTCCTATTGCAACTAAAGCACAGTTTTTCCTGAAGCACTGCAGACTTTTGAAGAGGCACGGGCCCAGAGGCCTAGCTTGGGCTTTCCTTGGTGAGGCCGTTCACTAGATGCAGAACACCCTGCCTCGAGAAGTTGATTAAGGGAGGAAAACAGTGTGTACTCTGTGTCTCATTGGACTTGTTAAAAACCACAGAGATGTATGCTGCCTGTGCCCATGGAAATGGGGGCATGATGGTACTAGCCTTGCTTTCCATTTGGAAAGCTCCATTCTTGCCGCCGGGAAGCTCCCTGAAATTCTCTGCTGTTGACAGGCCTCTGGTCCCTCTACATTGGTGTGGGAAGAAAATGAGTTTTCTCTGGCTACACACGGAGCTTCTTTGGCCGGGGTGGGGCTCACCTTGCCATGCTCTAGAGCTAAAGGGAATCTCAACGTGAGTCCTTGCCTCGAGGTAAGGCCCTGAGTAGCCCTGCAGAAAGGGAGGCATTCAGCTCTTTCCATTAGTTCTTAGTCGCTGTTCTCCTTTACTTTAAAGGAAGTACCCTTTTCAGGACTCCTAGGCCTCTCGGGTGAGCATCATTTTTGTTCCAAGATCCCTGAGTATCTCCACACCCCTGTAGGCCTGCTGAGCAACAACGAGGCCCATTGGTCCCTCGGAGTTCCTCTGTGTCTGCTGAGTCATGGGCAACACACTGCACTCTTTCTTGTCATATCTTGATTCACAGCACTCGCACAAGTTCACGAGCACCGTTCTAGCAAGTTCCAACATGCCGTGGAAGTCGAACTCATTCTTTAGACTGAGCTGCACAGAGGAAAAACACTAGGCTTCTTCTTCCATCTAAGACCTCTTACCTGAAGTTACACTGCCATCAGGAGAAACACTGCTTGCATTCTTATTGCAACTAAAGCAGAGTTTTTCCTGTAGCACTGCAGGCTTTTGAAGAGGCACGGGCCCATGGGCCTAGCTAGGGCCTTCCTTGGTGAGGCCGTTCACAAGACGCAGAACACCCTGCCTCGAGAAGTTGATTCAGGGAAGCAACCAGTGTGTACCCTGTGGTTCTTTTGACTTGTTAGAAACCACAGAGATGTATGCTGCCTGTGCCCATGGTAATGGGGGCATGATGGTACTAGCCTTGCTTTCCATTTGGAAAGCCCCATTCTTGCCGCCGTGAAGCTCCCTGAAATTCTCTGCTGTTAACAGCTCTCTGGCCACTGTAGGCATGGGTGTGGGAAGAAAATGAGATTTCTCTGGCTACACACGGAGCTTCATTGGCCCGGTTGGGGCTCACCTTGCCATGCTCTAGAGCTAAAGGGAATCTCAACGTGAGTCCTTGCCTCGAGGTAAGGCCCTGAGTAGCCCTGCAGAAAGGGAGGCATGCAGCTCTTTCCATGAGCTCTTAGTGGAGGTTCCGCTTTATGTTAAAGGAAGCACCCTTTTCAGGACTCCTAGGCCCTTCGGGTGAGCATCATTTTTGTTCCAAGATCACTGACGCCCTCCACACCCCTGTGGGCCTGCTGAGCAGCATTGATTCCCATACGACCCTCGGAGGCCCTCTGTGTCTGCCGAGTCTCTGGCAACACACTGTACGTTACTTCAATAGAGCTATATTTCCAGAGCACTCGAACAGCATGAGAACCACATTTCTAGGCAGTCCAACATGTCCTGCAAGTTTTCGAGATTGCCCTCGTCTGAGCTGCCCTGAGAACACACTCTTCTTAGAATTTATCGAGGACCTCTTTCCTGAAGTCACTCTATTCAAGGAGAAATACAGCATCCTAACATGCTGTGTCGCTCACAGTGCAAGCAACGGGAGAACTTGCCTCGAGGTAAGGCC
Organism: Balaenoptera borealis; assembly: GCF_965194805.1. Lineage (NCBI taxonomy): Eukaryota > Metazoa > Chordata > Mammalia > Artiodactyla > Balaenopteridae > Balaenoptera > Balaenoptera borealis. The sequence continues at coordinate 191,465 of NW_028123347.1, forward strand.
CTGAAATGCTATGCAGAAGCGGAGGTGTGTAGCCGTTTCCATGAGGCCGTAGTCGCCGCTCTGCAGCATTTTAACGCCAGTACGCTTTTCAGGACTCCTAGGTGCCTCGCCTGGAAACCCTATTCCCTGCAAGAAGAGCAAGTACCCTCAGGCTCCCCTGGCCCTTCTAAGCAATATCCAGGCCCGTAGCTTTCCGACTCACAGTGTGTATGCCGAGTGTAGGGCAACACAGTGCACTCTTATTGGGACATCTTGAGTAAGCCAGCACTCATACAGGTTCACGAGCACCGTTCTAGCAAGTTCCCACATGCCGTGGAAGTCGCACTCATTCCCTGGTCTGAGCTGCACAGAGAAAAACACTAGGCTTCTCCTTCCATCCAGGACCTCCTACCTGAAGTCACCCTGCCTCCAGGAAGAAGACGACTTGCCTTCCTATTGCAACTAAAGCACAGTTTTTCCTGAAGCACTGCAGACTTTTGAAGAGGCACGGGCCCAGAGGCCTAGCTTGGGCTTTCCTTGGTGAGGCCGTTCACTAGATGCAGAACACCCTGCCTCGAGAAGTTGATTAAGGGAGGAAAACAGTGTGTACTCTGTGTCTCATTGGACTTGTTAAAAACCACAGAGATGTATGCTGCCTGTGCCCATGGAAATGGGGGCATGATGGTACTAGCCTTGCTTTCCATTTGGAAAGCTCCATTCTTGCCGCCGGGAAGCTCCCTGAAATTCTCTGCTGTTGACAGGCCTCTGGTCCCTCTACATTGGTGTGGGAAGAAAATGAGTTTTCTCTGGCTACACACGGAGCTTCTTTGGCCGGGGTGGGGCTCACCTTGCCATGCTCTAGAGCTAAAGGGAATCTCAACGTGAGTCCTTGCCTCGAGGTAAGGCCCTTGAGTAGCCCTGCAGAAAGGGAGGCATTCAGCTCTTTCCATTAGTTCTTAGTCGCTGTTCTCCTTTACTTTAAAGGAAGTACCCTTTTCAGGACTCCTAGGCCTCTCGGGTGAGCATCATTTTTGTTCCAAGATCCCTGAGTATCTCCACACCCCTGTAGGCCTGCTGAGCAACAACGAGGCCCATTGGTCCCTCGGAGTTCCTCTGTGTCTGCTGAGTCATGGGCAACACACTGCACTCTTTCTTGTCATATCTTGATTCACAGCACTCGCACAAGTTCACGAGCACCGTTCTAGCAAGTTCCAACATGCCGTGGAAGTCGAACTCATTCTTTAGACTGAGCTGCACAGAGGAAAAACACTAGGCTTCTTCTTCCATCTAAGACCTCTTACCTGAAGTTACACTGCCATCAGGAGAAACACTGCTTGCATTCTCATTGCAACTAAAGCAGAGTTTTTCCTGTAGCACTGCAGGCTTTTGAAGAGGCACGGGCCCATGGGCCTAGCTAGGGCCTTCCTTGGTGAGGCCGTTCACAAGACGCAGAACACCCTGCCTCGAGAAGTTGATTCAGGGAAGCAAGCAGTGTGTACCCTGTGGTTCTTTTGACTTGTTAGAAACCACAGAGATGTATGCTGCCTGTGCCCATGGTAATGGGGGCATGATGGTACTAGCCTTGCTTTCCATTTGGAAAGCCCCATTCTTGCCGCCGTGAAGCTCCCTGAAATTCTCTGCTGTTAACAGCTCTCTGGCCACTGTAGGCATGGGTGTGGGAAGAAAATGAGATTTCTCTGGCTACACACGGAGCTTCATTGGCCCGGTTGGGGCTCACCTTGCCATGCTCTAGAGCTAAAGGGAATCTCAACGTGAGTCCTTGCCTCGAGGTAAGGCCCTGAGTAGCCCTGCAGAAAGGGAGGCATGCAGCTCTTTCCATGAGCTCTTAGTGGAGGTTCCGCTTTATGTTAAAGGAAGCACCCTTTTCAGGACTCCTAGGCCCTTCGGGTGAGCATCATTTTTGTTCCAAGATCACTGACGCCCTCCACACCCCTGTGGGCCTGCTGAGCAGCATTGATTCCCATACGACCCTCGGAGGCCCTCTGTGTCTGCCGAGTCTCTGGCAACACACTGTACGTTACTTCAATAGAGCTATATTTCCAGAGCACTCGAACAGCATCAGAACCACATTTCTAGGCAGTCCAACATGTCCTGCAAGTTTTCGAGATTGCCCTCGTCTGAGCTGCCCTGAGAACACACTCTTCTTAGAATTTATCGAGGACCTCTTTCCTGAAGTCACTCTATTCAAGGAGAAATACAGCATCCTAACATGCTGTGTCGCTCACAGTGCAAGCAACGGGAGAACTTGCCTCGAGGTAAGGCCCTGAAATGCTATGCAGAAGCGGAGGTGTGTAGCCGTTTCCATGAGGCCGTAGTCGCCGCTCTGCAGCATTTTAACGCCAGTACGCTTTTCAGGACTCCTAGGTGCCTCGCCTGGAAACCCTATTCCCTGCAAGAAGAGCAAGTACCCTCAGGCTCCCCTGGCCCTTCTAAGCAATATCCAGGCCCGTAGCTTTCCGACTCACAGTGTGTATGCCGAGTGTAGGGCAACACAGTGCACTCTTATTGGGACATCTTGAGTAAGCCAGCACTCATACAAGGTTCACGAGCACCGTTCTAGCAAGTTCCCACATGCCGTGGAAGTCGCACTCATTCCCTGGTCTGAGCTGCACAGAGAAAAACACTAGGCTTCTCCTTCCATCCAGGACCTCCTACCTGAAGTCACCCTGCCTCCAGGAAGAAGACGACTTGCCTTCCTATTGCAACTAAAGCACAGTTTTTCCTGAAGCACTGCAGACTTTTGAAGAGGCACGGGCCCAGAGGCCTAGCTTGGGCTTTCCTTGGTGAGGCCGTTCACTAGATGCAGAACACCCTGCCTCGAGAAGTTGATTAAGGGAGGAAAACAGTGTGTACTCTGTGTCTCATTGGACTTGTTAAAAACCACAGAGATGTATGCTGCCTGTGCCCATGGAAATGGGGGCATGATGGTACTAGCCTTGCTTTCCATTTGGAAAGCTCCATTCTTGCCGCCGGGAAGCTCCCTGAAATTCTCTGCTGTTGACAGGCCTCTGGTCCCTCTACATTGGTGTGGGAAGAAAATGAGTTTTCTCTGGCTACACACGGAGCTTCTTTGGCCGGGGTGGGGCTCACCTTGCCATGCTCTAGAGCTAAAGGGAATCTCAACGTGAGTCCTTGCCTCGAGGTAAGGCCCTGAGTAGCCCTGCAGAAAGGGAGGCATTCAGCTCTTTCCATTAGTTCTTAGTCGCTGTTCTCCTTTACTTTAAAGGAAGTACCCTTTTCAGGACTCCTAGGCCTCTCGGGTGAGCATCATTTTTGTTCCAAGATCCCTGAGTATCTCCACACCCCTGTAGGCCTGCTGAGCAACAACGAGGCCCATTGGTCCCTCGGAGTTCCTCTGTGTCTGCTGAGTCATGGGCAACACACTGCACTCTTTCTTGTCATATCTTGATTCACAGCACTCGCACAAGTTCACGAGCACCGTTCTAGCAAGTTCCAACATGCCGTGGAAGTCGAACTCATTCTTTAGACTGAGCTGCACAGAGGAAAAACACTAGGCTTCTTCTTCCATCTAAGACCTCTTACCTGAAGTTACACTGCCATCAGGAGAAACACTGCTTGCATTCTCATTGCAACTAAAGCAGAGTTTTTCCTGTAGCACTGCAGGCTTTTGAAGAGGCACGGGCCCATGGGCCTAGCTAGGGCCTTCCTTGGTGAGGCCGTTCACAAGACGCAGAACACCCTGCCTCGAGAAGTTGATTCAGGGAAGCAACCAGTGTGTACCCTGTGGTTCTTTTGACTTGTTAGAAACCACAGAGATGTATGCTGCCTGTGCCCATGGTAATGGGGGCATGATGGTACTAGCCTTGCTTTCCATTTGGAAAGCCCCATTCTTGCCGCCGTGAAGCTCCCTGAAATTCTCTGCTGTTAACAGCTCTCTGGCCACTGTAGGCATGGGTGTGGGAAGAAAATGAGATTTCTCTGGCTACACACGGAGCTTCATTGGCCCGGTTGGGGCTCACCTTGCCATGCTCTAGAGCTAAAGGGAATCTCAACGTGAGTCCTTGCCTCGAGGTAAGGCCCTGAGTAGCCCTGCAGAAAGGGAGGCATGCAGCTCTTTCCATGAGCTCTTAGTGGAGGTTCCGCTTTATGTTAAAGGAAGCACCCTTTTCAGGACTCCTAGGCCCTTCGGGTGAGCATCATTTTTGTTCCAAGATCACTGACGCCCTCCACACCCCTGTGGGCCTGCTGAGCAGCATTGATTCCCATACGACCCTCGGAGGCCCTCTGTGTCTGCCGAGTCTCTGGCAACACACTGTACGTTACTTCAATAGAGCTATATTTCCAGAGCACTCGAACAGCATCAGAACCACATTTCTAGGCAGTCCAACATGTCCTGCAAGTTTTCGAGATTGCCCTCGTCTGAGCTGCCCTGAGAACACACTCTTCTTAGAATTTATCGAGGACCTCTTTCCTGAAGTCACTCTATTCAAGGAGAAATACAGCATCCTAACATGCTGTGTCGCTCACAGTGCAAGCAACGGGAGAACTTGCCTCGAGGTAAGGCCCTGAAATGCTATGCAGAAGCGGAGGTGTGTAGCCGTTTCCATGAGGCCGTAGTCGCCGCTCTGCAGCATTTTAACGCCAGTACGCTTTTCAGGACTCCTAGGTGCCTCGCCTGGAAACCCTATTCCCTGCAAGAAGAGCAAGTACCCTCAGGCTCCCCTGGCCCTTCTAAGCAATATCCAGGCCCGTAGCTTTCCGACTCACAGTGTGTATGCCGAGTGTAGGGCAACACAGTGCACTCTTATTGGGAGATCTTGAGTAAGCCAGCACTCATACAAGGTTCACGAGCACCGTTCTAGCAAGTTCCCACATGCCGTGGAAGTCGCACTCATTCCCTGGTCTGAGCTGCACAGAGAAAAACACTAGGCTTCTCCTTCCATCCAGGACCTCCTACCTGAAGTCACCCTGCCTCCAGGAAGAAGACGACTTGCCTTCCTATTGCAACTAAAGCACAGTTTTTCCTGAAGCACTGCAGACTTTTGAAGAGGCACGGGCCCAGAGGCCTAGCTTGGGCTTTCCTTGGTGAGGCCGTTCACTAGATGCAGAACACCCTGCCTCGAGAAGTTGATTAAGGGAGGAAAACAGTGTGTACTCTGTGTCTCATTGGACTTGTTAAAAACCACAGAGATGTATGCTGCCTGTGCCCATGGAAATGGGGGCATGATGGTACTAGCCTTGCTTTCCGTTTGGAAAGCTCCATTCTTGCCGCCGGGAAGCTCCCTGAAATTCTCTGCTGTTGACAGGCCTCTGGTCCCTCTACATTGGTGTGGGAAGAAAATGAGTTTTCTCTGGCTACACACGGAGCTTCTTTGGCCGGGGTGGGGCTCACCTTGCCATGCTCTAGAGCTAAAGGGAATCTCAACGTGAGTCCTTGCCTCGAAGTAAGGCCCTGAGTAGCCCTGCAGAAAGGGAGGCATTCAGCTCTTTCCATTAGTTCTTAGTCGCTGTTCTCCTTTACTTTAAAGGAAGTACCCTTTTCAGGACTCCTAGGCCTCTCGGGTGAGCATCATTTTTGTTCCAAGATCCCTGAGTATCTCCACACCCCTGTAGGCCTGCTGAGCAACAACGAGGCCCATTGGTCCCTCGGAGTTCCTCTGTGTCTGCTGAGTCATGGGCAACACACTGCACTCTTTCTTGTCATATCTTGATTCACAGCACTCGCACAAGTTCACGAGCACCGTTCTAGCAAGTTCCAACATGCCGTGGAAGTCGAACTCATTCTTTAGACTGAGCTGCACAGAGGAAAAACACTAGGCTTCTTCTTCCATCTAAGACCTCTTACCTGAAGTTACACTGCCATCAGGAGAAACACTGCTTGCATTCTCATTGCAACTAAAGCAGAGTTTTTCCTGTAGCACTGCAGGCTTTTGAAGAGGCACGGGCCCATGGGCCTAGCTAGGGCCTTCCTTGGTGAGGCCGTTCACAAGACGCAGAACACCCTGCCTCGAGAAGTTGATTCAGGGAAGCAACCAGTGTGTACCCTGTGGTTCTTTTGACTTGTTAGAAACCACAGAGATGTATGCTGCCTGTGCCCATGGTAATGGGGGCATGATGGTACTAGCCTTGCTTTCCATTTGGAAAGCCCCATTCTTGCCGCCGTGAAGCTCCCTGAAATTCTCTGCTGTTAACAGCTCTCTGGCCACTGTAGGCATGGGTGTGGGAAGAAAATGAGATTTCTCTGGCTACACACGGAGCTTCATTGGCCCGGTTGGGGCTCACCTTGCCATGCTCTAGAGCTAAAGGGAATCTCAACGTGAGTCCTTGCCTCGAGGTAAGGCCCTGAGTAGCCCTGCAGAAAGGGAGGCATGCAGCTCTTTCCATGAGCTCTTAGTGGAGGTTCCGCTTTATGTTAAAGGAAGCACCCTTTTCAGGACTCCTAGGCCCTTCGGGTGAGCATCATTTTTGTTCCAAGATCACTGACGCCCTCCACACCCCTGTGGGCCTGCTGAGCAGCATTGATTCCCATACGACCCTCGGAGGCCCTCTGTGTCTGCCGAGTCTCTGGCAACACACTGTACGTTACTTCAATAGAGCTATATTTCCAGAGCACTCGAACAGCATCAGAACCACATTTCTAGGCAGTCCAACATGTCCTGCCAAGTTTTCGAGATTGCCCTCGTCTGAGCTGCCCTGAGAACACACTCTTCTTAGAATTTATCGAGGACCTCTTTCCTGAAGTCACTCTATTCAAGGAGAAATACAGCATCCTAACATGCTGTGTCGCTCACAGTGCAAGCAACGGGAGAACTTGCCTCGAGGTAAGGCCCTGAAATGCTATGCAGAAGCGGAGGTGTGTAGCCGTTTCCATGAGGCCGTAGTCGCCGCTCTGCAGCATTTTAACGCCAGTACGCTTTTCAGGACTCCTAGGTGCCTCGCCTGGAAACCCTATTCCCTGCAAGAAGAGCAAGTACCCTCAGGCTCCCCTGGCCCTTCTAAGCAATATCCAGGCCCGTAGCTTTCCGACTCACAGTGTGTATGCCGAGTGTAGGGCAACACAGTGCACTCTTATTGGGACATCTTGAGTAAGCCAGCACTCATACAAGGTTCACGAGCACCGTTCTAGCAAGTTCCTACATGCCGTGGAAGTCGCACTCATTCCCTGGTCTGAGCTGCACAGAGAAAAACACTAGGCTTCTCCTTCCATCCAGGACCTCCTACCTGAAGTCACCCTGCCTCCAGGAAGAAGACGACTTGCCTTCCTATTGCAACTAAAGCACAGTTTTTCCTGTAGCACTGCAGGCTTTTGAAGAGGCACGGGCCCATGGGCCTAGCTAGGGCCTTCCTTGGTGAGGCCGTTCACAAGACGCAGAACACCCTGCCTCGAGAAGTTGATTCAGGGAAGCAACCAGTGTGTACCCTGTGGTTCTTTTGACTTGTTAGAAACCACAGAGATGTATGCTGCCTGTGCCCATGGTAATGGGGGCATGATGGTACTAGCCTTGCTTTCCATTTGGAAAGCCCCATTCTTGCCGCCGTGAAGCTCCCTGAAATTCTCTGCTGTTAACAGCTCTCTGGCCACTGTAGGCATGGGTGTGGGAAGAAAATGAGATTTCTCTGGCTACACACGGAGCTTCATTGGCCCGGTTGGGGCTCACCTTGCCATGCTCTAGAGCTAAAGGGAATCTCAACGTGAGTCCTTGCCTCGAGGTAAGGCCCTGAGTAGCCCTGCAGAAAGGGAGGCATGCAGCTCTTTCCATGAGCTCTTAGTGGAGGTTCCGCTTTATGTTAAAGGAAGCACCCTTTTCAGGACTCCTAGGCCCTTCGGGTGAGCATCATTTTTGTTCCAAGATCACTGATGCCCTCCACACCCCTGTGGGCCTGCTGAGCAGCATTGATTCCCATACGACCCTCGGAGGCCCTCTGTGTCTGCCGAGTCTCTGGCAACACACTGTACGTTACTTCAATAGAGCTATATTTCCAGAGCAGTCGAACAGCATCAGAACCACATTTCTAGGCAGTCCAACATGTCCTGCAAGTTTTCGAGATTGCCCTCGTCTGAGCTGCCCTGAGAACACACTCTTCTTAGAATTTATCGAGGACCTCTTTCCTGAAGTCACTCTATTCAAGGAGAAATACAGCATCCTAACATGCTGTGTCGCTCACAGTGCAGGCAACGGGAGAACTTGCCTCGAGGTAAGGCCCTGAAATGCTATGCAGAAGCGGAGGTGTGTAGCCGTTTCCATGAGGCCGTAGTCGCCGCTCTGCAGCATTTTAACGCCAGTACGCTTTTCAGGACTCCTAGGTGCCTCGCCTGGAAACCCTATTCCCTGCAAGAAGAGCAAGTACCCTCAGGCTCCCCTGGCCCTTCTAAGCAATATCCAGGCCCGTAGCTTTCCGACTCACAGTGTGTATGCCGAGTGTAGGGCAACACAGCGCACTCTTATTGGGACATCTTGAGTAAGCCAGCACTCATACAGGTTCACGAGCACCGTTCTAGCAAGTTCCCACATGCCGTGGAAGTCGCACTCATTCCCTGGTCTGAGCTGCACAGAGAAAAACACTAGGCTTCTCCTTCCATCCAGGACCTCCTACCTGAAGTCACCCTGCCTCCAGGAAGAAGACGACTTGCCTTCCTATTGCAACTAAAGCACAGTTTTTCCTGAAGCACTGCAGACTTTTGAAGAGGCACGGGCCCAGAGGCCTAGCTTGGGCTTTCCTTGGTGAGGCCGTTCACTAGATGCAGAACACCCTGCCTCGAGAAGTTGATTAAGGGAGGAAAACAGTGTGTACTCTGTGTCTCATTGGACTTGTTAAAAACCACAGAGATGTATGCTGCCTGTGCCCATGGAAATGGGGGCATGATGGTACTAGCCTTGCTTTCCATTTGGAAAGCTCCATTCTTGCCGCCGGGAAGCTCCCTGAAATTCTCTGCTGTTGACAGGCCTCTGGTCCCTCTACATTGGTGTGGGAAGAAAATGAGTTTTCTCTGGCTACACACGGAGCTTCTTTGGCCGGGGTGGGGCTCACCTTGCCATGCTCTAGAGCTAAAGGGAATCTCAACGTGAGTCCTTGCCTCGAGGTAAGGCCCTTGAGTAGCCCTGCAGAAAGGGAGGCATTCAGCTCTTTCCATTAGTTCTTAGTCGCTGTTCTCCTTTACTTTAAAGGAAGTACCCTTTTCAGGACTCCTAGGCCTCTCGGGTGAGCATCATTTTTGTTCCAAGATCCCTGAGTATCTCCACACCCCTGTAGGCCTGCTGAGCAACAACGAGGCCCATTGGTCCCTCGGAGTTCCTCTGTGTCTGCTGAGTCATGGGCAACACACTGCACTCTTTCTTGTCATATCTTGATTCACAGCACTCGCACAAGTTCACGAGCACCGTTCTAGCAAGTTCCAACATGCCGTGGAAGTCGAACTCATTCTTTAGACTGAGCTGCACAGAGGAAAAACACTAGGCTTCTTCTTCCATCTAAGACCTCTTACCTGAAGTTACACTGCCATCAGGAGAAACACTGCTTGCATTCTCATTGCAACTAAAGCAGAGTTTTTCCTGTAGCACTGCAGGCTTTTGAAGAGGCACGGGCCCATGGGCCTAGCTAGGGCCTTCCTTGGTGAGGCCGTTCACAAGACGCAGAACACCCTGCCTCGAGAAGTTGATTCAGGGAAGCAACCAGTGTGTACCCTGTGGTTCTTTTGACTTGTTAGAAACCACAGAGATGTATGCTGCCTGTGCCCATGGTAATGGGGGCATGATGGTACTAGCCTTGCTTTCCATTTGGAAAGCCCCATTCTTGCTGCCGTGAAGCTCCCTGAAATTCTCTGCTGTTAACAGCTCTCTGGCCACTGTAGGCATGGGTGTGGGAAGAAAATGAGATTTCTCTGGCTACACACGGAGCTTCATTGGCCCGGTTGGGGCTCACCTTGCCATGCTCTAGAGCTAAAGGGAATCTCAACGTGAGTCCTTGCCTCGAGGTAAGGCCCTGAGTAGCCCTGCAGAAAGGGAGGCATGCAGCTCTTTCCATGAGCTCTTAGTGGAGGTTCCGCTTTATGTTAAAGGAAGCACCCTTTTCAGGACTCCTAGGCCCTTCGGGTGAGCATCATTTTTGTTCCAAGATCACTGACGCCCTCCACACCCCTGTGGGCCTGCTGAGCAGCATTGATTCCCATACGACCCTCGGAGGCCCTCTGTGTCTGCCGAGTCTCTGGCAACACACTGTACGTTACTTCAATAGAGCTATATTTCCAGAGCACTCGAACAGCATCAGAACCACATTTCTAGGCAGTCCAACATGTCCTGCAAGTTTTCGAGATTGCCCTCGTCTGAGCTGCCCTGAGAACACACTCTTCTTAGAATTTATCGAGGACCTCTTTCCTGAAGTCACTCTATTCAAGGAGAAATACAGCATCCTAACATGCTGTGTCGCTCACAGTGCAAGCAACGGGAGAACTTGCCTCGAGGTAAGGCCCTGAAATGCTATGCAGAAGCGGAGGTGTGTAGCCGTTTCCATGAGGCCGTAGTCGCCGCTCTGCAGCATTTTAACGCCAGTACGCTTTTCAGGACTCCTAGGTGCCTCGCCTGGAAACCCTATTCCCTGCAAGAAGAGCAAGTACCCTCAGGCTCCCCTGGCCCTTCTAAGCAATATCCAGGCCCGTAGCTTTCCGACTCACAGTGTGTATGCCGAGTGTAGGGCAACACAGTGCACTCTTATTGGGACATCTTGAGTAAGCCAGCACTCATACAAGGTTCACGAGCACCGTTCTAGCAAGTTCCTACATGCCGTGGAAGTCGCACTCATTCCCTGGTCTGAGCTGCACAGAGAAAAACACTAGGCTTCTCCTTCCATCCAGGACCTCCTACCTGAAGTCACCCTGCCTCCAGGAAGAAGACGACTTGCCTTCCTATTGCAACTAAAGCACAGTTTTTCCTGTAGCACTGCAGGCTTTTGAAGAGGCACGGGCCCATGGGCCTAGCTAGGGCCTTCCTTGGTGAGGCCGTTCACAAGACGCAGAACACCCTGCCTCGAGAAGTTGATTCAGGGAAGCAACCAGTGTGTACCCTGTGGTTCTTTTGACTTGTTAGAAACCACAGAGATGTATGCTGCCTGTGCCCATGGTAATGGGGGCATGATGGTACTAGCCTTGCTTTCCATTTGGAAAGCCCCATTCTTGCCGCCGTGAAGCTCCCTGAAATTCTCTGCTGTTAACAGCTCTCTGGCCACTGTAGGCATGGGTGTGGGAAGAAAATGAGATTTCTCTGGCTACACACGGAGCTTCATTGGCCCGGTTGGGGCTCACCTTGCCATGCTCTAGAGCTAAAGGGAATCTCAACGTGAGTCCTTGCCTCGAGGTAAGGCCCTGAGTAGCCCTGCAGAAAGGGAGGCATGCAGCTCTTTCCATGAGCTCTTAGTGGAGGTTCCGCTTTATGTTAAAGGAAGCACCCTTTTCAGGACTCCTAGGCCCTTCGGGTGAGCATCATTTTTGTTCCAAGATCACTGATGCCCTCCACACCCCTGTGGGCCTGCTGAGCAGCATTGATTCCCATACGACCCTCGGAGGCCCTCTGTGTCTGCCGAGTCTCTGGCAACACACTGTACGTTACTTCAATAGAGCTATATTTCCAGAGCACTCGAACAGCATCAGAACCACATTTCTAGGCAGTCCAACATGTCCTGCCAAGTTTTCGAGATTGCCCTCGTCTGAGCTGCCCTGAGAACACACTCTTCTTAGAATTTATCGAGGACCTCTTTCCTGAAGTCACTCTATTCAAGGAGAAATACAGCATCCTAACATGCTGTGTCGCTCACAGTGCAGGCAACGGGAGAACTTGCCTCGAGGTAAGGCCCTGAAATGCTATGCAGAAGCGGAGGTGTGTAGCCGTTTCCATGAGGCCGTAGTCGCCGCTCTGCAGCATTTTAACGCCAGTACGCTTTTCAGGACTCCTAGGTGCCTCGCCTGGAAACCCTATTCCCTGCAAGAAGAGCAAGTACCCTCAGGCTCCCCTGGCCCTTCTAAGCAATATCCAGGCCCGTAGCTTTCCGACTCACAGTGTGTATGCCGAGTGTAGGGCAACACAGTGCACTCTTATTGGGACATCTTGAGTAAGCCAGCACTCATACAGGTTCACGAGCACCGTTCTAGCAAGTTCCCACATGCCGTGGAAGTCGCACTCATTCCCTGGTCTGAGCTGCACAGAGAAAAACACTAGGCTTCTCCTTCCATCCAGGACCTCCTACCTGAAGTCACCCTGCCTCCAGGAAGAAGACGACTTGCCTTCCTATTGCAACTAAAGCACAGTTTTTCCTGAAGCACTGCAGACTTTTGAAGAGGCACGGGCCCAGAGGCCTAGCTTGGGCTTTCCTTGGTGAGGCCGTTCACTAGATGCAGAACACCCTGCCTCGAGAAGTTGATTAAGGGAGGAAAACAGTGTGTACTCTGTGTCTCATTGGACTTGTTAAAAACCACAGAGATGTATGCTGCCTGTGCCCATGGAAATGGGGGCATGATGGTACTAGCCTTGCTTTCCATTTGGAAAGCTCCATTCTTGCCGCCGGGAAGCTCCCTGAAATTCTCTGCTGTTGACAGGCCTCTGGTCCCTCTACATTGGTGTGGGAAGAAAATGAGTTTTCTCTGGCTACACACGGAGCTTCTTTGGCCGGGGTGGGGCTCACCTTGCCATGCTCTAGAGCTAAAGGGAATCTCAACGTGAGTCCTTGCCTCGAGGTAAGGCCCTTGAGTAGCCCTGCAGAAAGGGAGGCATTCAGCTCTTTCCATTAGTTCTTAGTCGCTGTTCTCCTTTACTTTAAAGGAAGTACCCTTTTCAGGACTCCTAGGCCTCTCGGGTGAGCATCATTTTTGTTCCAAGATCCCTGAGTATCTCCACACCCCTGTAGGCCTGCTGAGCAACAACGAGGCCCATTGGTCCCTCGGAGTTCCTCTGTGTCTGCTGAGTCATGGGCAACACACTGCACTCTTTCTTGTCATATCTTGATTCACAGCACTCGCACAAGTTCACGAGCACCGTTCTAGCAAGTTCCAACATGCCGTGGAAGTCGAACTCATTCTTTAGACTGAGCTGCACAGAGGAAAAACACTAGGCTTCTTCTTCCATCTAAGACCTCTTACCTGAAGTTACACTGCCATCAGGAGAAACACTGCTTGCATTCTCATTGCAACTAAAGCAGAGTTTTTCCTGTAGCACTGCAGGCTTTTGAAGAGGCACGGGCCCATGGGCCTAGCTAGGGCCTTCCTTGGTGAGGCCGTTCACAAGACGCAGAACACCCTGCCTCGAGAAGTTGATTCAGGGAAGCAACCAGTGTGTACCCTGTGGTTCTTTTGACTTGTTAGAAACCACAGAGATGTATGCTGCCTGTGCCCATGGTAATGGGGGCATGATGGTACTAGCCTTGCTTTCCATTTGGAAAGCCCCATTCTTGCTGCCGTGAAGCTCCCTGAAATTCTCTGCTGTTAACAGCTCTCTGGCCACTGTAGGCATGGGTGTGGGAAGAAAATGAGATTTCTCTGGCTACACACGGAGCTTCATTGGCCCGGTTGGGGCTCACCTTGCCATGCTCTAGAGCTAAAGGGAATCTCAACGTGAGTCCTTGCCTCGAGGTAAGGCCCTGAGTAGCCCTGCAGAAAGGGAGGCATGCAGCTCTTTCCATGAGCTCTTAGTGGAGGTTCCGCTTTATGTTAAAGGAAGCACCCTTTTCAGGACTCCTAGGCCCTTCGGGTGAGCATCATTTTTGTTCCAAGATCACTGACGCCCTCCACACCCCTGTGGGCCTGCTGAGCAGCATTGATTCCCATACGACCCTCGGAGGCCCTCTGTGTCTGCCGAGTCTCTGGCAACACACTGTACGTTACTTCAATAGAGCTATATTTCCAGAGCACTCGAACAGCATCAGAACCACATTTCTAGGCAGTCCAACATGTCCTGCCAAGTTTTCGAGATTGCCCTCGTCTGAGCTGCCCTGAGAACACACTCTTCTTAGAATTTATCGAGGACCTCTTTCCTGAAGTCACTCTATTCAAGGAGAAATACAGCATCCTAACATGCTGTGTCGCTCACAGTGCAAGCAACGGGAGAACTTGCCTCGAGGTAAGGCCCTGAAATGCTATGCAGAAGCGGAGGTGTGTAGCCGTTTCCATGAGGCCGTAGTCGCCGCTCTGCAGCATTTTAACGCCAGTACGCTTTTCAGGACTCCTAGGTGCCTCGCCTGGAAACCCTATTCCCTGCAAGAAGAGCAAGTACCCTCAGGCTCCCCTGGCCCTTCTAAGCAATATCCAGGCCCGTAGCTTTCCGACTCACAGTGTGTATGCCGAGTGTAGGGCAACACAGTGCACTCTTATTGGGACATCTTGAGTAAGCCAGCACTCATACAAGGTTCACGAGCACCGTTCTAGCAAGTTCCTACATGCCGTGGAAGTCGCACTCATTCCCTGGTCTGAGCTGCACAGAGAAAAACACTAGGCTTCTCCTTCCATCCAGGACCTCCTACCTGAAGTCACCCTGCCTCCAGGAAGAAGACGACTTGCCTTCCTATTGCAACTAAAGCACAGTTTTTCCTGTAGCACTGCAGGCTTTTGAAGAGGCACGGGCCCATGGGCCTAGCTAGGGCCTTCCTTGGTGAGGCCGTTCACAAGACGCAGAACACCCTGCCTCGAGAAGTTGATTCAGGGAAGCAACCAGTGTGTACCCTGTGGTTCTTTTGACTTGTTAGAAACCACAGAGATGTATGCTGCCTGTGCCCATGGTAATGGGGGCATGATGGTACTAGCCTTGCTTTCCATTTGGAAAGCCCCATTCTTGCCGCCGTGAAGCTCCCTGAAATTCTCTGCTGTTAACAGCTCTCTGGCCACTGTAGGCATGGGTGTGGGAAGAAAATGAGATTTCTCTGGCTACACACGGAGCTTCATTGGCCCGGTTGGGGCTCACCTTGCCATGCTCTAGAGCTAAAGGGAATCTCAACGTGAGTCCTTGCCTCGAGGTAAGGCCCTGAGTAGCCCTGCAGAAAGGGAGGCATGCAGCTCTTTCCATGAGCTCTTAGTGGAGGTTCCGCTTTATGTTAAAGGAAGCACCCTTTTCAGGACTCCTAGGCCCTTCGGGTGAGCATCATTTTTGTTCCAAGATCACTGATGCCCTCCACACCCCTGTGGGCCTGCTGAGCAGCATTGATTCCCATACGACCCTCGGAGGCCCTCTGTGTCTGCCGAGTCTCTGGCAACACACTGTACGTTACTTCAATAGAGCTATATTTCCAGAGCACTCGAACAGCATCAGAACCACATTTCTAGGCAGTCCAACATGTCCTGCAAGTTTTCGAGATTGCCCTCGTCTGAGCTGCCCTGAGAACACACTCTTCTTAGAATTTATCGAGGACCTCTTTCCTGAAGTCACTCTATTCAAGGAGAAATACAGCATCCTAACATGCTGTGTCGCTCACAGTGCAGGCAACGGGAGAACTTGCCTCGAGGTAAGGCCCTGAAATGCTATGCAGAAGCGGAGGTGTGTAGCCGTTTCCATGAGGCCGTAGTCGCCGCTCTGCAGCATTTTAACGCCAGTACGCTTTTCAGGACTCCTAGGTGCCTCGCCTGGAAACCCTATTCCCTGCAAGAAGAGCAAGTACCCTCAGGCTCCCCTGGCCCTTCTAAGCAATATCCAGGCCCGTAGCTTTCCGACTCACAGTGTGTATGCCGAGTGTAGGGCAACACAGTGCACTCTTATTGGGACATCTTGAGTAAGCCAGCACTCATACAGGTTCACGAGCACCGTTCTAGCAAGTTCCCACATGCCGTGGAAGTCGCACTCATTCCCTGGTCTGAGCTGCACAGAGAAAAACACTAGGCTTCTCCTTCCATCCAGGACCTCCTACCTGAAGTCACCCTGCCTCCAGGAAGAAGACGACTTGCCTTCCTATTGCAACTAAAGCACAGTTTTTCCTGAAGCACTGCAGACTTTTGAAGAGGCACGGGCCCAGAGGCCTAGCTTGGGCTTTCCTTGGTGAGGCCGTTCACTAGATGCAGAACACCCTGCCTCGAGAAGTTGATTAAGGGAGGAAAACAGTGTGTACTCTGTGTCTCATTGGACTTGTTAAAAACCACAGAGATGTATGCTGCCTGTGCCCATGGAAATGGGGGCATGATGGTACTAGCCTTGCTTTCCATTTGGAAAGCTCCATTCTTGCCGCCGGGAAGCTCCCTGAAATTCTCTGCTGTTGACAGGCCTCTGGTCCCTCTACATTGGTGTGGGAAGAAAATGAGTTTTCTCTGGCTACACACGGAGCTTCTTTGGCCGGGGTGGGGCTCACCTTGCCATGCTCTAGAGCTAAAGGGAATCTCAACGTGAGTCCTTGCCTCGAGGTAAGGCCCTTGAGTAGCCCTGCAGAAAGGGAGGCATTCAGCTCTTTCCATTAGTTCTTAGTCGCTGTTCTCCTTTACTTTAAAGGAAGTACCCTTTTCAGGACTCCTAGGCCTCTCGGGTGAGCATCATTTTTGTTCCAAGATCCCTGAGTATCTCCACACCCCTGTAGGCCTGCTGAGCAACAACGAGGCCCATTGGTCCCTCGGAGTTCCTCTGTGTCTGCTGAGTCATGGGCAACACACTGCACTCTTTCTTGTCATATCTTGATTCACAGCACTCGCACAAGTTCACGAGCACCGTTCTAGCAAGTTCCAACATGCCGTGGAAGTCGAACTCATTCTTTAGACTGAGCTGCACAGAGGAAAAACACTAGGCTTCTTCTTCCATCTAAGACCTCTTACCTGAAGTTACACTGCCATCAGGAGAAACACTGCTTGCATTCTCATTGCAACTAAAGCAGAGTTTTTCCTGTAGCACTGCAGGCTTTTGAAGAGGCACGGGCCCATGGGCCTAGCTAGGGCCTTCCTTGGTGAGGCCGTTCACAAGACGCAGAACACCCTGCCTCGAGAAGTTGATTCAGGGAAGCAACCAGTGTGTACCCTGTGGTTCTTTTGACTTGTTAGAAACCACAGAGATGTATGCTGCCTGTGCCCATGGTAATGGGGGCATGATGGTACTAGCCTTGCTTTCCATTTGGAAAGCCCCATTCTTGCCGCCGTGAAGCTCCCTGAAATTCTCTGCTGTTAACAGCTCTCTGGCCACTGTAGGCATGGGTGTGGGAAGAAAATGAGATTTCTCTGGCTACACACGGAGCTTCATTGGCCCGGTTGGGGCTCACCTTGCCATGCTCTAGAGCTAAAGGGAATCTCAACGTGAGTCCTTGCCTCGAGGTAAGGCCCTGAGTAGCCCTGCAGAAAGGGAGGCATGCAGCTCTTTCCATGAGCTCTTAGTGGAGGTTCCGCTTTATGTTAAAGGAAGCACCCTTTTCAGGACTCCTAGGCCCTTCGGGTGAGCATCATTTTTGTTCCAAGATCACTGATGCCCTCCACACCCCTGTGGGCCTGCTGAGCAGCATTGATTCCCATACGACCCTCGGAGGCCCTCTGTGTCTGCCGAGTCTCTGGCAACACACTGTACGTTACTTCAATAGAGCTATATTTCCAGAGCACTCGAACAGCATCAGAACCACATTTCTAGGCAGTCCAACATGTCCTGCCAAGTTTTCGAGATTGCCCTCGTCTGAGCTGCCCTGAGAACACACTCTTCTTAGAATTTATCGAGGACCTCTTTCCTGAAGTCACTCTATTCAAGGAGAAATACAGCATCCTAACATGCTGTGTCGCTCACAGTGCAGGCAACGGGAGAACTTGCCTCGAGGTAAGGCCCTGAAATGCTATGCAGAAGCGGAGGTGTGTAGCCGTTTCCATGAGGCCGTAGTCGCCGCTCTGCAGCATTTTAACGCCAGTACGCTTTTCAGGACTCCTAGGTGCCTCGCCTGGAAACCCTATTCCCTGCAAGAAGAGCAAGTACCCTCAGGCTCCCCTGGCCCTTCTAAGCAATATCCAGGCCCGTAGCTTTCCGACTCACAGTGTGTATGCCGAGTGTAGGGCAACACAGTGCACTCTTATTGGGACATCTTGAGTAAGCCAGCACTCATACAGGTTCACGAGCACCGTTCTAGCAAGTTCCCACATGCCGTGGAAGTCGCACTCATTCCCTGGTCTGAGCTGCACAGAGAAAAACACTAGGCTTCTCCTTCCATCCAGGACCTCCTACCTGAAGTCACCCTGCCTCCAGGAAGAAGACGACTTGCCTTCCTATTGCAACTAAAGCACAGTTTTTCCTGAAGCACTGCAGACTTTTGAAGAGGCACGGGCCCAGAGGCCTAGCTTGGGCTTTCCTTGGTGAGGCCGTTCACTAGATGCAGAACACCCTGCCTCGAGAAGTTGATTAAGGGAGGAAAACAGTGTGTACTCTGTGTCTCATTGGACTTGTTAAAAACCACAGAGATGTATGCTGCCTGTGCCCATGGAAATGGGGGCATGATGGTACTAGCCTTGCTTTCCATTTGGAAAGCTCCATTCTTGCCGCCGGGAAGCTCCCTGAAATTCTCTGCTGTTGACAGGCCTCTGGTCCCTCTACATTGGTGTGGGAAGAAAATGAGTTTTCTCTGGCTACACACGGAGCTTCTTTGGCCGGGGTGGGGCTCACCTTGCCATGCTCTAGAGCTAAAGGGAATCTCAACGTGAGTCCTTGCCTCGAGGTAAGGCCCTTGAGTAGCCCTGCAGAAAGGGAGGCATTCAGCTCTTTCCATTAGTTCTTAGTCGCTGTTCTCCTTTACTTTAAAGGAAGTACCCTTTTCAGGACTCCTAGGCCTCTCGGGTGAGCATCATTTTTGTTCCAAGATCCCTGAGTATCTCCACACCCCTGTAGGCCTGCTGAGCAACAACGAGGCCCATTGGTCCCTCGGAGTTCCTCTGTGTCTGCTGAGTCATGGGCAACACACTGCACTCTTTCTTGTCATATCTTGATTCACAGCACTCGCACAAGTTCACGAGCACCGTTCTAGCAAGTTCCAACATGCCGTGGAAGTCGAACTCATTCTTTAGACTGAGCTGCACAGAGGAAAAACACTAGGCTTCTTCTTCCATCTAAGACCTCTTACCTGAAGTTACACTGCCATCAGGAGAAACACTGCTTGCATTCTCATTGCAACTAAAGCAGAGTTTTTCCTGTAGCACTGCAGGCTTTTGAAGAGGCACGGGCCCATGGGCCTAGCTAGGGCCTTCCTTGGTGAGGCCGTTCACAAGACGCAGAACACCCTGCCTCGAGAAGTTGATTCAGGGAAGCAACCAGTGTGTACCCTGTGGTTCTTTTGACTTGTTAGAAACCACAGAGATGTATGCTGCCTGTGCCCATGGTAATGGGGGCATGATGGTACTAGCCTTGCTTTCCATTTGGAAAGCCCCATTCTTGCTGCCGTGAAGCTCCCTGAAATTCTCTGCTGTTAACAGCTCTCTGGCCACTGTAGGCATGGGTGTGGGAAGAAAATGAGATTTCTCTGGCTACACACGGAGCTTCATTGGCCCGGTTGGGGCTCACCTTGCCATGCTCTAGAGCTAAAGGGAATCTCAACGTGAGTCCTTGCCTCGAGGTAAGGCCCTGAGTAGCCCTGCAGAAAGGGAGGCATGCAGCTCTTTCCATGAGCTCTTAGTGGAGGTTCCGCTTTATGTTAAAGGAAGCACCCTTTTCAGGACTCCTAGGCCCTTCGGGTGAGCATCATTTTTGTTCCAAGATCACTGACGCCCTCCACACCCCTGTGGGCCTGCTGAGCAGCATTGATTCCCATACGACCCTCGGAGGCCCTCTGTGTCTGCCGAGTCTCTGGCAACACACTGTACGTTACTTCAATAGAGCTATATTTCCAGAGCACTCGAACAGCATCAGAACCACATTTCTAGGCAGTCCAACATGTCCTGCCAAGTTTTCGAGATTGCCCTCGTCTGAGCTGCCCTGAGAACACACTCTTCTTAGAATTTATCGAGGACCTCTTTCCTGAAGTCACTCTATTCAAGGAGAAATACAGCATCCTAACATGCTGTGTCGCTCACAGTGCAAGCAACGGGAGAACTTGCCTCGAGGTAAGGCCCTGAAATGCTATGCAGAAGCGGAGGTGTGTAGCCGTTTCCATGAGGCCGTAGTCGCCGCTCTGCAGCATTTTAACGCCAGTACGCTTTTCAGGACTCCTAGGTGCCTCGCCTGGAAACCCTATTCCCTGCAAGAAGAGCAAGTACCCTCAGGCTCCCCTGGCCCTTCTAAGCAATATCCAGGCCCGTAGCTTTCCGACTCACAGTGTGTATGCCGAGTGTAGGGCAACACAGTGCACTCTTATTGGGACATCTTGAGTAAGCCAGCACTCATACAAGGTTCACGAGCACCGTTCTAGCAAGTTCCTACATGCCGTGGAAGTCGCACTCATTCCCTGGTCTGAGCTGCACAGAGAAAAACACTAGGCTTCTCCTTCCATCCAGGACCTCCTACCTGAAGTCACCCTGCCTCCAGGAAGAAGACGACTTGCCTTCCTATTGCAACTAAAGCACAGTTTTTCCTGTAGCACTGCAGGCTTTTGAAGAGGCACGGGCCCATGGGCCTAGCTAGGGCCTTCCTTGGTGAGGCCGTTCACAAGACGCAGAACACCCTGCCTCGAGAAGTTGATTCAGGGAAGCAACCAGTGTGTACCCTGTGGTTCTTTTGACTTGTTAGAAACCACAGAGATGTATGCTGCCTGTGCCCATGGTAATGGGGGCATGATGGTACTAGCCTTGCTTTCCATTTGGAAAGCCCCATTCTTGCCGCCGTGAAGCTCCCTGAAATTCTCTGCTGTTAACAGCTCTCTGGCCACTGTAGGCATGGGTGTGGGAAGAAAATGAGATTTCTCTGGCTACACACGGAGCTTCATTGGCCCGGTTGGGGCTCACCTTGCCATGCTCTAGAGCTAAAGGGAATCTCAACGTGAGTCCTTGCCTCGAGGTAAGGCCCTGAGTAGCCCTGCAGAAAGGGAGGCATGCAGCTCTTTCCATGAGCTCTTAGTGGAGGTTCCGCTTTATGTTAAAGGAAGCACCCTTTTCAGGACTCCTAGGCCCTTCGGGTGAGCATCATTTTTGTTCCAAGATCACTGATGCCCTCCACACCCCTGTGGGCCTGCTGAGCAGCATTGATTCCCATACGACCCTCGGAGGCCCTCTGTGTCTGCCGAGTCTCTGGCAACACACTGTACGTTACTTCAATAGAGCTATATTTCCAGAGCACTCGAACAGCATCAGAACCACATTTCTAGGCAGTCCAACATGTCCTGCAAGTTTTCGAGATTGCCCTCGTCTGAGCTGCCCTGAGAACACACTCTTCTTAGAATTTATCGAGGACCTCTTTCCTGAAGTCACTCTATTCAAGGAGAAATACAGCATCCTAACATGCTGTGTCGCTCACAGTGCAGGCAACGGGAGAACTTGCCTCGAGGTAAGGCCCTGAAATGCTATGCAGAAGCGGAGGTGTGTAGCCGTTTCCATGAGGCCGTAGTCGCCGCTCTGCAGCATTTTAACGCCAGTACGCTTTTCAGGACTCCTAGGTGCCTCGCCTGGAAACCCTATTCCCTGCAAGAAGAGCAAGTACCCTCAGGCTCCCCTGGCCCTTCTAAGCAATATCCAGGCCCGTAGCTTTCCGACTCACAGTGTGTATGCCGAGTGTAGGGCAACACAGTGCACTCTTATTGGGACATCTTGAGTAAGCCAGCACTCATACAGGTTCACGAGCACCGTTCTAGCAAGTTCCCACATGCCGTGGAAGTCGCACTCATTCCCTGGTCTGAGCTGCACAGAGAAAAACACTAGGCTTCTCCTTCCATCCAGGACCTCCTACCTGAAGTCACCCTGCCTCCAGGAAGAAGACGACTTGCCTTCCTATTGCAACTAAAGCACAGTTTTTCCTGAAGCACTGCAGACTTTTGAAGAGGCACGGGCCCAGAGGCCTAGCTTGGGCTTTCCTTGGTGAGGCCGTTCACTAGATGCAGAACACCCTGCCTCGAGAAGTTGATTAAGGGAGGAAAACAGTGTGTACTCTGTGTCTCATTGGACTTGTTAAAAACCACAGAGATGTATGCTGCCTGTGCCCATGGAAATGGGGGCATGATGGTACTAGCCTTGCTTTCCATTTGGAAAGCTCCATTCTTGCCGCCGGGAAGCTCCCTGAAATTCTCTGCTGTTGACAGGCCTCTGGTCCCTCTACATTGGTGTGGGAAGAAAATGAGTTTTCTCTGGCTACACACGGAGCTTCTTTGGCCGGGGTGGGGCTCACCTTGCCATGCTCTAGAGCTAAAGGGAATCTCAACGTGAGTCCTTGCCTCGAGGTAAGGCCCTTGAGTAGCCCTGCAGAAAGGGAGGCATTCAGCTCTTTCCATTAGTTCTTAGTCGCTGTTCTCCTTTACTTTAAAGGAAGTACCCTTTTCAGGACTCCTAGGCCTCTCGGGTGAGCATCATTTTTGTTCCAAGATCCCTGAGTATCTCCACACCCCTGTAGGCCTGCTGAGCAACAACGAGGCCCATTGGTCCCTCGGAGTTCCTCTGTGTCTGCTGAGTCATGGGCAACACACTGCACTCTTTCTTGTCATATCTTGATTCACAGCACTCGCACAAGTTCACGAGCACCGTTCTAGCAAGTTCCAACATGCCGTGGAAGTCGAACTCATTCTTTAGACTGAGCTGCACAGAGGAAAAACACTAGGCTTCTTCTTCCATCTAAGACCTCTTACCTGAAGTTACACTGCCATCAGGAGAAACACTGCTTGCATTCTCATTGCAACTAAAGCAGAGTTTTTCCTGTAGCACTGCAGGCTTTTGAAGAGGCACGGGCCCATGGGCCTAGCTAGGGCCTTCCTTGGTGAGGCCGTTCACAAGACGCAGAACACCCTGCCTCGAGAAGTTGATTCAGGGAAGCAACCAGTGTGTACCCTGTGGTTCTTTTGACTTGTTAGAAACCACAGAGATGTATGCTGCCTGTGCCCATGGTAATGGGGGCATGATGGTACTAGCCTTGCTTTCCATTTGGAAAGCCCCATTCTTGCCGCCGTGAAGCTCCCTGAAATTCTCTGCTGTTAACAGCTCTCTGGCCACTGTAGGC
This sequence comes from Balaenoptera borealis, assembly GCF_965194805.1. Taxonomy (NCBI): domain Eukaryota; kingdom Metazoa; phylum Chordata; class Mammalia; order Artiodactyla; family Balaenopteridae; genus Balaenoptera; species Balaenoptera borealis. Next base: position 214,459 of record NW_028123347.1, read on the forward strand.
ATGGGTGTGGGAAGAAAATGAGATTTCTCTGGCTACACACGGAGCTTCATTGGCCCGGTTGGGGCTCACCTTGCCATGCTCTAGAGCTAAAGGGAATCTCAACGTGAGTCCTTGCCTCGAGGTAAGGCCCTGAGTAGCCCTGCAGAAAGGGAGGCATGCAGCTCTTTCCATGAGCTCTTAGTGGAGGTTCCGCTTTATGTTAAAGGAAGCACCCTTTTCAGGACTCCTAGGCCCTTCGGGTGAGCATCATTTTTGTTCCAAGATCACTGACGCCCTCCACACCCCTGTGGGCCTGCTGAGCAGCATTGATTCCCATACGACCCTCGGAGGCCCTCTGTGTCTGCCGAGTCTCTGGCAACACACTGTACGTTACTTCAATAGAGCTATATTTCCAGAGCACTCGAACAGCATCAGAACCACATTTCTAGGCAGTCCAACATGTCCTGCAAGTTTTCGAGATTGCCCTCGTCTGAGCTGCCCTGAGAACACACTCTTCTTAGAATTTATCGAGGACCTCTTTCCTGAAGTCACTCTATTCAAGGAGAAATACAGCATCCTAACATGCTGTGTCGCTCACAGTGCAAGCAACGGGAGAACTTGCCTCGAGGTAAGGCCCTGAAATGCTATGCAGAAGCGGAGGTGTGTAGCCGTTTCCATGAGGCCGTAGTCGCCGCTCTGCAGCATTTTAACGCCAGTACGCTTTTCAGGACTCCTAGGTGCCTCGCCTGGAAACCCTATTCCCTGCAAGAAGAGCAAGTACCCTCAGGCTCCCCTGGCCCTTCTAAGCAATATCCAGGCCCGTAGCTTTCCGACTCACAGTGTGTATGCCGAGTGTAGGGCAACACAGTGCACTCTTATTGGGACATCTTGAGTAAGCCAGCACTCATACAGGTTCACGAGCACCGTTCTAGCAAGTTCCCACATGCCGTGGAAGTCGCACTCATTCCCTGGTCTGAGCTGCACAGAGAAAAACACTAGGCTTCTCCTTCCATCCAGGACCTCCTACCTGAAGTCACCCTGCCTCCAGGAAGAAGACGACTTGCCTTCCTATTGCAACTAAAGCACAGTTTTTCCTGAAGCACTGCAGACTTTTGAAGAGGCACGGGCCCAGAGGCCTAGCTTGGGCTTTCCTTGGTGAGGCCGTTCACTAGATGCAGAACACCCTGCCTCGAGAAGTTGATTAAGGGAGGAAAACAGTGTGTACTCTGTGTCTCATTGGACTTGTTAAAAACCACAGAGATGTATGCTGCCTGTGCCCATGGAAATGGGGGCATGATGGTACTAGCCTTGCTTTCCATTTGGAAAGCTCCATTCTTGCCGCCGGGAAGCTCCCTGAAATTCTCTGCTGTTGACAGGCCTCTGGTCCCTCTACATTGGTGTGGGAAGAAAATGAGTTTTCTCTGGCTACACACGGAGCTTCTTTGGCCGGGGTGGGGCTCACCTTGCCATGCTCTAGAGCTAAAGGGAATCTCAACGTGAGTCCTTGCCTCGAGGTAAGGCCCTTGAGTAGCCCTGCAGAAAGGGAGGCATTCAGCTCTTTCCATTAGTTCTTAGTCGCTGTTCTCCTTTACTTTAAAGGAAGTACCCTTTTCAGGACTCCTAGGCCTCTCGGGTGAGCATCATTTTTGTTCCAAGATCCCTGAGTATCTCCACACCCCTGTAGGCCTGCTGAGCAACAACGAGGCCCATTGGTCCCTCGGAGTTCCTCTGTGTCTGCTGAGTCATGGGCAACACACTGCACTCTTTCTTGTCATATCTTGATTCACAGCACTCGCACAAGTTCACGAGCACCGTTCTAGCAAGTTCCAACATGCCGTGGAAGTCGAACTCATTCTTTAGACTGAGCTGCACAGAGGAAAAACACTAGGCTTCTTCTTCCATCTAAGACCTCTTACCTGAAGTTACACTGCCATCAGGAGAAACACTGCTTGCATTCTCATTGCAACTAAAGCAGAGTTTTTCCTGTAGCACTGCAGGCTTTTGAAGAGGCACGGGCCCATGGGCCTAGCTAGGGCCTTCCTTGGTGAGGCCGTTCACAAGACGCAGAACACCCTGCCTCGAGAAGTTGATTCAGGGAAGCAACCAGTGTGTACCCTGTGGTTCTTTTGACTTGTTAGAAACCACAGAGATGTATGCTGCCTGTGCCCATGGTAATGGGGGCATGATGGTACTAGCCTTGCTTTCCATTTGGAAAGCCCCATTCTTGCCGCCGTGAAGCTCCCTGAAATTCTCTGCTGTTAACAGCTCTCTGGCCACTGTAGGCATGGGTGTGGGAAGAAAATGAGATTTCTCTGGCTACACACGGAGCTTCATTGGCCCGGTTGGGGCTCACCTTGCCATGCTCTAGAGCTAAAGGGAATCTCAACGTGAGTCCTTGCCTCGAGGTAAGGCCCTGAGTAGCCCTGCAGAAAGGGAGGCATGCAGCTCTTTCCATGAGCTCTTAGTGGAGGTTCCGCTTTATGTTAAAGGAAGCACCCTTTTCAGGACTCCTAGGCCCTTCGGGTGAGCATCATTTTTGTTCCAAGATCACTGACGCCCTCCACACCCCTGTGGGCCTGCTGAGCAGCATTGATTCCCATACGACCCTCGGAGGCCCTCTGTGTCTGCCGAGTCTCTGGCAACACACTGTACGTTACTTCAATAGAGCTATATTTCCAGAGCACTCGAACAGCATCAGAACCACATTTCTAGGCAGTCCAACATGTCCTGCAAGTTTTCGAGATTGCCCTCGTCTGAGCTGCCCTGAGAACACACTCTTCTTAGAATTTATCGAGGACCTCTTTCCTGAAGTCACTCTATTCAAGGAGAAATACAGCATCCTAACATGCTGTGTCGCTCACAGTGCAAGCAACGGGAGAACTTGCCTCGAGGTAAGGCCCTGAAATGCTATGCAGAAGCGGAGGTGTGTAGCCGTTTCCATGAGGCCGTAGTCGCCGCTCTGCAGCATTTTAACGCCAGTACGCTTTTCAGGACTCCTAGGTGCCTCGCCTGGAAACCCTATTCCCTGCAAGAAGAGCAAGTACCCTCAGGCTCCCCTGGCCCTTCTAAGCAATATCCAGGCCCGTAGCTTTCCGACTCACAGTGTGTATGCCGAGTGTAGGGCAACACAGTGCACTCTTATTGGGACATCTTGAGTAAGCCAGCACTCATACAGGTTCACGAGCACCGTTCTAGCAAGTTCCCACATGCCGTGGAAGTCGCACTCATTCCCTGGTCTGAGCTGCACAGAGAAAAACACTAGGCTTCTCCTTCCATCCAGGACCTCCTACCTGAAGTCACCCTGCCTCCAGGAAGAAGACGACTTGCCTTCCTATTGCAACTAAAGCACAGTTTTTCCTGAAGCACTGCAGACTTTTGAAGAGGCACGGGCCCAGAGGCCTAGCTTGGGCTTTCCTTGGTGAGGCCGTTCACTAGATGCAGAACACCCTGCCTCGAGAAGTTGATTAAGGGAGGAAAACAGTGTGTACTCTGTGTCTCATTGGACTTGTTAAAAACCACAGAGATGTATGCTGCCTGTGCCCATGGAAATGGGGGCATGATGGTACTAGCCTTGCTTTCCATTTGGAAAGCTCCATTCTTGCCGCCGGGAAGCTCCCTGAAATTCTCTGCTGTTGACAGGCCTCTGGTCCCTCTACATTGGTGTGGGAAGAAAATGAGTTTTCTCTGGCTACACACGGAGCTTCTTTGGCCGGGGTGGGGCTCACCTTGCCATGCTCTAGAGCTAAAGGGAATCTCAACGTGAGTCCTTGCCTCGAGGTAAGGCCCTTGAGTAGCCCTGCAGAAAGGGAGGCATTCAGCTCTTTCCATTAGTTCTTAGTCGCTGTTCTCCTTTACTTTAAAGGAAGTACCCTTTTCAGGACTCCTAGGCCTCTCGGGTGAGCATCATTTTTGTTCCAAGATCCCTGAGTATCTCCACACCCCTGTAGGCCTGCTGAGCAACAACGAGGCCCATTGGTCCCTCGGAGTTCCTCTGTGTCTGCTGAGTCATGGGCAACACACTGCACTCTTTCTTGTCATATCTTGATTCACAGCACTCGCACAAGTTCACGAGCACCGTTCTAGCAAGTTCCAACATGCCGTGGAAGTCGAACTCATTCTTTAGACTGAGCTGCACAGAGGAAAAACACTAGGCTTCTTCTTCCATCTAAGACCTCTTACCTGAAGTTACACTGCCATCAGGAGAAACACTGCTTGCATTCTCATTGCAACTAAAGCAGAGTTTTTCCTGTAGCACTGCAGGCTTTTGAAGAGGCACGGGCCCATGGGCCTAGCTAGGGCCTTCCTTGGTGAGGCCGTTCACAAGACGCAGAACACCCTGCCTCGAGAAGTTGATTCAGGGAAGCAAGCAGTGTGTACCCTGTGGTTCTTTTGACTTGTTAGAAACCACAGAGATGTATGCTGCCTGTGCCCATGGTAATGGGGGCATGATGGTACTAGCCTTGCTTTCCATTTGGAAAGCCCCATTCTTGCTGCCGTGAAGCTCCCTGAAATTCTCTGCTGTTAACAGCTCTCTGGCCACTGTAGGCATGGGTGTGGGAAGAAAATGAGATTTCTCTGGCTACACACGGAGCTTCATTGGCCCGGTTGGGGCTCACCTTGCCATGCTCTAGAGCTAAAGGGAATCTCAACGTGAGTCCTTGCCTCGAGGTAAGGCCCTGAGTAGCCCTGCAGAAAGGGAGGCATGCAGCTCTTTCCATGAGCTCTTAGTGGAGGTTCCGCTTTATGTTAAAGGAAGCACCCTTTTCAGGACTCCTAGGCCCTTCGGGTGAGCATCATTTTTGTTCCAAGATCACTGACGCCCTCCACACCCCTGTGGGCCTGCTGAGCAGCATTGATTCCCATACGACCCTCGGAGGCCCTCTGTGTCTGCCGAGTCTCTGGCAACACACTGTACGTTACTTCAATAGAGCTATATTTCCAGAGCACTCGAACAGCATCAGAACCACATTTCTAGGCAGTCCAACATGTCCTGCAAGTTTTCGAGATTGCCCTCGTCTGAGCTGCCCTGAGAACACACTCTTCTTAGAATTTATCGAGGACATCTTTCCTGAAGTCACTCTATTCAAGGAGAAATACAGCATCCTAACATGCTGTGTCGCTCACAGTGCAAGCAACGGGAGAACTTGCCTCGAGGTAAGGCCCTGAAATGCTATGCAGAAGCGGAGGTGTGTAGCCGTTTCCATGAGGCCGTAGTCGCCGCTCTGCAGCATTTTAACGCCAGTACGCTTTTCAGGACTCCTAGGTGCCTCGCCTGGAAACCCTATTCCCTGCAAGAAGAGCAAGTACCCTCAGGCTCTCCTGGCCCTTCTAAGCAATATCCAGGCCCGTAGCTTTCCGACTCACAGTGTGTATGCCGAGTGTAGGGCAACACAGTGCACTCTTATTGGGACATCTTGAGTAAGCCAGCACTCATACAGGTTCACGAGCACCGTTCTAGCAAGTTCCCACATGCCGTGGAAGTCGCACTCATTCCCTGGTCTGAGCTGCACAGAGAAAAACACTAGGCTTCTCCTTCCATCCAGGACCTCCTACCTGAAGTCACCCTGCCTCCAGGAAGAAGACGACTTGCCTTCCTATTGCAACTAAAGCACAGTTTTTCCTGAAGCACTGCAGACTTTTGAAGAGGCACGGGCCCAGAGGCCTAGCTTGGGCTTTCCTTGGTGAGGCCGTTCACTAGATGCAGAACACCCTGCCTCGAGAAGTTGATTAAGGGAGGAAAACAGTGTGTACTCTGTGTCTCATTGGACTTGTTAAAAACCACAGAGATGTATGCTGCCTGTGCCCATGGAAATGGGGGCATGATGGTACTAGCCTTGCTTTCCATTTGGAAAGCTCCATTCTTGCCGCCGGGAAGCTCCCTGAAATTCTCTGCTGTTGACAAGCCTCTGGTCCCTCTACATTGGTGTGGGAAGAAAATGAGTTTTCTCTGGCTACACACGGAGCTTCTTTGGCCGGGGTGGGGCTCACCTTGCCATGCTCTAGAGCTAAAGGGAATCTCAACGTGAGTCCTTGCCTCGAGGTAAGGCCCTTGAGTAGCCCTGCAGAAAGGGAGGCATTCAGCTCTTTCCATTAGTTCTTAGTCGCTGTTCTCCTTTACTTTAAAGGAAGTACCCTTTTCAGGACTCCTAGGCCTCTCGGGTGAGCATCATTTTTGTTCCAAGATCCCTGAGTATCTCCACACCCCTGTAGGCCTGCTGAGCAACAACGAGGCCCATTGGTCCCTCGGAGTTCCTCTGTGTCTGCTGAGTCATGGGCAACACACTGCACTCTTTCTTGTCATATCTTGATTCACAGCACTCGCACAAGTTCACGAGCACCGTTCTAGCAAGTTCCAACATGCCGTGGAAGTCGAACTCATTCTTTAGACTGAGCTGCACAGAGGAAAAACACTAGGCTTCTTCTTCCATCTAAGACCTCTTACCTGAAGTTACACTGCCATCAGGAGAAACACTGCTTGCATTCTCATTGCAACTAAAGCAGAGTTTTTCCTGTAGCACTGCAGGCTTTTGAAGAGGCACGGGCCCATGGGCCTAGCTAGGGCCTTCCTTGGTGAGGCCGTTCACAAGACGCAGAACACCCTGCCTCGAGAAGTTGATTCAGGGAAGCAAGCAGTGTGTACCCTGTGGTTCTTTTGACTTGTTAGAAACCACAGAGATGTATGCTGCCTGTGCCCATGGTAATGGGGGCATGATGGTACTAGCCTTGCTTTCCATTTGGAAAGCCCCATTCTTGCTGCCGTGAAGCTCCCTGAAATTCTCTGCTGTTAACAGCTCTCTGGCCACTGTAGGCATGGGTGTGGGAAGAAAATGAGATTTCTCTGGCTACACACGGAGCTTCATTGGCCCGGTTGGGGCTCACCTTGCCATGCTCTAGAGCTAAAGGGAATCTCAACGTGAGTCCTTGCCTCGAGGTAAGGCCCTGAGTAGCCCTGCAGAAAGGGAGGCATGCAGCTCTTTCCATGAGCTCTTAGTGGAGGTTCCGCTTTATGTTAAAGGAAGCACCCTTTTCAGGACTCCTAGGCCCTTCGGGTGAGCATCATTTTTGTTCCAAGATCACTGACGCCCTCCACACCCCTGTGGGCCTGCTGAGCAGCATTGATTCCCATACGACCCTCGGAGGCCCTCTGTGTCTGCCGAGTCTCTGGCAACACACTGTACGTTACTTCAATAGAGCTATATTTCCAGAGCACTCGAACAGCATCAGAACCACATTTCTAGGCAGTCCAACATGTCCTGCAAGTTTTCGAGATTGCCCTCGTCTGAGCTGCCCTGAGAACACACTCTTCTTAGAATTTATCGAGGACCTCTTTCCTGAAGTCACTCTATTCAAGGAGAAATACAGCATCCTAACATGCTGTGTCGCTCACAGTGCAAGCAACGGGAGAACTTGCCTCGAGGTAAGGCCCTGAAATGCTATGCAGAAGCGGAGGTGTGTAGCCGTTTCCATGAGGCCGTAGTCGCCGCTCTGCAGCATTTTAACGCCAGTACGCTTTTCAGGACTCCTAGGTGCCTCGCCTGGAAACCCTATTCCCTGCAAGAAGAGCAAGTACCCTCAGGCTCCCCTGGCCCTTCTAAGCAATATCCAGGCCCGTAGCTTTCCGACTCACAGTGTGTATGCCGAGTGTAGGGCAACACAGTGCACTCTTATTGGGACATCTTGAGTAAGCCAGCACTCATACAGGTTCACGAGCACCGTTCTAGCAAGTTCCCACATGCCGTGGAAGTCGCACTCATTCCCTGGTCTGAGCTGCACAGAGAAAAACACTAGGCTTCTCCTTCCATCCAGGACCTCCTACCTGAAGTCACCCTGCCTCCAGGAAGAAGACGACTTGCCTTCCTATTGCAACTAAAGCACAGTTTTTCCTGAAGCACTGCAGACTTTTGAAGAGGCACGGGCCCAGAGGCCTAGCTTGGGCTTTCCTTGGTGAGGCCGTTCACTAGATGCAGAACACCCTGCCTCGAGAAGTTGATTAAGGGAGGAAAACAGTGTGTACTCTGTGTCTCATTGGACTTGTTAAAAACCACAGAGATGTATGCTGCCTGTGCCCATGGAAATGGGGGCATGATGGTACTAGCCTTGCTTTCCATTTGGAAAGCTCCATTCTTGCCGCCGGGAAGCTCCCTGAAATTCTCTGCTGTTGACAAGCCTCTGGTCCCTCTACATTGGTGTGGGAAGAAAATGAGTTTTCTCTGGCTACACACGGAGCTTCTTTGGCCGGGGTGGGGCTCACCTTGCCATGCTCTAGAGCTAAAGGGAATCTCAACGTGAGTCCTTGCCTCGAGGTAAGGCCCTTGAGTAGCCCTGCAGAAAGGGAGGCATTCAGCTCTTTCCATTAGTTCTTAGTCGCTGTTCTCCTTTACTTTAAAGGAAGTACCCTTTTCAGGACTCCTAGGCCTCTCGGGTGAGCATCATTTTTGTTCCAAGATCCCTGAGTATCTCCACACCCCTGTAGGCCTGCTGAGCAACAACGAGGCCCATTGGTCCCTCGGAGTTCCTCTGTGTCTGCTGAGTCATGGGCAACACACTGCACTCTTTCTTGTCATATCTTGATTCACAGCACTCGCACAAGTTCACGAGCACCGTTCTAGCAAGTTCCAACATGCCGTGGAAGTCGAACTCATTCTTTAGACTGAGCTGCACAGAGGAAAAACACTAGGCTTCTTCTTCCATCTAAGACCTCTTACCTGAAGTTACACTGCCATCAGGAGAAACACTGCTTGCATTCTCATTGCAACTAAAGCAGAGTTTTTCCTGTAGCACTGCAGGCTTTTGAAGAGGCACGGGCCCATGGGCCTAGCTAGGGCCTTCCTTGGTGAGGCCGTTCACAAGACGCAGAACACCCTGCCTCGAGAAGTTGATTCAGGGAAGCAAGCAGTGTGTACCCTGTGGTTCTTTTGACTTGTTAGAAACCACAGAGATGTATGCTGCCTGTGCCCATGGTAATGGGGGCATGATGGTACTAGCCTTGCTTTCCATTTGGAAAGCCCCATTCTTGCTGCCGTGAAGCTCCCTGAAATTCTCTGCTGTTAACAGCTCTCTGGCCACTGTAGGCATGGGTGTGGGAAGAAAATGAGATTTCTCTGGCTACACACGGAGCTTCATTGGCCCGGTTGGGGCTCACCTTGCCATGCTCTAGAGCTAAAGGGAATCTCAACGTGAGTCCTTGCCTCGAGGTAAGGCCCTGAGTAGCCCTGCAGAAAGGGAGGCATGCAGCTCTTTCCATGAGCTCTTAGTGGAGGTTCCGCTTTATGTTAAAGGAAGCACCCTTTTCAGGACTCCTAGGCCCTTCGGGTGAGCATCATTTTTGTTCCAAGATCACTGACGCCCTCCACACCCCTGTGGGCCTGCTGAGCAGCATTGATTCCCATACGACCCTCGGAGGCCCTCTGTGTCTGCCGAGTCTCTGGCAACACACTGTACGTTACTTCAATAGAGCTATATTTCCAGAGCACTCGAACAGCATCAGAACCACATTTCTAGGCAGTCCAACATGTCCTGCAAGTTTTCGAGATTGCCCTCGTCTGAGCTGCCCTGAGAACACACTCTTCTTAGAATTTATCGAGGACCTCTTTCCTGAAGTCACTCTATTCAAGGAGAAATACAGCATCCTAACATGCTGTGTCGCTCACAGTGCAAGCAACGGGAGAACTTGCCTCGAGGTAAGGCCCTGAAATGCTATGCAGAAGCGGAGGTGTGTAGCCGTTTCCATGAGGCCGTAGTCGCCGCTCTGCAGCATTTTAACGCCAGTACGCTTTTCAGGACTCCTAGGTGCCTCGCCTGGAAACCCTATTCCCTGCAAGAAGAGCAAGTACCCTCAGGCTCCCCTGGCCCTTCTAAGCAATATCCAGGCCCGTAGCTTTCCGACTCACAGTGTGTATGCCGAGTGTAGGGCAACACAGTGCACTCTTATTGGGACATCTTGAGTAAGCCAGCACTCATACAGGTTCACGAGCACCGTTCTAGCAAGTTCCCACATGCCGTGGAAGTCGCACTCATTCCCTGGTCTGAGCTGCACAGAGAAAAACACTAGGCTTCTCCTTCCATCCAGGACCTCCTACCTGAAGTCACCCTGCCTCCAGGAAGAAGACGACTTGCCTTCCTATTGCAACTAAAGCACAGTTTTTCCTGAAGCACTGCAGACTTTTGAAGAGGCACGGGCCCAGAGGCCTAGCTTGGGCTTTCCTTGGTGAGGCCGTTCACTAGATGCAGAACACCCTGCCTCGAGAAGTTGATTAAGGGAGGAAAACAGTGTGTACTCTGTGTCTCATTGGACTTGTTAAAAACCACAGAGATGTATGCTGCCTGTGCCCATGGAAATGGGGGCATGATGGTACTAGCCTTGCTTTCCATTTGGAAAGCTCCATTCTTGCCGCCGGGAAGCTCCCTGAAATTCTCTGCTGTTGACAGGCCTCTGGTCCCTCTACATTGGTGTGGGAAGAAAATGAGTTTTCTCTGGCTACACACGGAGCTTCTTTGGCCGGGGTGGGGCTCACCTTGCCATGCTCTAGAGCTAAAGGGAATCTCAACGTGAGTCCTTGCCTCGAGGTAAGGCCCTTGAGTAGCCCTGCAGAAAGGGAGGCATTCAGCTCTTTCCATTAGTTCTTAGTCGCTGTTCTCCTTTACTTTAAAGGAAGTACCCTTTTCAGGACTCCTAGGCCTCTCGGGTGAGCATCATTTTTGTTCCAAGATCCCTGAGTATCTCCACACCCCTGTAGGCCTGCTGAGCAACAACGAGGCCCATTGGTCCCTCGGAGTTCCTCTGTGTCTGCTGAGTCATGGGCAACACACTGCACTCTTTCTTGTCATATCTTGATTCACAGCACTCGCACAAGTTCACGAGCACCGTTCTAGCAAGTTCCAACATGCCGTGGAAGTCGAACTCATTCTTTAGACTGAGCTGCACAGAGGAAAAACACTAGGCTTCTTCTTCCATCTAAGACCTCTTACCTGAAGTTACACTGCCATCAGGAGAAACACTGCTTGCATTCTCATTGCAACTAAAGCAGAGTTTTTCCTGTAGCACTGCAGGCTTTTGAAGAGGCACGGGCCCATGGGCCTAGCTAGGGCCTTCCTTGGTGAGGCCGTTCACAAGACGCAGAACACCCTGCCTCGAGAAGTTGATTCAGGGAAGCAACCAGTGTGTACCCTGTGGTTCTTTTGACTTGTTAGAAACCACAGAGATGTATGCTGCCTGTGCCCAGGGTAATGGGGGCATGATGGTACTAGCCTTGCTTTCCATTTGGAAAGCCCCATTCTTGCTGCCGTGAAGCTCCCTGAAATTCTCTGCTGTTAACAGCTCTCTGGCCACTGTAGGCATGGGTGTGGGAAGAAAATGAGATTTCTCTGGCTACACACGGAGCTTCATTGGCCCGGTTGGGGCTCACCTTGCCATGCTCTAGAGCTAAAGGGAATCTCAACGTGAGTCCTTGCCTCGAGGTAAGGCCCTGAGTAGCCCTGCAGAAAGGGAGGCATGCAGCTCTTTCCATGAGCTCTTAGTGGAGGTTCCGCTTTATGTTAAAGGAAGCACCCTTTTCAGGACTCCTAGGCCCTTCGGGTGAGCATCATTTTTGTTCCAAGATCACTGACGCCCTCCACACCCCTGTGGGCCTGCTGAGCAGCATTGATTCCCATACGACCCTCGGAGGCCCTCTGTGTCTGCCGAGTCTCTGGCAACACACTGTACGTTACTTCAATAGAGCTATATTTCCAGAGCACTCGAACAGCATCAGAACCACATTTCTAGGCAGTCCAACATGTCCTGCAAGTTTTCGAGATTGCCCTCGTCTGAGCTGCCCTGAGAACACACTCTTCTTAGAATTTATCGAGGACCTCTTTCCTGAAGTCACTCTATTCAAGGAGAAATACAGCATCCTAACATGCTGTGTCGCTCACAGTGCAAGCAACGGGAGAACTTGCCTCGAGGTAAGGCCCTGAAATGCTATGCAGAAGCGGAGGTGTGTAGCCGTTTCCATGAGGCCGTAGTCGCCGCTCTGCAGCATTTTAACGCCAGTACGCTTTTCAGGACTCCTAGGTGCCTCGCCTGGAAACCCTATTCCCTGCAAGAAGAGCAAGTACCCTCAGGCTCCCCTGGCCCTTCTAAGCAATATCCAGGCCCGTAGCTTTCCGACTCACAGTGTGTATGCCGAGTGTAGGGCAACACAGTGCACTCTTATTGGGACATCTTGAGTAAGCCAGCACTCATACAGGTTCACGAGCACCGTTCTAGCAAGTTCCCACATGCCGTGGAAGTCGCACTCATTCCCTGGTCTGAGCTGCACAGAGAAAAACACTAGGCTTCTCCTTCCATCCAGGACCTCCTACCTGAAGTCACCCTGCCTCCAGGAAGAAGACGACTTGCCTTCCTATTGCAACTAAAGCACAGTTTTTCCTGAAGCACTGCAGACTTTTGAAGAGGCACGGGCCCAGAGGCCTAGCTTGGGCTTTCCTTGGTGAGGCCGTTCACTAGATGCAGAACACCCTGCCTCGAGAAGTTGATTAAGGGAGGAAAACAGTGTGTACTCTGTGTCTCATTGGACTTGTTAAAAACCACAGAGATGTATGCTGCCTGTGCCCATGGAAATGGGGGCATGATGGTACTAGCCTTGCTTTCCGTTTGGAAAGCTCCATTCTTGCCGCCGGGAAGCTCCCTGAAATTCTCTGCTGTTGACAGGCCTCTGGTCCCTCTACATTGGTGTGGGAAGAAAATGAGTTTTCTCTGGCTACACACGGAGCTTCTTTGGCCGGGGTGGGGCTCACCTTGCCATGCTCTAGAGCTAAAGGGAATCTCAACGTGAGTCCTTGCCTCGAGGTAAGGCCCTTGAGTAGCCCTGCAGAAAGGGAGGCATTCAGCTCTTTCCATTAGTTCTTAGTCGCTGTTCTCCTTTACTTTAAAGGAAGTACCCTTTTCAGGACTCCTAGGCCTCTCGGGTGAGCATCATTTTTGTTCCAAGATCCCTGAGTATCTCCACACCCCTGTAGGCCTGCTGAGCAACAACGAGGCCCATTGGTCCCTCGGAGTTCCTCTGTGTCTGCTGAGTCATGGGCAACACACTGCACTCTTTCTTGTCATATCTTGATTCACAGCACTCGCACAAGTTCACGAGCACCGTTCTAGCAAGTTCCAACATGCCGTGGAAGTCGAACTCATTCTTTAGACTGAGCTGCACAGAGGAAAAACACTAGGCTTCTTCTTCCATCTAAGACCTCTTACCTGAAGTTACACTGCCATCAGGAGAAACACTGCTTGCATTCTTATTGCAACTAAAGCAGAGTTTTTCCTGTAGCACTGCAGGCTTTTGAAGAGGCACGGGCCCATGGGCCTAGCTAGGGCCTTCCTTGGTGAGGCCGTTCACAAGACGCAGAACACCCTGCCTCGAGAAGTTGATTCAGGGAAGCAACCAGTGTGTACCCTGTGGTTCTTTTGACTTGTTAGAAACCACAGAGATGTATGCTGCCTGTGCCCATGGTAATGGGGGCATGATGGTACTAGCCTTGCTTTCCATTTGGAAAGCCCCATTCTTGCTGCCGTGAAGCTCCCTGAAATTCTCTGCTGTTAACAGCTCTCTGGCCACTGTAGGCATGGGTGTGGGAAGAAAATGAGATTTCTCTGGCTACACACGGAGCTTCATTGGCCCGGTTGGGGCTCACCTTGCCATGCTCTAGAGCTAAAGGGAATCTCAACGTGAGTCCTTGCCTCGAGGTAAGGCCCTGAGTAGCCCTGCAGAAAGGGAGGCATGCAGCTCTTTCCATGAGCTCTTAGTGGAGGTTCCGCTTTATGTTAAAGGAAGCACCCTTTTCAGGACTCCTAGGCCCTTCGGGTGAGCATCATTTTTGTTCCAAGATCACTGACGCCCTCCACACCCCTGTGGGCCTGCTGAGCAGCATTGATTCCCATACGACCCTCGGAGGCCCTCTGTGTCTGCCGAGTCTCTGGCAACACACTGTACGTTACTTCAATAGAGCTATATTTCCAGAGCACTCGAACAGCATCAGAACCACATTTCTAGGCAGTCCAACATGTCCTGCAAGTTTTCGAGATTGCCCTCGTCTGAGCTGCCCTGAGAACACACTCTTCTTAGAATTTATCGAGGACCTCTTTCCTGAAGTCACTCTATTCAAGGAGAAATACAGCATCCTAACATGCTGTGTCGCTCACAGTGCAAGCAACGGGAGAACTTGCCTCGAGGTAAGGCCCTGAAATGCTATGCAGAAGCGGAGGTGTGTAGCCGTTTCCATGAGGCCGTAGTCGCCGCTCTGCAGCATTTTAACGCCAGTACGCTTTTCAGGACTCCTAGGTGCCTCGCCTGGAAACCCTATTCCCTGCAAGAAGAGCAAGTACCCTCAGGCTCCCCTGGCCCTTCTAAGCAATATCCAGGCCCGTAGCTTTCCGACTCACAGTGTGTATGCCGAGTGTAGGGCAACACAGTGCACTCTTATTGGGACATCTTGAGTAAGCCAGCACTCATACAAGGTTCACGAGCACCGTTCTAGCAAGTTCCCACATGCCGTGGAAGTCGCACTCATTCCCTGGTCTGAGCTGCACAGAGAAAAACACTAGGCTTCTCCTTCCATCCAGGACCTCCTACCTGAAGTCACCCTGCCTCCAGGAAGAAGACGACTTGCCTTCCTATTGCAACTAAAGCACAGTTTTTCCTGAAGCACTGCAGACTTTTGAAGAGGCACGGGCCCAGAGGCCTAGCTTGGGCTTTCCTTGGTGAGGCCGTTCACTAGATGCAGAACACCCTGCCTCGAGAAGTTGATTAAGGGAGGAAAACAGTGTGTACTCTGTGTCTCATTGGACTTGTTAAAAACCACAGAGATGTATGCTGCCTGTGCCCATGGAAATGGGGGCATGATGGTACTAGCCTTGCTTTCCATTTGGAAAGCTCCATTCTTGCCGCCGGGAAGCTCCCTGAAATTCTCTGCTGTTGACAGGCCTCTGGTCCCTCTACATTGGTGTGGGAAGAAAATGAGTTTTCTCTGGCTACACACGGAGCTTCTTTGGCCGGGGTGGGGCTCACCTTGCCATGCTCTAGAGCTAAAGGGAATCTCAACGTGAGTCCTTGCCTCGAGGTAAGGCCCTGAGTAGCCCTGCAGAAAGGGAGGCATTCAGCTCTTTCCATTAGTTCTTAGTCGCTGTTCTCCTTTACTTTAAAGGAAGTACCCTTTTCAGGACTCCTAGGCCTCTCGGGTGAGCATCATTTTTGTTCCAAGATCCCTGAGTATCTCCACACCCCTGTAGGCCTGCTGAGCAACAACGAGGCCCATTGGTCCCTCGGAGTTCCTCTGTGTCTGCTGAGTCATGGGCAACACACTGCACTCTTTCTTGTCATATCTTGATTCACAGCACTCGCACAAGTTCACGAGCACCGTTCTAGCAAGTTCCAACATGCCGTGGAAGTCGAACTCATTCTTTAGACTGAGCTGCACAGAGGAAAAACACTAGGCTTCTTCTTCCATCTAAGACCTCTTACCTGAAGTTACACTGCCATCAGGAGAAACACTGCTTGCATTCTCATTGCAACTAAAGCAGAGTTTTTCCTGTAGCACTGCAGGCTTTTGAAGAGGCACGGGCCCATGGGCCTAGCTAGGGCCTTCCTTGGTGAGGCCGTTCACAAGACGCAGAACACCCTGCCTCGAGAAGTTGATTCAGGGAAGCAACCAGTGTGTACCCTGTGGTTCTTTTGACTTGTTAGAAACCACAGAGATGTATGCTGCCTGTGCCCAGGGTAATGGGGGCATGATGGTACTAGCCTTGCTTTCCATTTGGAAAGCCCCATTCTTGCTGCCGTGAAGCTCCCTGAAATTCTCTGCTGTTAACAGCTCTCTGGCCACTGTAGGCATGGGTGTGGGAAGAAAATGAGATTTCTCTGGCTACACACGGAGCTTCATTGGCCCGGTTGGGGCTCACCTTGCCATGCTCTAGAGCTAAAGGGAATCTCAACGTGAGTCCTTGCCTCGAGGTAAGGCCCTGAGTAGCCCTGCAGAAAGGGAGGCATGCAGCTCTTTCCATGAGCTCTTAGTGGAGGTTCCGCTTTATGTTAAAGGAAGCACCCTTTTCAGGACTCCTAGGCCCTTCGGGTGAGCATCATTTTTGTTCCAAGATCACTGACGCCCTCCACACCCCTGTGGGCCTGCTGAGCAGCATTGATTCCCATACGACCCTCGGAGGCCCTCTGTGTCTGCCGAGTCTCTGGCAACACACTGTACGTTACTTCAATAGAGCTATATTTCCAGAGCACTCGAACAGCATCAGAACCACATTTCTAGGCAGTCCAACATGTCCTGCAAGTTTTCGAGATTGCCCTCGTCTGAGCTGCCCTGAGAACACACTCTTCTTAGAATTTATCGAGGACCTCTTTCCTGAAGTCACTCTATTCAAGGAGAAATACAGCATCCTAACATGCTGTGTCGCTCACAGTGCAAGCAACGGGAGAACTTGCCTCGAGGTAAGGCCCTGAAATGCTATGCAGAAGCGGAGGTGTGTAGCCGTTTCCATGAGGTCGTAGTCGCCGCTCTGCAGCATTTTAACGCCAGTACGCTTTTCAGGACTCCTAGGTGCCTCGCCTGGAAACCCTATTCCCTGCAAGAAGAGCAAGTACCCTCAGGCTCCCCTGGCCCTTCTAAGCAATATCCAGGCCCGTAGCTTTCCGACTCACAGTGTGTATGCCGAGTGTAGGGCAACACAGTGCACTCTTATTGGGACATCTTGAGTAAGCCAGCACTCATACAAGGTTCACGAGCACCGTTCTAGCAAGTTCCCACATGCCGTGGAAGTCGCACTCATTCCCTGGTCTGAGCTGCACAGAGAAAAACACTAGGCTTCTCCTTCCATCCAGGACCTCCTACCTGAAGTCACCCTGCCTCCAGGAAGAAGACGACTTGCCTTCCTATTGCAACTAAAGCACAGTTTTTCCTGAAGCACTGCAGACTTTTGAAGAGGCACGGGCCCAGAGGCCTAGCTTGGGCTTTCCTTGGTGAGGCCGTTCACTAGATGCAGAACACCCTGCCTCGAGAAGTTGATTAAGGGAGGAAAACAGTGTGTACTCTGTGTCTCATTGGACTTGTTAAAAACCACAGAGATGTATGCTGCCTGTGCCCATGGAAATGGGGGCATGATGGTACTAGCCTTGCTTTCCGTTTGGAAAGCTCCATTCTTGCCGCCGGGAAGCTCCCTGAAATTCTCTGCTGTTGACAGGCCTCTGGTCCCTCTACATTGGTGTGGGAAGAAAATGAGTTTTCTCTGGCTACACACGGAGCTTCTTTGGCCGGGGTGGGGCTCACCTTGCCATGCTCTAGAGCTAAAGGGAATCTCAACGTGAGTCCTTGCCTCGAGGTAAGGCCCTTGAGTAGCCCTGCAGAAAGGGAGGCATTCAGCTCTTTCCATTAGTTCTTAGTCGCTGTTCTCCTTTACTTTAAAGGAAGTACCCTTTTCAGGACTCCTAGGCCTCTCGGGTGAGCATCATTTTTGTTCCAAGATCCCTGAGTATCTCCACACCCCTGTAGGCCTGCTGAGCAACAACGAGGCCCATTGGTCCCTCGGAGTTCCTCTGTGTCTGCTGAGTCATGGGCAACACACTGCACTCTTTCTTGTCATATCTTGATTCACAGCACTCGCACAAGTTCACGAGCACCGTTCTAGCAAGTTCCAACATGCCGTGGAAGTCGAACTCATTCTTTAGACTGAGCTGCACAGAGGAAGAACACTAGGCTTCTTCTTCCATCTAAGACCTCTTACCTGAAGTTACACTGCCATCAGGAGAAACACTGCTTGCATTCTTATTGCAACTAAAGCAGAGTTTTTCCTGTAGCACTGCAGGCTTTTGAAGAGGCACGGGCCCATGGGCCTAGCTAGGGCCTTCCTTGGTGAGGCCGTTCACAAGACGCAGAACACCCTGCCTCGAGAAGTTGATTCAGGGAAGCAACCAGTGTGTACCCTGTGGTTCTTTTGACTTGTTAGAAACCACAGAGATGTATGCTGCCTGTGCCCATGGTAATGGGGGCATGATGGTACTAGCCTTGCTTTCCATTTGGAAAGCCCCATTCTTGCTGCCGTGAAGCTCCCTGAAATTCTCTGCTGTTAACAGCTCTCTGGCCACTGTAGGCATGGGTGTGGGAAGAAAATGAGATTTCTCTGGCTACACACGGAGCTTCATTGGCCCGGTTGGGGCTCACCTTGCCATGCTCTAGAGC
This sequence comes from Balaenoptera borealis, assembly GCF_965194805.1. Taxonomy (NCBI): domain Eukaryota; kingdom Metazoa; phylum Chordata; class Mammalia; order Artiodactyla; family Balaenopteridae; genus Balaenoptera; species Balaenoptera borealis. Next base: position 232,651 of record NW_028123347.1, read on the forward strand.
TAAAGGGAATCTCAACGTGAGTCCTTGCCTCGAGGTAAGGCCCTGAGTAGCCCTGCAGAAAGGGAGGCATGCAGCTCTTTCCATGAGCTCTTAGTGGAGGTTCCGCTTTATGTTAAAGGAAGCACCCTTTTCAGGACTCCTAGGCCCTTCGGGTGAGCATCATTTTTGTTCCAAGATCACTGACGCCCTCCACACCCCTGTGGGCCTGCTGAGCAGCATTGATTCCCATACGACCCTCGGAGGCCCTCTGTGTCTGCCGAGTCTCTGGCAACACACTGTACGTTACTTCAATAGAGCTATATTTCCAGAGCACTCGAACAGCATCAGAACCACATTTCTAGGCAGTCCAACATGTCCTGCAAGTTTTCGAGATTGCCCTCGTCTGAGCTGCCCTGAGAACACACTCTTCTTAGAATTTATCGAGGACCTCTTTCCTGAAGTCACTCTATTCAAGGAGAAATACAGCATCCTAACATGCTGTGTCGCTCACAGTGCAAGCAACGGGAGAACTTGCCTCGAGGTAAGGCCCTGAAATGCTATGCAGAAGCGGAGGTGTGTAGCCGTTTCCATGAGGCCGTAGTCGCCGCTCTGCAGCATTTTAACGCCAGTACGCTTTTCAGGACTCCTAGGTGCCTCGCCTGGAAACCCTATTCCCTGCAAGAAGAGCAAGTACCCTCAGGCTCCCCTGGCCCTTCTAAGCAATATCCAGGCCCGTAGCTTTCCGACTCACAGTGTGTATGCCGAGTGTAGGGCAACACAGTGCACTCTTATTGGGACATCTTGAGTAAGCCAGCACTCATACAAGGTTCACGAGCACCGTTCTAGCAAGTTCCCACATGCCGTGGAAGTCGCACTCATTCCCTGGTCTGAGCTGCACAGAGAAAAACACTAGGCTTCTCCTTCCATCCAGGACCTCCTACCTGAAGTCACCCTGCCTCCAGGAAGAAGACGACTTGCCTTCCTATTGCAACTAAAGCACAGTTTTTCCTGAAGCACTGCAGACTTTTGAAGAGGCACGGGCCCAGAGGCCTAGCTTGGGCTTTCCTTGGTGAGGCCGTTCACTAGATGCAGAACACCCTGCCTCGAGAAGTTGATTAAGGGAGGAAAACAGTGTGTACTCTGTGTCTCATTGGACTTGTTAAAAACCACAGAGATGTATGCTGCCTGTGCCCATGGAAATGGGGGCATGATGGTACTAGCCTTGCTTTCCGTTTGGAAAGCTCCATTCTTGCCGCCGGGAAGCTCCCTGAAATTCTCTGCTGTTGACAGGCCTCTGGTCCCTCTACATTGGTGTGGGAAGAAAATGAGTTTTCTCTGGCTACACACGGAGCTTCTTTGGCCGGGGTGGGGCTCACCTTGCCATGCTCTAGAGCTAAAGGGAATCTCAACGTGAGTCCTTGCCTCGAGGTAAGGCCCTTGAGTAGCCCTGCAGAAAGGGAGGCATTCAGCTCTTTCCATTAGTTCTTAGTCGCTGTTCTCCTTTACTTTAAAGGAAGTACCCTTTTCAGGACTCCTAGGCCTCTCGGGTGAGCATCATTTTTGTTCCAAGATCCCTGAGTATCTCCACACCCCTGTAGGCCTGCTGAGCAACAACGAGGCCCATTGGTCCCTCGGAGTTCCTCTGTGTCTGCTGAGTCATGGGCAACACACTGCACTCTTTCTTGTCATATCTTGATTCACAGCACTCGCACAAGTTCACGAGCACCGTTCTAGCAAGTTCCAACATGCCGTGGAAGTCGAACTCATTCTTTAGACTGAGCTGCACAGAGGAAAAACACTAGGCTTCTTCTTCCATCTAAGACCTCTTACCTGAAGTTACACTGCCATCAGGAGAAACACTGCTTGCATTCTCATTGCAACTAAAGCAGAGTTTTTCCTGTAGCACTGCAGGCTTTTGAAGAGGCACGGGCCCATGGGCCTAGCTAGGGCCTTCCTTGGTGAGGCCGTTCACAAGACGCAGAACACCCTGCCTCGAGAAGTTGATTCAGGGAAGCAACCAGTGTGTACCCTGTGGTTCTTTTGACTTGTTAGAAACCACAGAGATGTATGCTGCCTGTGCCCATGGTAATGGGGGCATGATGGTACTAGCCTTGCTTTCCATTTGGAAAGCCCCATTCTTGCTGCCGTGAAGCTCCCTGAAATTCTCTGCTGTTAACAGCTCTCTGGCCACTGTAGGCATGGGTGTGGGAAGAAAATGAGATTTCTCTGGCTACACACGGAGCTTCATTGGCCCGGTTGGGGCTCACCTTGCCATGCTCTAGAGCTAAAGGGAATCTCAACGTGAGTCCTTGCCTCGAGGTAAGGCCCTGAGTAGCCCTGCAGAAAGGGAGGCATGCAGCTCTTTCCATGAGCTCTTAGTGGAGGTTCCGCTTTATGTTAAAGGAAGCACCCTTTTCAGGACTCCTAGGCCCTTCGGGTGAGCATCATTTTTGTTCCAAGATCACTGACGCCCTCCACACCCCTGTGGGCCTGCTGAGCAGCATTGATTCCCATACGACCCTCGGAGGCCCTCTGTGTCTGCCGAGTCTCTGGCAACACACTGTACGTTACTTCAATAGAGCTATATTTCCAGAGCACTCGAACAGCATCAGAACCACATTTCTAGGCAGTCCAACATGTCCTGCAAGTTTTCGAGATTGCCCTCGTCTGAGCTGCCCTGAGAACACACTCTTCTTAGAATTTATCGAGGACCTCTTTCCTGAAGTCACTCTATTCAAGGAGAAATACAGCATCCTAACATGCTGTGTCGCTCACAGTGCAAGCAACGGGAGAACTTGCCTCGAGGTAAGGCCCTGAAATGCTATGCAGAAGCGGAGGTGTGTAGCCGTTTCCATGAGGCCGTAGTCGCCGCTCTGCAGCATTTTAACGCCAGTACGCTTTTCAGGACTCCTAGGTGCCTCGCCTGGAAACCCTATTCCCTGCAAGAAGAGCAAGTACCCTCAGGCTCCCCTGGCCCTTCTAAGCAATATCCAGGCCCGTAGCTTTCCGACTCACAGTGTGTATGCCGAGTGTAGGGCAACACAGTGCACTCTTATTGGGACATCTTGAGTAAGCCAGCACTCATACAGGTTCACGAGCACCGTTCTAGCAAGTTCCTACATGCCGTGGAAGTCGCACTCATTCCCTGGTCTGAGCTGCACAGAGAAAAACACTAGGCTTCTCCTTCCATCCAGGACCTCCTACCTGAAGTCACCCTGCCTCCAGGAAGAAGACGACTTGCCTTCCTATTGCAACTAAAGCACAGTTTTTCCTGAAGCACTGCAGACTTTTGAAGAGGCACGGGCCCAGAGGCCTAGCTTGGGCTTTCCTTGGTGAGGCCGTTCACTAGATGCAGAACACCCTGCCTCGAGAAGTTGATTAAGGGAGGAAAACAGTGTGTACTCTGTGTCTCATTGGACTTGTTAAAAACCACAGAGATGTATGCTGCCTGTGCCCATGGAAATGGGGGCATGATGGTACTAGCCTTGCTTTCCGTTTGGAAAGCTCCATTCTTGCCGCCGGGAAGCTCCCTGAAATTCTCTGCTGTTGACAGGCCTCTGGTCCCTCTACATTGGTGTGGGAAGAAAATGAGTTTTCTCTGGCTACACACGGAGCTTCTTTGGCCGGGGTGGGGCTCACCTTGCCATGCTCTAGAGCTAAAGGGAATCTCAACGTGAGTCCTTGCCTCGAGGTAAGGCCCTTGAGTAGCCCTGCAGAAAGGGAGGCATTCAGCTCTTTCCATTAGTTCTTAGTCGCTGTTCTCCTTTACTTTAAAGGAAGTACCCTTTTCAGGACTCCTAGGCCTCTCGGGTGAGCATCATTTTTGTTCCAAGATCCCTGAGTATCTCCACACCCCTGTAGGCCTGCTGAGCAACAACGAGGCCCATTGGTCCCTCGGAGTTCCTCTGTGTCTGCTGAGTCATGGGCAACACACTGCACTCTTTCTTGTCATATCTTGATTCACAGCACTCGCACAAGTTCACGAGCACCGTTCTAGCAAGTTCCAACATGCCGTGGAAGTCGAACTCATTCTTTAGACTGAGCTGCACAGAGGAAAAACACTAGGCTTCTTCTTCCATCTAAGACCTCTTACCTGAAGTTACACTGCCATCAGGAGAAACACTGCTTGCATTCTCATTGCAACTAAAGCAGAGTTTTTCCTGTAGCACTGCAGGCTTTTGAAGAGGCACGGGCCCATGGGCCTAGCTAGGGCCTTCCTTGGTGAGGCCGTTCACAAGACGCAGAACACCCTGCCTCGAGAAGTTGATTCAGGGAAGCAAGCAGTGTGTACCCTGTGGTTCTTTTGACTTGTTAGAAACCACAGAGATGTATGCTGCCTGTGCCCATGGTAATGGGGGCATGATGGTACTAGCCTTGCTTTCCATTTGGAAAGCCCCATTCTTGCTGCCGTGAAGCTCCCTGAAATTCTCTGCTGTTAACAGCTCTCTGGCCACTGTAGGCATGGGTGTGGGAAGAAAATGAGATTTCTCTGGCTACACACGGAGCTTCATTGGCCCGGTTGGGGCTCACCTTGCCATGCTCTAGAGCTAAAGGGAATCTCAACGTGAGTCCTTGCCTCGAGGTAAGGCCCTGAGTAGCCCTGCAGAAAGGGAGGCATGCAGCTCTTTCCATGAGCTCTTAGTGGAGGTTCCGCTTTATGTTAAAGGAAGCACCCTTTTCAGGACTCCTAGGCCCTTCGGGTGAGCATCATTTTTGTTCCAAGATCACTGACGCCCTCCACACCCCTGTGGGCCTGCTGAGCAGCATTGATTCCCATACGACCCTCGGAGGCCCTCTGTGTCTGCCGAGTCTCTGGCAACACACTGTACGTTACTTCAATAGAGCTATATTTCCAGAGCACTCGAACAGCATCAGAACCACATTTCTAGGCAGTCCAACATGTCCTGCAAGTTTTCGAGATTGCCCTCGTCTGAGCTGCCCTGAGAACACACTCTTCTTAGAATTTATCGAGGACCTCTTTCCTGAAGTCACTCTATTCAAGGAGAAATACAGCATCCTAACATGCTGTGTCGCTCACAGTGCAAGCAACGGGAGAACTTGCCTCGAGGTAAGGCCCTGAAATGCTATGCAGAAGCGGAGGTGTGTAGCCGTTTCCATGAGGCCGTAGTCGCCGCTCTGCAGCATTTTAACGCCAGTACGCTTTTCAGGACTCCTAGGTGCCTCGCCTGGAAACCCTATTCCCTGCAAGAAGAGCAAGTACCCTCAGGCTCCCCTGGCCCTTCTAAGCAATATCCAGGCCCGTAGCTTTCCGACTCACAGTGTGTATGCCGAGTGTAGGGCAACACAGTGCACTCTTATTGGGACATCTTGAGTAAGCCAGCACTCATACAAGGTTCACGAGCACCGTTCTAGCAAGTTCCTACATGCCGTGGAAGTCGCACTCATTCCCTGGTCTGAGCTGCACAGAGAAAAACACTAGGCTTCTCCTTCCATCCAGGACCTCCTACCTGAAGTCACCCTGCCTCCAGGAAGAAGACGACTTGCCTTCCTATTGCAACTAAAGCACAGTTTTTCCTGAAGCACTGCAGACTTTTGAAGAGGCACGGGCCCAGAGGCCTAGCTTGGGCTTTCCTTGGTGAGGCCGTTCACTAGATGCAGAACACCCTGCCTCGAGAAGTTGATTAAGGGAGGAAAACAGTGTGTACTCTGTGTCTCATTGGACTTGTTAAAAACCACAGAGATGTATGCTGCCTGTGCCCATGGAAATGGGGGCATGATGGTACTAGCCTTGCTTTCCATTTGGAAAGCTCCATTCTTGCCGCCGGGAAGCTCCCTGAAATTCTCTGCTGTTGACAGGCCTCTGGTCCCTCTACATTGGTGTGGGAAGAAAATGGGTTTTCTCTGGCTACACACGGAGCTTCTTTGGCCGGGGTGGGGCTCACCTTGCCATGCTCTAGAGCTAAAGGGAATCTCAACGTGAGTCCTTGCCTCGAGGTAAGGCCCTTGAGTAGCCCTGCAGAAAGGGAGGCATTCAGCTCTTTCCATTAGTTCTTAGTCGCTGTTCTCCTTTACTTTAAAGGAAGTACCCTTTTCAGGACTCCTAGGCCTCTCGGGTGAGCATCATTTTTGTTCCAAGATCCCTGAGTATCTCCACACCCCTGTAGGCCTGCTGAGCAACAACGAGGCCCATTGGTCCCTCGGAGTTCCTCTGTGTCTGCTGAGTCATGGGCAACACACTGCACTCTTTCTTGTCATATCTTGATTCACAGCACTCGCACAAGTTCACGAGCACCGTTCTAGCAAGTTCCAACATGCCGTGGAAGTCGAACTCATTCTTTAGACTGAGCTGCACAGAGGAAAAACACTAGGCTTCTTCTTCCATCTAAGACCTCTTACCTGAAGTTACACTGCCATCAGGAGAAACACTGCTTGCATTCTCATTGCAACTAAAGCAGAGTTTTTCCTGTAGCACTGCAGGCTTTTGAAGAGGCACGGGCCCATGGGCCTAGCTAGGGCCTTCCTTGGTGAGGCCGTTCACAAGACGCAGAACACCCTGCCTCGAGAAGTTGATTCAGGGAAGCAACCAGTGTGTACCCTGTGGTTCTTTTGACTTGTTAGAAACCACAGAGATGTATGCTGCCTGTGCCCATGGTAATGGGGGCATGATGGTACTAGCCTTGCTTTCCATTTGGAAAGCCCCATTCTTGCTGCCGTGAAGCTCCCTGAAATTCTCTGCTGTTAACAGCTCTCTGGCCACTGTAGGCATGGGTGTGGGAAGAAAATGAGATTTCTCTGGCTACACACGGAGCTTCATTGGCCCGGTTGGGGCTCACCTTGCCATGCTCTAGAGCTAAAGGGAATCTCAACGTGAGTCCTTGCCTCGAGGTAAGGCCCTGAGTAGCCCTGCAGAAAGGGAGGCATGCAGCTCTTTCCATGAGCTCTTAGTGGAGGTTCCGCTTTATGTTAAAGGAAGCACCCTTTTCAGGACTCCTAGGCCCTTCGGGTGAGCATCATTTTTGTTCCAAGATCACTGACGCCCTCCACACCCCTGTGGGCCTGCTGAGCAGCATTGATTCCCATACGACCCTCGGAGGCCCTCTGTGTCTGCCGAGTCTCTGGCAACACACTGTACGTTACTTCAATAGAGCTATATTTCCAGAGCACTCGAACAGCATCAGAACCACATTTCTAGGCAGTCCAACATGTCCTGCAAGTTTTCGAGATTGCCCTCGTCTGAGCTGCCCTGAGAACACACTCTTCTTAGAATTTATCGAGGACCTCTTTCCTGAAGTCACTCTATTCAAGGAGAAATACAGCATCCTAACATGCTGTGTCGCTCACAGTGCAAGCAACGGGAGAACTTGCCTCGAGGTAAGGCCCTGAAATGCTATGCAGAAGCGGAGGTGTGTAGCCGTTTCCATGAGGCCGTAGTCGCCGCTCTGCAGCATTTTAACGCCAGTACGCTTTTCAGGACTCCTAGGTGCCTCGCCTGGAAACCCTATTCCCTGCAAGAAGAGCAAGTACCCTCAGGCTCCCCTGGCCCTTCTAAGCAATATCCAGGCCCGTAGCTTTCCGACTCACAGTGTGTATGCCGAGTGTAGGGCAACACAGTGCACTCTTATTGGGACATCTTGAGTAAGCCAGCACTCATACAAGGTTCACGAGCACCGTTCTAGCAAGTTCCCACATGCCGTGGAAGTCGCACTCATTCCCTGGTCTGAGCTGCACAGAGAAAAACACTAGGCTTCTCCTTCCATCCAGGACCTCCTACCTGAAGTCACCCTGCCTCCAGGAAGAAGACGACTTGCCTTCCTATTGCAACTAAAGCACAGTTTTTCCTGAAGCACTGCAGACTTTTGAAGAGGCACGGGCCCAGAGGCCTAGCTTGGGCTTTCCTTGGTGAGGCCGTTCACTAGATGCAGAACACCCTGCCTCGAGAAGTTGATTAAGGGAGGAAAACAGTGTGTACTCTGTGTCTCATTGGACTTGTTAAAAACCACAGAGATGTATGCTGCCTGTGCCCATGGAAATGGGGGCATGATGGTACTAGCCTTGCTTTCCGTTTGGAAAGCTCCATTCTTGCCGCCGGGAAGCTCCCTGAAATTCTCTGCTGTTGACAGGCCTCTGGTCCCTCTACATTGGTGTGGGAAGAAAATGAGTTTTCTCTGGCTACACACGGAGCTTCTTTGGCCGGGGTGGGGCTCACCTTGCCATGCTCTAGAGCTAAAGGGAATCTCAACGTGAGTCCTTGCCTCGAGGTAAGGCCCTGAGTAGCCCTGCAGAAAGGGAGGCATTCAGCTCTTTCCATTAGTTCTTAGTCGCTGTTCTCCTTTACTTTAAAGGAAGTACCCTTTTCAGGACTCCTAGGCCTCTCGGGTGAGCATCATTTTTGTTCCAAGATCCCTGAGTATCTCCACACCCCTGTAGGCCTGCTGAGCAACAACGAGGCCCATTGGTCCCTCGGAGTTCCTCTGTGTCTGCTGAGTCATGGGCAACACACTGCACTCTTTCTTGTCATATCTTGATTCACAGCACTCGCACAAGTTCACGAGCACCGTTCTAGCAAGTTCCAACATGCCGTGGAAGTCGAACTCATTCTTTAGACTGAGCTGCACAGAGGAAAAACACTAGGCTTCTTCTTCCATCTAAGACCTCTTACCTGAAGTTACACTGCCATCAGGAGAAACACTGCTTGCATTCTCATTGCAACTAAAGCAGAGTTTTTCCTGTAGCACTGCAGGCTTTTGAAGAGGCACGGGCCCATGGGCCTAGCTAGGGCCTTCCTTGGTGAGGCCGTTCACAAGACGCAGAACACCCTGCCTCGAGAAGTTGATTCAGGGAAGCAACCAGTGTGTACCCTGTGGTTCTTTTGACTTGTTAGAAACCACAGAGATGTATGCTGCCTGTGCCCATGGTAATGGGGGCATGATGGTACTAGCCTTGCTTTCCATTTGGAAAGCCCCATTCTTGCTGCCGTGAAGCTCCCTGAAATTCTCTGCTGTTAACAGCTCTCTGGCCACTGTAGGCATGGGTGTGGGAAGAAAATGAGATTTCTCTGGCTACACACGGAGCTTCATTGGCCCGGTTGGGGCTCACCTTGCCATGCTCTAGAGCTAAAGGGAATCTCAACGTGAGTCCTTGCCTCGAGGTAAGGCCCTGAGTAGCCCTGCAGAAAGGGAGGCATGCAGCTCTTTCCATGAGCTCTTAGTGGAGGTTCCGCTTTATGTTAAAGGAAGCACCCTTTTCAGGACTCCTAGGCCCTTCGGGTGAGCATCATTTTTGTTCCAAGATCACTGACGCCCTCCACACCCCTGTGGGCCTGCTGAGCAGCATTGATTCCCATACGACCCTCGGAGGCCCTCTGTGTCTGCCGAGTCTCTGGCAACACACTGTACGTTACTTCAATAGAGCTATATTTCCAGAGCACTCGAACAGCATCAGAACCACATTTCTAGGCAGTCCAACATGTCCTGCAAGTTTTCGAGATTGCCCTCGTCTGAGCTGCCCTGAGAACACACTCTTCTTAGAATTTATCGAGGACCTCTTTCCTGAAGTCACTCTATTCAAGGAGAAATACAGCATCCTAACATGCTGTGTCGCTCACAGTGCAAGCAACGGGAGAACTTGCCTCGAGGTAAGGCCCTGAAATGCTATGCAGAAGCGGAGGTGTGTAGCCGTTTCCATGAGGCCGTAGTCGCCGCTCTGCAGCATTTTAACGCCAGTACGCTTTTCAGGACTCCTAGGTGCCTCGCCTGGAAACCCTATTCCCTGCAAGAAGAGCAAGTACCCTCAGGCTCCCCTGGCCCTTCTAAGCAATATCCAGGCCCGTAGCTTTCCGACTCACAGTGTGTATGCCGAGTGTAGGGCAACACAGTGCACTCTTATTGGGACATCTTGAGTAAGCCAGCACTCATACAAGGTTCACGAGCACCGTTCTAGCAAGTTCCCACATGCCGTGGAAGTCGCACTCATTCCCTGGTCTGAGCTGCACAGAGAAAAACACTAGGCTTCTCCTTCCATCCAGGACCTCCTACCTGAAGTCACCCTGCCTCCAGGAAGAAGACGACTTGCCTTCCTATTGCAACTAAAGCACAGTTTTTCCTGAAGCACTGCAGACTTTTGAAGAGGCACGGGCCCAGAGGCCTAGCTTGGGCTTTCCTTGGTGAGGCCGTTCACTAGATGCAGAACACCCTGCCTCGAGAAGTTGATTAAGGGAGGAAAACAGTGTGTACTCTGTGTCTCATTGGACTTGTTAAAAACCACAGAGATGTATGCTGCCTGTGCCCATGGAAATGGGGGCATGATGGTACTAGCCTTGCTTTCCGTTTGGAAAGCTCCATTCTTGCCGCCGGGAAGCTCCCTGAAATTCTCTGCTGTTGACAGGCCTCTGGTCCCTCTACATTGGTGTGGGAAGAAAATGAGTTTTCTCTGGCTACACACGGAGCTTCTTTGGCCGGGGTGGGGCTCACCTTGCCATGCTCTAGAGCTAAAGGGAATCTCAACGTGAGTCCTTGCCTCGAGGTAAGGCCCTTGAGTAGCCCTGCAGAAAGGGAGGCATTCAGCTCTTTCCATTAGCTCTTAGTCGCTGTTCTCCTTTACTTTAAAGGAAGTACCCTTTTCAGGACTCCTAGGCCTCTCGGGTGAGCATCATTTTTGTTCCAAGATCCCTGAGTATCTCCACACCCCTGTAGGCCTGCTGAGCAACAACGAGGCCCATTGGTCCCTCGGAGTTCCTCTGTGTCTGCTGAGTCATGGGCAACACACTGCACTCTTTCTTGTCATATCTTGATTCACAGCACTCGCACAAGTTCACGAGCACCGTTCTAGCAAGTTCCAACATGCCGTGGAAGTCGAACTCATTCTTTAGACTGAGCTGCACAGAGGAAAAACACTAGGCTTCTTCTTCCATCTAAGACCTCTTACCTGAAGTTACACTGCCATCAGGAGAAACACTGCTTGCATTCTCATTGCAACTAAAGCAGAGTTTTTCCTGTAGCACTGCAGGCTTTTGAAGAGGCACGGGCCCATGGGCCTAGCTAGGGCCTTCCTTGGTGAGGCCGTTCACAAGACGCAGAACACCCTGCCTCGAGAAGTTGATTCAGGGAAGCAACCAGTGTGTACCCTGTGGTTCTTTTGACTTGTTAGAAACCACAGAGATGTATGCTGCCTGTGCCCAGGGTAATGGGGGCATGATGGTACTAGCCTTGCTTTCCATTTGGAAAGCCCCATTCTTGCTGCCGTGAAGCTCCCTGAAATTCTCTGCTGTTAACAGCTCTCTGGCCACTGTAGGCATGGGTGTGGGAAGAAAATGAGATTTCTCTGGCTACACACGGAGCTTCATTGGCCCGGTTGGGGCTCACCTTGCCATGCTCTAGAGCTAAAGGGAATCTCAACGTGAGTCCTTGCCTCGAGGTAAGGCCCTGAGTAGCCCTGCAGAAAGGGAGGCATGCAGCTCTTTCCATGAGCTCTTAGTGGAGGTTCCGCTTTATGTTAAAGGAAGCACCCTTTTCAGGACTCCTAGGCCCTTCGGGTGAGCATCATTTTTGTTCCAAGATCACTGACGCCCTCCACACCCCTGTGGGCCTGCTGAGCAGCATTGATTCCCATACGACCCTCGGAGGCCCTCTGTGTCTGCCGAGTCTCTGGCAACACACTGTACGTTACTTCAATAGAGCTATATTTCCAGAGCACTCGAACAGCATCAGAACCACATTTCTAGGCAGTCCAACATGTCCTGCAAGTTTTCGAGATTGCCCTCGTCTGAGCTGCCCTGAGAACACACTCTTCTTAGAATTTATCGAGGACCTCTTTCCTGAAGTCACTCTATTCAAGGAGAAATACAGCATCCTAACATGCTGTGTCGCTCACAGTGCAAGCAACGGGAGAACTTGCCTCGAGGTAAGGCCCTGAAATGCTATGCAGAAGCGGAGGTGTGTAGCCGTTTCCATGAGGCCGTAGTCGCCGCTCTGCAGCATTTTAACGCCAGTACGCTTTTCAGGACTCCTAGGTGCCTCGCCTGGAAACCCTATTCCCTGCAAGAAGAGCAAGTACCCTCAGGCTCCCCTGGCCCTTCTAAGCAATATCCAGGCCCGTAGCTTTCCGACTCACAGTGTGTATGCCGAGTGTAGGGCAACACAGTGCACTCTTATTGGGACATCTTGAGTAAGCCAGCACTCATACAAGGTTCACGAGCACCGTTCTAGCAAGTTCCTACATGCCGTGGAAGTCGCACTCATTCCCTGGTCTGAGCTGCACAGAGAAAAACACTAGGCTTCTCCTTCCATCCAGGACCTCCTACCTGAAGTCACCCTGCCTCCAGGAAGAAGACGACTTGCCTTCCTATTGCAACTAAAGCACAGTTTTTCCTGAAGCACTGCAGACTTTTGAAGAGGCACGGGCCCAGAGGCCTAGCTTGGGCTTTCCTTGGTGAGGCCGTTCACTAGATGCAGAACACCCTGCCTCGAGAAGTTGATTAAGGGAGGAAAACAGTGTGTACTCTGTGTCTCATTGGACTTGTTAAAAACCACAGAGATGTATGCTGCCTGTGCCCATGGAAATGGGGGCATGATGGTACTAGCCTTGCTTTCCATTTGGAAAGCTCCATTCTTGCCGCCGGGAAGCTCCCTGAAATTCTCTGCTGTTGACAGGCCTCTGGTCCCTCTACATTGGTGTGGGAAGAAAATGAGTTTTCTCTGGCTACACACGGAGCTTCTTTGGCCGGGGTGGGGCTCACCTTGCCATGCTCTAGAGCTAAAGGGAATCTCAACGTGAGTCCTTGCCTCGAGGTAAGGCCCTTGAGTAGCCCTGCAGAAAGGGAGGCATTCAGCTCTTTCCATTAGCTCTTAGTCGCTGTTCTCCTTTACTTTAAAGGAAGTACCCTTTTCAGGACTCCTAGGCCTCTCGGGTGAGCATCATTTTTGTTCCAAGATCCCTGAGTATCTCCACACCCCTGTAGGCCTGCTGAGCAACAACGAGGCCCATTGGTCCCTCGGAGTTCCTCTGTGTCTGCTGAGTCATGGGCAACACACTGCACTCTTTCTTGTCATATCTTGATTCACAGCACTCGCACAAGTTCACGAGCACCGTTCTAGCAAGTTCCAACATGCCGTGGAAGTCGAACTCATTCTTTAGACTGAGCTGCACAGAGGAAAAACACTAGGCTTCTTCTTCCATCTAAGACCTCTTACCTGAAGTTACACTGCCATCAGGAGAAACACTGCTTGCATTCTCATTGCAACTAAAGCAGAGTTTTTCCTGTAGCACTGCAGGCTTTTGAAGAGGCACGGGCCCATGGGCCTAGCTAGGGCCTTCCTTGGTGAGGCCGTTCACAAGACGCAGAACACCCTGCCTCGAGAAGTTGATTCAGGGAAGCAACCAGTGTGTACCCTGTGGTTCTTTTGACTTGTTAGAAACCACAGAGATGTATGCTGCCTGTGCCCAGGGTAATGGGGGCATGATGGTACTAGCCTTGCTTTCCATTTGGAAAGCCCCATTCTTGCTGCCGTGAAGCTCCCTGAAATTCTCTGCTGTTAACAGCTCTCTGGCCACTGTAGGCATGGGTGTGGGAAGAAAATGAGATTTCTCTGGCTACACACGGAGCTTCATTGGCCCGGTTGGGGCTCACCTTGCCATGCTCTAGAGCTAAAGGGAATCTCAACGTGAGTCCTTGCCTCGAGGTAAGGCCCTGAGTAGCCCTGCAGAAAGGGAGGCATGCAGCTCTTTCCATGAGCTCTTAGTGGAGGTTCCGCTTTATGTTAAAGGAAGCACCCTTTTCAGGACTCCTAGGCCCTTCGGGTGAGCATCATTTTTGTTCCAAGATCACTGACGCCCTCCACACCCCTGTGGGCCTGCTGAGCAGCATTGATTCCCATACGACCCTCGGAGGCCCTCTGTGTCTGCCGAGTCTCTGGCAACACACTGTACGTTACTTCAATAGAGCTATATTTCCAGAGCACTCGAACAGCATCAGAACCACATTTCTAGGCAGTCCAACATGTCCTGCAAGTTTTCGAGATTGCCCTCGTCTGAGCTGCCCTGAGAACACACTCTTCTTAGAATTTATCGAGGACCTCTTTCCTGAAGTCACTCTATTCAAGGAGAAATACAGCATCCTAACATGCTGTGTCGCTCACAGTGCAAGCAACGGGAGAACTTGCCTCGAGGTAAGGCCCTGAAATGCTATGCAGAAGCGGAGGTGTGTAGCCGTTTCCATGAGGCCGTAGTCGCCGCTCTGCAGCATTTTAACGCCAGTACGCTTTTCAGGACTCCTAGGTGCCTCGCCTGGAAACCCTATTCCCTGCAAGAAGAGCAAGTACCCTCAGGCTCCCCTGGCCCTTCTAAGCAATATCCAGGCCCGTAGCTTTCCGACTCACAGTGTGTATGCCGAGTGTAGGGCAACACAGTGCACTCTTATTGGGACATCTTGAGTAAGCCAGCACTCATACAAGGTTCACGAGCACCGTTCTAGCAAGTTCCTACATGCCGTGGAAGTCGCACTCATTCCCTGGTCTGAGCTGCACAGAGAAAAACACTAGGCTTCTCCTTCCATCCAGGACCTCCTACCTGAAGTCACCCTGCCTCCAGGAAGAAGACGACTTGCCTTCCTATTGCAACTAAAGCACAGTTTTTCCTGAAGCACTGCAGACTTTTGAAGAGGCACGGGCCCAGAGGCCTAGCTTGGGCTTTCCTTGGTGAGGCCGTTCACTAGATGCAGAACACCCTGCCTCGAGAAGTTGATTAAGGGAGGAAAACAGTGTGTACTCTGTGTCTCATTGGACTTGTTAAAAACCACAGAGATGTATGCTGCCTGTGCCCATGGAAATGGGGGCATGATGGTACTAGCCTTGCTTTCCATTTGGAAAGCTCCATTCTTGCCGCCGGGAAGCTCCCTGAAATTCTCTGCTGTTGACAGGCCTCTGGTCCCTCTACATTGGTGTGGGAAGAAAATGAGTTTTCTCTGGCTACACACGGAGCTTCTTTGGCCGGGGTGGGGCTCACCTTGCCATGCTCTAGAGCTAAAGGGAATCTCAACGTGAGTCCTTGCCTCGAGGTAAGGCCCTTGAGTAGCCCTGCAGAAAGGGAGGCATTCAGCTCTTTCCATTAGCTCTTAGTCGCTGTTCTCCTTTACTTTAAAGGAAGTACCCTTTTCAGGACTCCTAGGCCTCTCGGGTGAGCATCATTTTTGTTCCAAGATCCCTGAGTATCTCCACACCCCTGTAGGCCTGCTGAGCAACAACGAGGCCCATTGGTCCCTCGGAGTTCCTCTGTGTCTGCTGAGTCATGGGCAACACACTGCACTCTTTCTTGTCATATCTTGATTCACAGCACTCGCACAAGTTCACGAGCACCGTTCTAGCAAGTTCCAACATGCCGTGGAAGTCGAACTCATTCTTTAGACTGAGCTGCACAGAGGAAAAACACTAGGCTTCTTCTTCCATCTAAGACCTCTTACCTGAAGTTACACTGCCATCAGGAGAAACACTGCTTGCATTCTCATTGCAACTAAAGCAGAGTTTTTCCTGTAGCACTGCAGGCTTTTGAAGAGGCACGGGCCCATGGGCCTAGCTAGGGCCTTCCTTGGTGAGGCCGTTCACAAGACGCAGAACACCCTGCCTCGAGAAGTTGATTCAGGGAAGCAAGCAGTGTGTACCCTGTGGTTCTTTTGACTTGTTAGAAACCACAGAGATGTATGCTGCCTGTGCCCAGGGTAATGGGGGCATGATGGTACTAGCCTTGCTTTCCATTTGGAAAGCCCCATTCTTGCTGCCGTGAAGCTCCCTGAAATTCTCTGCTGTTAACAGCTCTCTGGCCACTGTAGGCATGGGTGTGGGAAGAAAATGAGATTTCTCTGGCTACACACGGAGCTTCATTGGCCCGGTTGGGGCTCACCTTGCCATGCTCTAGAGCTAAAGGGAATCTCAACGTGAGTCCTTGCCTCGAGGTAAGGCCCTGAGTAGCCCTGCAGAAAGGGAGGCATGCAGCTCTTTCCATGAGCTCTTAGTGGAGGTTCCGCTTTATGTTAAAGGAAGCACCCTTTTCAGGACTCCTAGGCCCTTCGGGTGAGCATCATTTTTGTTCCAAGATCACTGACGCCCTCCACACCCCTGTGGGCCTGCTGAGCAGCATTGATTCCCATACGACCCTCGGAGGCCCTCTGTGTCTGCCGAGTCTCTGGCAACACACTGTACGTTACTTCAATAGAGCTATATTTCCAGAGCACTCGAACAGCATCAGAACCACATTTCTAGGCAGTCCAACATGTCCTGCAAGTTTTCGAGATTGCCCTCGTCTGAGCTGCCCTGAGAACACACTCTTCTTAGAATTTATCGAGGACCTCTTTCCTGAAGTCACTCTATTCAAGGAGAAATACAGCATCCTAACATGCTGTGTCGCTCACAGTGCAAGCAACGGGAGAACTTGCCTCGAGGTAAGGCCCTGAAATGCTATGCAGAAGCGGAGGTGTGTAGCCGTTTCCATGAGGCCGTAGTCGCCGCTCTGCAGCATTTTAACGCCAGTACGCTTTTCAGGACTCCTAGGTGCCTCGCCTGGAAACCCTATTCCCTGCAAGAAGAGCAAGTACCCTCAGGCTCCCCTGGCCCTTCTAAGCAATATCCAGGCCCGTAGCTTTCCGACTCACAGTGTGTATGCCGAGTGTAGGGCAACACAGTGCACTCTTATTGGGACATCTTGAGTAAGCCAGCACTCATACAAGGTTCACGAGCACCGTTCTAGCAAGTTCCTACATGCCGTGGAAGTTGCACTCATTCCCTGGTCTGAGCTGCACAGAGAAAAACACTAGGCTTCTCCTTCCATCCAGGACCTCCTACCTGAAGTCACCCTGCCTCCAGGAAGAAGACGACTTGCCTTCCTATTGCAACTAAAGCACAGTTTTTCCTGAAGCACTGCAGACTTTTGAAGAGGCACGGGCCCAGAGGCCTAGCTTGGGCTTTCCTTGGTGAGGCCGTTCACTAGATGCAGAACACCCTGCCTCGAGAAGTTGATTAAGGGAGGAAAACAGTGTGTACTCTGTGTCTCATTGGACTTGTTAAAAACCACAGAGATGTATGCTGCCTGTGCCCATGGAAATGGGGGCATGATGGTACTAGCCTTGCTTTCCATTTGGAAAGCTCCATTCTTGCCGCCGGGAAGCTCCCTGAAATTCTCTGCTGTTGACAGGCCTCTGGTCCCTCTACATTGGTGTGGGAAGAAAATGAGTTTTCTCTGGCTACACACGGAGCTTCTTTGGCCGGGGTGGGGCTCACCTTGCCATGCTCTAGAGCTAAAGGGAATCTCAACGTGAGTCCTTGCCTCGAGGTAAGGCCCTTGAGTAGCCCTGCAGAAAGGGAGGCATTCAGCTCTTTCCATTAGTTCTTAGTCGCTGTTCTCCTTTACTTTAAAGGAAGTACCCTTTTCAGGACTCCTAGGCCTCTCGGGTGAGCATCATTTTTGTTCCAAGATCCCTGAGTATCTCCACACCCCTGTAGGCCTGCTGAGCAACAACGAGGCCCATTGGTCCCTCGGAGTTCCTCTGTGTCTGCTGAGTCATGGGCAACACACTGCACTCTTTCTTGTCATATCTTGATTCACAGCACTCGCACAAGTTCACGAGCACCGTTCTAGCAAGTTCCAACATGCCGTGGAAGTCGAACTCATTCTTTAGACTGAGCTGCACAGAGGAAAAACACTAGGCTTCTTCTTCCATCTAAGACCTCTTACCTGAAGTTACACTGCCATCAGGAGAAACACTGCTTGCATTCTCATTGCAACTAAAGCAGAGTTTTTCCTGTAGCACTGCAGGCTTTTGAAGAGGCACGGGCCCATGGGCCTAGCTAGGGCCTTCCTTGGTGAGGCCGTTCACAAGACGCAGAACACCCTGCCTCGAGAAGTTGATTCAGGGAAGCAAGCAGTGTGTACCCTGTGGTTCTTTTGACTTGTTAGAAACCACAGAGATGTATGCTGCCTGTGCCCAGGGTAATGGGGGCATGATGGTACTAGCCTTGCTTTCCATTTGGAAAGCCCCATTCTTGCTGCCGTGAAGCTCCCTGAAATTCTCTGCTGTTAACAGCTCTCTGGCCACTGTAGGCATGGGTGTGGGAAGAAAATGAGATTTCTCTGGCTACACACGGAGCTTCATTGGCCCGGTTGGGGCTCACCTTGCCATGCTCTAGAGCTAAAGGGAATCTCAACGTGAGTCCTTGCCTCGAGGTAAGGCCCTGAGTAGCCCTGCAGAAAGGGAGGCATGCAGCTCTTTCCATGAGCTCTTAGTGGAGGTTCCGCTTTATGTTAAAGGAAGCACCCTTTTCAGGACTCCTAGGCCCTTCGGGTGAGCATCATTTTTGTTCCAAGATCACTGACGCCCTCCACACCCCTGTGGGCCTGCTGAGCAGCATTGATTCCCATACGACCCTCGGAGGCCCTCTGTGTCTGCC
This sequence comes from Balaenoptera borealis, assembly GCF_965194805.1. Classification (NCBI taxonomy): domain Eukaryota; kingdom Metazoa; phylum Chordata; class Mammalia; order Artiodactyla; family Balaenopteridae; genus Balaenoptera; species Balaenoptera borealis. The sequence goes on from NW_028123347.1 coordinate 251,019, forward strand.
GAGTCTCTGGCAACACACTGTACGTTACTTCAATAGAGCTATATTTCCAGAGCACTCGAACAGCATCAGAACCACATTTCTAGGCAGTCCAACATGTCCTGCAAGTTTTCGAGATTGCCCTCGTCTGAGCTGCCCTGAGAACACACTCTTCTTAGAATTTATCGAGGACCTCTTTCCTGAAGTCACTCTATTCAAGGAGAAATACAGCATCCTAACATGCTGTGTCGCTCACAGTGCAAGCAACGGGAGAACTTGCCTCGAGGTAAGGCCCTGAAATGCTATGCAGAAGCGGAGGTGTGTAGCCGTTTCCATGAGGCCGTAGTCGCCGCTCTGCAGCATTTTAACGCCAGTACGCTTTTCAGGACTCCTAGGTGCCTCGCCTGGAAACCCTATTCCCTGCAAGAAGAGCAAGTACCCTCAGGCTCCCCTGGCCCTTCTAAGCAATATCCAGGCCCGTAGCTTTCCGACTCACAGTGTGTATGCCGAGTGTAGGGCAACACAGTGCACTCTTATTGGGACATCTTGAGTAAGCCAGCACTCATACAAGGTTCACGAGCACCGTTCTAGCAAGTTCCTACATGCCGTGGAAGTCGCACTCATTCCCTGGTCTGAGCTGCACAGAGAAAAACACTAGGCTTCTCCTTCCATCCAGGACCTCCTACCTGAAGTCACCCTGCCTCCAGGAAGAAGACGACTTGCCTTCCTATTGCAACTAAAGCACAGTTTTTCCTGAAGCACTGCAGACTTTTGAAGAGGCACGGGCCCAGAGGCCTAGCTTGGGCTTTCCTTGGTGAGGCCGTTCACTAGATGCAGAACACCCTGCCTCGAGAAGTTGATTAAGGGAGGAAAACAGTGTGTACTCTGTGTCTCATTGGACTTGTTAAAAACCACAGAGATGTATGCTGCCTGTGCCCATGGAAATGGGGGCATGATGGTACTAGCCTTGCTTTCCGTTTGGAAAGCTCCATTCTTGCCGCCGGGAAGCTCCCTGAAATTCTCTGCTGTTGACAGGCCTCTGGTCCCTCTACATTGGTGTGGGAAGAAAATGAGTTTTCTCTGGCTACACACGGAGCTTCTTTGGCCGGGGTGGGGCTCACCTTGCCATGCTCTAGAGCTAAAGGGAATCTCAACGTGAGTCCTTGCCTCGAGGTAAGGCCCTTGAGTAGCCCTGCAGAAAGGGAGGCATTCAGCTCTTTCCATTAGCTCTTAGTCGCTGTTCTCCTTTACTTTAAAGGAAGTACCCTTTTCAGGACTCCTAGGCCTCTCGGGTGAGCATCATTTTTGTTCCAAGATCCCTGAGTATCTCCACACCCCTGTAGGCCTGCTGAGCAACAACGAGGCCCATTGGTCCCTCGGAGTTCCTCTGTGTCTGCTGAGTCATGGGCAACACACTGCACTCTTTCTTGTCATATCTTGATTCACAGCACTCGCACAAGTTCACGAGCACCGTTCTAGCAAGTTCCAACATGCCGTGGAAGTCGAACTCATTCTTTAGACTGAGCTGCACAGAGGAAAAACACTAGGCTTCTTCTTCCATCTAAGACCTCTTACCTGAAGTTACACTGCCATCAGGAGAAACACTGCTTGCATTCTCATTGCAACTAAAGCAGAGTTTTTCCTGTAGCACTGCAGGCTTTTGAAGAGGCACGGGCCCATGGGCCTAGCTAGGGCCTTCCTTGGTGAGGCCGTTCACAAGACGCAGAACACCCTGCCTCGAGAAGTTGATTCAGGGAAGCAACCAGTGTGTACCCTGTGGTTCTTTTGACTTGTTAGAAACCACAGAGATGTATGCTGCCTGTGCCCAGGGTAATGGGGGCATGATGGTACTAGCCTTGCTTTCCATTTGGAAAGCCCCATTCTTGCTGCCGTGAAGCTCCCTGAAATTCTCTGCTGTTAACAGCTCTCTGGCCACTGTAGGCATGGGTGTGGGAAGAAAATGAGATTTCTCTGGCTACACACGGAGCTTCATTGGCCCGGTTGGGGCTCACCTTGCCATGCTCTAGAGCTAAAGGGAATCTCAACGTGAGTCCTTGCCTCGAGGTAAGGCCCTGAGTAGCCCTGCAGAAAGGGAGGCATGCAGCTCTTTCCATGAGCTCTTAGTGGAGGTTCCGCTTTATGTTAAAGGAAGCACCCTTTTCAGGACTCCTAGGCCCTTCGGGTGAGCATCATTTTTGTTCCAAGATCACTGACGCCCTCCACACCCCTGTGGGCCTGCTGAGCAGCATTGATTCCCATACGACCCTCGGAGGCCCTCTGTGTCTGCCGAGTCTCTGGCAACACACTGTACGTTACTTCAATAGAGCTATATTTCCAGAGCACTCGAACAGCATCAGAACCACATTTCTAGGCAGTCCAACATGTCCTGCAAGTTTTCGAGATTGCCCTCGTCTGAGCTGCCCTGAGAACACACTCTTCTTAGAATTTATCGAGGACCTCTTTCCTGAAGTCACTCTATTCAAGGAGAAATACAGCATCCTAACATGCTGTGTCGCTCACAGTGCAAGCAACGGGAGAACTTGCCTCGAGGTAAGGCCCTGAAATGCTATGCAGAAGCGGAGGTGTGTAGCCGTTTCCATGAGGCCGTAGTCGCCGCTCTGCAGCATTTTAACGCCAGTACGCTTTTCAGGACTCCTAGGTGCCTCGCCTGGAAACCCTATTCCCTGCAAGAAGAGCAAGTACCCTCAGGCTCCCCTGGCCCTTCTAAGCAATATCCAGGCCCGTAGCTTTCCGACTCACAGTGTGTATGCCGAGTGTAGGGCAACACAGTGCACTCTTATTGGGACATCTTGAGTAAGCCAGCACTCATACAAGGTTCACGAGCACCGTTCTAGCAAGTTCCTACATGCCGTGGAAGTCGCACTCATTCCCTGGTCTGAGCTGCACAGAGAAAAACACTAGGCTTCTCCTTCCATCCAGGACCTCCTACCTGAAGTCACCCTGCCTCCAGGAAGAAGACGACTTGCCTTCCTATTGCAACTAAAGCACAGTTTTTCCTGAAGCACTGCAGACTTTTGAAGAGGCACGGGCCCAGAGGCCTAGCTTGGGCTTTCCTTGGTGAGGCCGTTCACTAGATGCAGAACACCCTGCCTCGAGAAGTTGATTAAGGGAGGAAAACAGTGTGTACTCTGTGTCTCATTGGACTTGTTAAAAACCACAGAGATGTATGCTGCCTGTGCCCATGGAAATGGGGGCATGATGGTACTAGCCTTGCTTTCCGTTTGGAAAGCTCCATTCTTGCCGCCGGGAAGCTCCCTGAAATTCTCTGCTGTTGACAGGCCTCTGGTCCCTCTACATTGGTGTGGGAAGAAAATGAGTTTTCTCTGGCTACACACGGAGCTTCTTTGGCCGGGGTGGGGCTCACCTTGCCATGCTCTAGAGCTAAAGGGAATCTCAACGTGAGTCCTTGCCTCGAGGTAAGGCCCTGAGTAGCCCTGCAGAAAGGGAGGCATTCAGCTCTTTCCATTAGTTCTTAGTCGCTGTTCTCCTTTACTTTAAAGGAAGTACCCTTTTCAGGACTCCTAGGCCTCTCGGGTGAGCATCATTTTTGTTCCAAGATCCCTGAGTATCTCCACACCCCTGTAGGCCTGCTGAGCAACAACGAGGCCCATTGGTCCCTCGGAGTTCCTCTGTGTCTGCTGAGTCATGGGCAACACACTGCACTCTTTCTTGTCATATCTTGATTCACAGCACTCGCACGAGTTCACGAGCACCGTTCTAGCAAGTTCCAACATGCCGTGGAAGTCGAACTCATTCTTTAGACTGAGCTGCACAGAGGAAAAACACTAGGCTTCTTCTTCCATCTAAGACCTCTTACCTGAAGTTACACTGCCATCAGGAGAAACACTGCTTGCATTCTCATTGCAACTAAAGCAGAGTTTTTCCTGTAGCACTGCAGGCTTTTGAAGAGGCACGGGCCCATGGGCCTAGCTAGGGCCTTCCTTGGTGAGGCCGTTCACAAGACGCAGAACACCCTGCCTCGAGAAGTTGATTCAGGGAAGCAACCAGTGTGTACCCTGTGGTTCTTTTGACTTGTTAGAAACCACAGAGATGTATGCTGCCTGTGCCCATGGTAATGGGGGCATGATGGTACTAGCCTTGCTTTCCATTTGGAAAGCCCCATTCTTGCTGCCGTGAAGCTCCCTGAAATTCTCTGCTGTTAACAGCTCTCTGGCCACTGTAGGCATGGGTGTGGGAAGAAAATGAGATTTCTCTGGCTACACACGGAGCTTCATTGGCCCGGTTGGGGCTCACCTTGCCATGCTCTAGAGCTAAAGGGAATCTCAACGTGAGTCCTTGCCTCGAGGTAAGGCCCTGAGTAGCCCTGCAGAAAGGGAGGCATGCAGCTCTTTCCATGAGCTCTTAGTGGAGGTTCCGCTTTATGTTAAAGGAAGCACCCTTTTCAGGACTCCTAGGCCCTTCGGGTGAGCATCATTTTTGTTCCAAGATCACTGACGCCCTCCACACCCCTGTGGGCCTGCTGAGCAGCATTGATTCCCATACGACCCTCGGAGGCCCTCTGTGTCTGCCGAGTCTCTGGCAACACACTGTACGTTACTTCAATAGAGCTATATTTCCAGAGCACTCGAACAGCATCAGAACCACATTTCTAGGCAGTCCAACATGTCCTGCAAGTTTTCGAGATTGCCCTCGTCTGAGCTGCCCTGAGAACACACTCTTCTTAGAATTTATCGAGGACCTCTTTCCTGAAGTCACTCTATTCAAGGAGAAATACAGCATCCTAACATGCTGTGTCGCTCACAGTGCAAGCAACGGGAGAACTTGCCTCGAGGTAAGGCCCTGAAATGCTATGCAGAAGCGGAGGTGTGTAGCCGTTTCCATGAGGCCGTAGTCGCCGCTCTGCAGCATTTTAACGCCAGTACGCTTTTCAGGACTCCTAGGTGCCTCGCCTGGAAACCCTATTCCCTGCAAGAAGAGCAAGTACCCTCAGGCTCCCCTGGCCCTTCTAAGCAATATCCAGGCCCGTAGCTTTCCGACTCACAGTGTGTATGCCGAGTGTAGGGCAACACAGTGCACTCTTATTGGGACATCTTGAGTAAGCCAGCACTCATACAAGGTTCACGAGCACCGTTCTAGCAAGTTCCTACATGCCGTGGAAGTCGCACTCATTCCCTGGTCTGAGCTGCACAGAGAAAAACACTAGGCTTCTCCTTCCATCCAGGACCTCCTACCTGAAGTCACCCTGCCTCCAGGAAGAAGACGACTTGCCTTCCTATTGCAACTAAAGCACAGTTTTTCCTGAAGCACTGCAGACTTTTGAAGAGGCACGGGCCCAGAGGCCTAGCTTGGGCTTTCCTTGGTGAGGCCGTTCACTAGATGCAGAACACCCTGCCTCGAGAAGTTGATTAAGGGAGGAAAACAGTGTGTACTCTGTGTCTCATTGGACTTGTTAAAAACCACAGAGATGTATGCTGCCTGTGCCCATGGAAATGGGGGCATGATGGTACTAGCCTTGCTTTCCGTTTGGAAAGCTCCATTCTTGCCGCCGGGAAGCTCCCTGAAATTCTCTGCTGTTGACAGGCCTCTGGTCCCTCTACATTGGTGTGGGAAGAAAATGAGTTTTCTCTGGCTACACACGGAGCTTCTTTGGCCGGGGTGGGGCTCACCTTGCCATGCTCTAGAGCTAAAGGGAATCTCAACGTGAGTCCTTGCCTCGAGGTAAGGCCCTGAGTAGCCCTGCAGAAAGGGAGGCATTCAGCTCTTTCCATTAGTTCTTAGTCGCTGTTCTCCTTTACTTTAAAGGAAGTACCCTTTTCAGGACTCCTAGGCCTCTCGGGTGAGCATCATTTTTGTTCCAAGATCCCTGAGTATCTCCACACCCCTGTAGGCCTGCTGAGCAACAACGAGGCCCATTGGTCCCTCGGAGTTCCTCTGTGTCTGCTGAGTCATGGGCAACACACTGCACTCTTTCTTGTCATATCTTGATTCACAGCACTCGCACGAGTTCACGAGCACCGTTCTAGCAAGTTCCAACATGCCGTGGAAGTCGAACTCATTCTTTAGACTGAGCTGCACAGAGGAAAAACACTAGGCTTCTTCTTCCATCTAAGACCTCTTACCTGAAGTTACACTGCCATCAGGAGAAACACTGCTTGCATTCTCATTGCAACTAAAGCAGAGTTTTTCCTGTAGCACTGCAGGCTTTTGAAGAGGCACGGGCCCATGGGCCTAGCTAGGGCCTTCCTTGGTGAGGCCGTTCACAAGACGCAGAACACCCTGCCTCGAGAAGTTGATTCAGGGAAGCAACCAGTGTGTACCCTGTGGTTCTTTTGACTTGTTAGAAACCACAGAGATGTATGCTGCCTGTGCCCATGGTAATGGGGGCATGATGGTACTAGCCTTGCTTTCCATTTGGAAAGCCCCATTCTTGCTGCCGTGAAGCTCCCTGAAATTCTCTGCTGTTAACAGCTCTCTGGCCACTGTAGGCATGGGTGTGGGAAGAAAATGAGATTTCTCTGGCTACACACGGAGCTTCATTGGCCCGGTTGGGGCTCACCTTGCCATGCTCTAGAGCTAAAGGGAATCTCAACGTGAGTCCTTGCCTCGAGGTAAGGCCCTGAGTAGCCCTGCAGAAAGGGAGGCATGCAGCTCTTTCCATGAGCTCTTAGTGGAGGTTCCGCTTTATGTTAAAGGAAGCACCCTTTTCAGGACTCCTAGGCCCTTCGGGTGAGCATCATTTTTGTTCCAAGATCACTGACGCCCTCCACACCCCTGTGGGCCTGCTGAGCAGCATTGATTCCCATACGACCCTCGGAGGCCCTCTGTGTCTGCCGAGTCTCTGGCAACACACTGTACGTTACTTCAATAGAGCTATATTTCCAGAGCACTCGAACAGCATCAGAACCACATTTCTAGGCAGTCCAACATGTCCTGCAAGTTTTCGAGATTGCCCTCGTCTGAGCTGCCCTGAGAACACACTCTTCTTAGAATTTATCGAGGACCTCTTTCCTGAAGTCACTCTATTCAAGGAGAAATACAGCATCCTAACATGCTGTGTCGCTCACAGTGCAAGCAACGGGAGAACTTGCCTCGAGGTAAGGCCCTGAAATGCTATGCAGAAGCGGAGGTGTGTAGCCGTTTCCATGAGGCCGTAGTCGCCGCTCTGCAGCATTTTAACGCCAGTACGCTTTTCAGGACTCCTAGGTGCCTCGCCTGGAAACCCTATTCCCTGCAAGAAGAGCAAGTACCCTCAGGCTCCCCTGGCCCTTCTAAGCAATATCCAGGCCCGTAGCTTTCCGACTCACAGTGTGTATGCCGAGTGTAGGGCAACACAGTGCACTCTTATTGGGACATCTTGAGTAAGCCAGCACTCATACAAGGTTCACGAGCACCGTTCTAGCAAGTTCCTACATGCCGTGGAAGTCGCACTCATTCCCTGGTCTGAGCTGCACAGAGAAAAACACTAGGCTTCTCCTTCCATCCAGGACCTCCTACCTGAAGTCACCCTGCCTCCAGGAAGAAGACGACTTGCCTTCCTATTGCAACTAAAGCACAGTTTTTCCTGAAGCACTGCAGACTTTTGAAGAGGCACGGGCCCAGAGGCCTAGCTTGGGCTTTCCTTGGTGAGGCCGTTCACTAGATGCAGAACACCCTGCCTCGAGAAGTTGATTAAGGGAGGAAAACAGTGTGTACTCTGTGTCTCATTGGACTTGTTAAAAACCACAGAGATGTATGCTGCCTGTGCCCATGGAAATGGGGGCATGATGGTACTAGCCTTGCTTTCCGTTTGGAAAGCTCCATTCTTGCCGCCGGGAAGCTCCCTGAAATTCTCTGCTGTTGACAGGCCTCTGGTCCCTCTACATTGGTGTGGGAAGAAAATGAGTTTTCTCTGGCTACACACGGAGCTTCTTTGGCCGGGGTGGGGCTCACCTTGCCATGCTCTAGAGCTAAAGGGAATCTCAACGTGAGTCCTTGCCTCGAGGTAAGGCCCTTGAGTAGCCCTGCAGAAAGGGAGGCATTCAGCTCTTTCCATTAGTTCTTAGTCGCTGTTCTCCTTTACTTTAAAGGAAGTACCCTTTTCAGGACTCCTAGGCCTCTCGGGTGAGCATCATTTTTGTTCCAAGATCCCTGAGTATCTCCACACCCCTGTAGGCCTGCTGAGCAACAACGAGGCCCATTGGTCCCTCGGAGTTCCTCTGTGTCTGCTGAGTCATGGGCAACACACTGCACTCTTTCTTGTCATATCTTGATTCACAGCACTCGCACAAGTTCACGAGCACCGTTCTAGCAAGTTCCAACATGCCGTGGAAGTCGAACTCATTCTTTAGACTGAGCTGCACAGAGGAAAAACACTAGGCTTCTTCTTCCATCTAAGACCTCTTACCTGAAGTTACACTGCCATCAGGAGAAACACTGCTTGCATTCTCATTGCAACTAAAGCAGAGTTTTTCCTGTAGCACTGCAGGCTTTTGAAGAGGCACGGGCCCATGGGCCTAGCTAGGGCCTTCCTTGGTGAGGCCGTTCACAAGACGCAGAACACCCTGCCTCGAGAAGTTGATTCAGGGAAGCAACCAGTGTGTACCCTGTGGTTCTTTTGACTTGTTAGAAACCACAGAGATGTATGCTGCCTGTGCCCATGGTAATGGGGGCATGATGGTACTAGCCTTGCTTTCCATTTGGAAAGCCCCATTCTTGCCGCCGTGAAGCTCCCTGAAATTCTCTGCTGTTAACAGCTCTCTGGCCACTGTAGGCATGGGTGTGGGAAGAAAATGAGATTTCTCTGGCTACACACGGAGCTTCATTGGCCCGGTTGGGGCTCACCTTGCCATGCTCTAGAGCTAAAGGGAATCTCAACGTGAGTCCTTGCCTCGAGGTAAGGCCCTGAGTAGCCCTGCAGAAAGGGAGGCATGCAGCTCTTTCCATGAGCTCTTAGTGGAGGTTCCGCTTTATGTTAAAGGAAGCACCCTTTTCAGGACTCCTAGGCCCTTCGGGTGAGCATCATTTTTGTTCCAAGATCACTGACGCCCTCCACACCCCTGTGGGCCTGCTGAGCAGCATTGATTCCCATACGACCCTCGGAGGCCCTCTGTGTCTGCCGAGTCTCTGGCAACACACTGTACGTTACTTCAATAGAGCTATATTTCCAGAGCACTCGAACAGCATCAGAACCACATTTCTAGGCAGTCCAACATGTCCTGCAAGTTTTCGAGATTGCCCTCGTCTGAGCTGCCCTGAGAACACACTCTTCTTAGAATTTATCGAGGACCTCTTTCCTGAAGTCACTCTATTCAAGGAGAAATACAGCATCCTAACATGCTGTGTCGCTCACAGTGCAAGCAACGGGAGAACTTGCCTCGAGGTAAGGCCCTGAAATGCTATGCAGAAGCGGAGGTGTGTAGCCGTTTCCATGAGGCCGTAGTCGCCGCTCTGCAGCATTTTAACGCCAGTACGCTTTTCAGGACTCCTAGGTGCCTCGCCTGGAAACCCTATTCCCTGCAAGAAGAGCAAGTACCCTCAGGCTCCCCTGGCCCTTCTAAGCAATATCCAGGCCCGTAGCTTTCCGACTCACAGTGTGTATGCCGAGTGTAGGGCAACACAGTGCACTCTTATTGGGACATCTTGAGTAAGCCAGCACTCATACAAGGTTCACGAGCACCGTTCTAGCAAGTTCCCACATGCCGTGGAAGTCGCACTCATTCCCTGGTCTGAGCTGCACAGAGAAAAACACTAGGCTTCTCCTTCCATCCAGGACCTCCTACCTGAAGTCACCCTGCCTCCAGGAAGAAGACGACTTGCCTTCCTATTGCAACTAAAGCACAGTTTTTCCTGAAGCACTGCAGACTTTTGAAGAGGCACGGGCTCAGAGGCCTAGCTTGGGCTTTCCTTGGTGAGGCCGTTCGCTAGATGCAGAACACCCTGCCTCGAGAAGTTGATTAAGGGAGGAAAACAGTGTGTACTCTGTGTCTCATTGGACTTGTTAAAAACCACAGAGATGTATGCTGCCTGTGCCCATGGAAATGGGGGCATGATGGTACTAGCCTTGCTTTCCATTTGGAAAGCTCCATTCTTGCCGCCGGGAAGCTCCCTGAAATTCTCTGCTGTTGACAGGCCTCTGGTCCCTCTACATTGGTGTGGGAAGAAAATGAGTTTTCTCTGGCTACACACGGAGCTTCTTTGGCCGGGGTGGGGCTCACCTTGCCATGCTCTAGAGCTAAAGGGAATCTCAACGTGAGTCCTTGCCTCGAGGTAAGGCCCTTGAGTAGCCCTGCAGAAAGGGAGGCATTCAGCTCTTTCCATTAGTTCTTAGTCGCTGTTCTCCTTTACTTTAAAGGAAGTACCCTTTTCAGGACTCCTAGGCCTCTCGGGTGAGCATCATTTTTGTTCCAAGATCCCTGAGTATCTCCACACCCCTGTAGGCCTGCTGAGCAACAACGAGGCCCATTGGTCCCTCGGAGTTCCTCTGTGTCTGCTGAGTCATGGGCAACACACTGCACTCTTTCTTGTCATATCTTGATTCACAGCACTCGCACAAGTTCACGAGCACCGTTCTAGCAAGTTCCAACATGCCGTGGAAGTCGAACTCATTCTTTAGACTGAGCTGCACAGAGGAAAAACACTAGGCTTCTTCTTCCATCTAAGACCTCTTACCTGAAGTTACACTGCCATCAGGAGAAACACTGCTTGCATTCTCATTGCAACTAAAGCAGAGTTTTTCCTGTAGCACTGCAGGCTTTTGAAGAGGCACGGGCCCATGGGCCTAGCTAGGGCCTTCCTTGGTGAGGCCGTTCACAAGACGCAGAACACCCTGCCTCGAGAAGTTGATTCAGGGAAGCAACCAGTGTGTACCCTGTGGTTCTTTTGACTTGTTAGAAACCACAGAGATGTATGCTGCCTGTGCCCATGGTAATGGGGGCATGATGGTACTAGCCTTGCTTTCCATTTGGAAAGCCCCATTCTTGCTGCCGTGAAGCTCCCTGAAATTCTCTGCTGTTAACAGCTCTCTGGCCACTGTAGGCATGGGTGTGGGAAGAAAATGAGATTTCTCTGGCTACACACGGAGCTTCATTGGCCCGGTTGGGGCTCACCTTGCCATGCTCTAGAGCTAAAGGGAATCTCAACGTGAGTCCTTGCCTCGAGGTAAGGCCCTGAGTAGCCCTGCAGAAAGGGAGGCATGCAGCTCTTTCCATGAGCTCTTAGTGGAGGTTCCGCTTTATGTTAAAGGAAGCACCCTTTTCAGGACTCCTAGGCCCTTCGGGTGAGCATCATTTTTGTTCCAAGATCACTGACGCCCTCCACACCCCTGTGGGCCTGCTGAGCAGCATTGATTCCCATACGACCCTCGGAGGCCCTCTGTGTCTGCCGAGTCTCTGGCAACACACTGTACGTTACTTCAATAGAGCTATATTTCCAGAGCACTCGAACAGCATCAGAACCACATTTCTAGGCAGTCCAACATGTCCTGCAAGTTTTCGAGATTGCCCTCGTCTGAGCTGCCCTGAGAACACACTCTTCTTAGAATTTATCGAGGACCTCTTTCCTGAAGTCACTCTATTCAAGGAGAAATACAGCATCCTAACATGCTGTGTCGCTCACAGTGCAAGCAACGGGAGAACTTGCCTCGAGGTAAGGCCCTGAAATGCTATGCAGAAGCGGAGGTGTGTAGCCGTTTCCATGAGGCCGTAGTCGCCGCTCTGCAGCATTTTAACGCCAGTACGCTTTTCAGGACTCCTAGGTGCCTCGCCTGGAAACCCTATTCCCTGCAAGAAGAGCAAGTACCCTCAGGCTCCCCTGGCCCTTCTAAGCAATATCCAGGCCCGTAGCTTTCCGACTCACAGTGTGTATGCCGAGTGTAGGGCAACACAGTGCACTCTTATTGGGACATCTTGAGTAAGCCAGCACTCATACAAGGTTCACGAGCACCGTTCTAGCAAGTTCCCACATGCCGTGGAAGTCGCACTCATTCCCTGGTCTGAGCTGCACAGAGAAAAACACTAGGCTTCTCCTTCCATCCAGGACCTCCTACCTGAAGTCACCCTGCCTCCAGGAAGAAGACGACTTGCCTTCCTATTGCAACTAAAGCACAGTTTTTCCTGAAGCACTGCAGACTTTTGAAGAGGCACGGGCCCAGAGGCCTAGCTTGGGCTTTCCTTGGTGAGGCCGTTCACTAGATGCAGAACACCCTGCCTCGAGAAGTTGATTAAGGGAGGAAAACAGTGTGTACTCTGTGTCTCATTGGACTTGTTAAAAACCACAGAGATGTATGCTGCCTGTGCCCATGGAAATGGGGGCATGATGGTACTAGCCTTGCTTTCCATTTGGAAAGCTCCATTCTTGCCGCCGGGAAGCTCCCTGAAATTCTCTGCTGTTGACAGGCCTCTGGTCCCTCTACATTGGTGTGGGAAGAAAATGAGTTTTCTCTGGCTACACACGGAGCTTCTTTGGCCGGGGTGGGGCTCACCTTGCCATGCTCTAGAGCTAAAGGGAATCTCAACGTGAGTCCTTGCCTCGAGGTAAGGCCCTGAGTAGCCCTGCAGAAAGGGAGGCATTCAGCTCTTTCCATTAGTTCTTAGTCGCTGTTCTCCTTTACTTTAAAGGAAGTACCCTTTTCAGGACTCCTAGGCCTCTCGGGTGAGCATCATTTTTGTTCCAAGATCCCTGAGTATCTCCACACCCCTGTAGGCCTGCTGAGCAACAACGAGGCCCATTGGTCCCTCGGAGTTCCTCTGTGTCTGCTGAGTCATGGGCAACACACTGCACTCTTTCTTGTCATATCTTGATTCACAGCACTCGCACGAGTTCACGAGCACCGTTCTAGCAAGTTCCAACATGCCGTGGAAGTCGAACTCATTCTTTAGACTGAGCTGCACAGAGGAAAAACACTAGGCTTCTTCTTCCATCTAAGACCTCTTACCTGAAGTTACACTGCCATCAGGAGAAACACTGCTTGCATTCTCATTGCAACTAAAGCAGAGTTTTTCCTGTAGCACTGCAGGCTTTTGAAGAGGCACGGGCCCATGGGCCTAGCTAGGGCCTTCCTTGGTGAGGCCGTTCACAAGACGCAGAACACCCTGCCTCGAGAAGTTGATTCAGGGAAGCAACCAGTGTGTACCCTGTGGTTCTTTTGACTTGTTAGAAACCACAGAGATGTATGCTGCCTGTGCCCATGGTAATGGGGGCATGATGGTACTAGCCTTGCTTTCCATTTGGAAAGCCCCATTCTTGCTGCCGTGAAGCTCCCTGAAATTCTCTGCTGTTAACAGCTCTCTGGCCACTGTAGGCATGGGTGTGGGAAGAAAATGAGATTTCTCTGGCTACACACGGAGCTTCATTGGCCCGGTTGGGGCTCACCTTGCCATGCTCTAGAGCTAAAGGGAATCTCAACGTGAGTCCTTGCCTCGAGGTAAGGCCCTGAGTAGCCCTGCAGAAAGGGAGGCATGCAGCTCTTTCCATGAGCTCTTAGTGGAGGTTCCGCTTTATGTTAAAGGAAGCACCCTTTTCAGGACTCCTAGGCCCTTCGGGTGAGCATCATTTTTGTTCCAAGATCACTGACGCCCTCCACACCCCTGTGGGCCTGCTGAGCAGCATTGATTCCCATACGACCCTCGGAGGCCCTCTGTGTCTGCCGAGTCTCTGGCAACACACTGTACGTTACTTCAATAGAGCTATATTTCCAGAGCACTCGAACAGCATCAGAACCACATTTCTAGGCAGTCCAACATGTCCTGCAAGTTTTCGAGATTGCCCTCGTCTGAGCTGCCCTGAGAACACACTCTTCTTAGAATTTATCGAGGACCTCTTTCCTGAAGTCACTCTATTCAAGGAGAAATACAGCATCCTAACATGCTGTGTCGCTCACAGTGCAAGCAACGGGAGAACTTGCCTCGAGGTAAGGCCCTGAAATGCTATGCAGAAGCGGAGGTGTGTAGCCGTTTCCATGAGGCCGTAGTCGCCGCTCTGCAGCATTTTAACGCCAGTACGCTTTTCAGGACTCCTAGGTGCCTCGCCTGGAAACCCTATTCCCTGCAAGAAGAGCAAGTACCCTCAGGCTCCCCTGGCCCTTCTAAGCAATATCCAGGCCCGTAGCTTTCCGACTCACAGTGTGTATGCCGAGTGTTGGGCAACACAGTGCACTCTTATTGGGACATCTTGAGTAAGCCAGCACTCATACAAGGTTCACGAGCACCGTTCTAGCAAGTTCCTACATGCCGTGGAAGTCGCACTCATTCCCTGGTCTGAGCTGCACAGAGAAAAACACTAGGCTTCTCCTTCCATCCAGGACCTCCTACCTGAAGTCACCCTGCCTCCAGGAAGAAGACGACTTGCCTTCCTATTGCAACTAAAGCACAGTTTTTCCTGAAGCACTGCAGACTTTTGAAGAGGCACGGGCCCAGAGGCCTAGCTTGGGCTTTCCTTGGTGAGGCCGTTCACTAGATGCAGAACACCCTGCCTCGAGAAGTTGATTAAGGGAGGAAAACAGTGTGTACTCTGTGTCTCATTGGACTTGTTAAAAACCACAGAGATGTATGCTGCCTGTGCCCATGGAAATGGGGGCATGATGGTACTAGCCTTGCTTTCCGTTTGGAAAGCTCCATTCTTGCCGCCGGGAAGCTCCCTGAAATTCTCTGCTGTTGACAGGCCTCTGGTCCCTCTACATTGGTGTGGGAAGAAAATGAGTTTTCTCTGGCTACACACGGAGCTTCTTTGGCCGGGGTGGGGCTCACCTTGCCATGCTCTAGAGCTAAAGGGAATCTCAACGTGAGTCCTTGCCTCGAGGTAAGGCCCTTGAGTAGCCCTGCAGAAAGGGAGGCATTCAGCTCTTTCCATTAGTTCTTAGTCGCTGTTCTCCTTTACTTTAAAGGAAGTACCCTTTTCAGGACTCCTAGGCCTCTCGGGTGAGCATCATTTTTGTTCCAAGATCCCTGAGTATCTCCACACCCCTGTAGGCCTGCTGAGCAACAACGAGGCCCATTGGTCCCTCGGAGTTCCTCTGTGTCTGCTGAGTCATGGGCAACACACTGCACTCTTTCTTGTCATATCTTGATTCACAGCACTCGCACAAGTTCACGAGCACCGTTCTAGCAAGTTCCAACATGCCGTGGAAGTCGAACTCATTCTTTAGACTGAGCTGCACAGAGGAAAAACACTAGGCTTCTTCTTCCATCTAAGACCTCTTACCTGAAGTTACACTGCCATCAGGAGAAACACTGCTTGCATTCTCATTGCAACTAAAGCAGAGTTTTTCCTGTAGCACTGCAGGCTTTTGAAGAGGCACGGGCCCATGGGCCTAGCTAGGGCCTTCCTTGGTGAGGCCGTTCACAAGACGCAGAACACCCTGCCTCGAGAAGTTGATTCAGGGAAGCAACCAGTGTGTACCCTGTGGTTCTTTTGACTTGTTAGAAACCACAGAGATGTATGCTGCCTGTGCCCATGGTAATGGGGGCATGATGGTACTAGCCTTGCTTTCCATTTGGAAAGCCCCATTCTTGCCGCCGTGAAGCTCCCTGAAATTCTCTGCTGTTAACAGCTCTCTGGCCACTGTAGGCATGGGTGTGGGAAGAAAATGAGATTTCTCTGGCTACACACGGAGCTTCATTGGCCCGGTTGGGGCTCACCTTGCCATGCTCTAGAGCTAAAGGGAATCTCAACGTGAGTCCTTGCCTCGAGGTAAGGCCCTGAGTAGCCCTGCAGAAAGGGAGGCATGCAGCTCTTTCCATGAGCTCTTAGTGGAGGTTCCGCTTTATGTTAAAGGAAGCACCCTTTTCAGGACTCCTAGGCCCTTCGGGTGAGCATCATTTTTGTTCCAAGATCACTGACGCCCTCCACACCCCTGTGGGCCTGCTGAGCAGCATTGATTCCCATACGACCCTCGGAGGCCCTCTGTGTCTGCCGAGTCTCTGGCAACACACTGTACGTTACTTCAATAGAGCTATATTTCCAGAGCACTCGAACAGCATCAGAACCACATTTCTAGGCAGTCCAACATGTCCTGCAAGTTTTCGAGATTGCCCTCGTCTGAGCTGCCCTGAGAACACACTCTTCTTAGAATTTATCGAGGACCTCTTTCCTGAAGTCACTCTATTCAAGGAGAAATACAGCATCCTAACATGCTGTGTCGCTCACAGTGCAAGCAACGGGAGAACTTGCCTCGAGGTAAGGCCCTGAAATGCTATGCAGAAGCGGAGGTGTGTAGCCGTTTCCATGAGGCCGTAGTCGCCGCTCTGCAGCATTTTAACGCCAGTACGCTTTTCAGGACTCCTAGGTGCCTCGCCTGGAAACCCTATTCCCTGCAAGAAGAGCAAGTACCCTCAGGCTCCCCTGGCCCTTCTAAGCAATATCCAGGCCCGTAGCTTTCCGACTCACAGTGTGTATGCCGAGTGTAGGGCAACACAGTGCACTCTTATTGGGACATCTTGAGTAAGCCAGCACTCATACAAGGTTCACGAGCACCGTTCTAGCAAGTTCCCACATGCCGTGGAAGTCGCACTCATTCCCTGGTCTGAGCTGCACAGAGAAAAACACTAGGCTTCTCCTTCCATCCAGGACCTCCTACCTGAAGTCACCCTGCCTCCAGGAAGAAGACGACTTGCCTTCCTATTGCAACTAAAGCACAGTTTTTCCTGAAGCACTGCAGACTTTTGAAGAGGCACGGGCTCAGAGGCCTAGCTTGGGCTTTCCTTGGTGAGGCCGTTCGCTAGATGCAGAACACCCTGCCTCGAGAAGTTGATTAAGGGAGGAAAACAGTGTGTACTCTGTGTCTCATTGGACTTGTTAAAAACCACAGAGATGTATGCTGCCTGTGCCCATGGAAATGGGGGCATGATGGTACTAGCCTTGCTTTCCATTTGGAAAGCTCCATTCTTGCCGCCGGGAAGCTCCCTGAAATTCTCTGCTGTTGACAGGCCTCTGGTCCCTCTACATTGGTGTGGGAAGAAAATGAGTTTTCTCTGGCTACACACGGAGCTTCTTTGGCCGGGGTGGGGCTCACCTTGCCATGCTCTAGAGCTAAAGGGAATCTCAACGTGAGTCCTTGCCTCGAGGTAAGGCCCTTGAGTAGCCCTGCAGAAAGGGAGGCATTCAGCTCTTTCCATTAGTTCTTAGTCGCTGTTCTCCTTTACTTTAAAGGAAGTACCCTTTTCAGGACTCCTAGGCCTCTCGGGTGAGCATCATTTTTGTTCCAAGATCCCTGAGTATCTCCACACCCCTGTAGGCCTGCTGAGCAACAACGAGGCCCATTGGTCCCTCGGAGTTCCTCTGTGTCTGCTGAGTCATGGGCAACACACTGCACTCTTTCTTGTCATATCTTGATTCACAGCACTCGCACAAGTTCACGAGCACCGTTCTAGCAAGTTCCAACATGCCGTGGAAGTCGAACTCATTCTTTAGACTGAGCTGCACAGAGGAAAAACACTAGGCTTCTTCTTCCATCTAAGACCTCTTACCTGAAGTTACACTGCCATCAGGAGAAACACTGCTTGCATTCTCATTGCAACTAAAGCAGAGTTTTTCCTGTAGCACTGCAGGCTTTTGAAGAGGCACGGGCCCATGGGCCTAGCTAGGGCCTTCCTTGGTGAGGCCGTTCACAAGACGCAGAACACCCTGCCTCGAGAAGTTGATTCAGGGAAGCAACCAGTGTGTACCCTGTGGTTCTTTTGACTTGTTAGAAACCACAGAGATGTATGCTGCCTGTGCCCATGGTAATGGGGGCATGATGGTACTAGCCTTGCTTTCCATTTGGAAAGCCCCATTCTTGCTGCCGTGAAGCTCCCTGAAATTCTCTGCTGTTAACAGCTCTCTGGCCACTGTAGGCATGGGTGTGGGAAGAAAATGAGATTTCTCTGGCTACACACGGAGCTTCATTGGCCCGGTTGGGGCTCACCTTGCCATGCTCTAGAGCTAAAGGGAATCTCAACGTGAGTCCTTGCCTCGAGGTAAGGCCCTGAGTAGCCCTGCAGAAAGGGAGGCATGCAGCTCTTTCCATGAGCTCTTAGTGGAGGTTCCGCTTTATGTTAAAGGAAGCACCCTTTTCAGGACTCCTAGGCCCTTCGGGTGAGCATCATTTTTGTTCCAAGATCACTGACGCCCTCCACACCCCTGTGGGCCTGCTGAGCAGCATTGATTCCCATACGACCCTCGGAGGCCCTCTGTGTCTGCCGAGTCTCTGGCAACACACTGTACGTTACTTCAATAGAGCTATATTTCCAGAGCACTCGAACAGCATCAGAACCACATTTCTAGGCAGTCCAACATGTCCTGCAAGTTTTCGAGATTGCCCTCGTCTGAGCTGCCCTGAGAACACACTCTTCTTAGAATTTATCGAGGACCTCTTTCCTGAAGTCACTCTATTCAAGGAGAAATACAGCATCCTAACATGCTGTGTCGCTCACAGTGCAAGCAACGGGAGAACTTGCCTCGAGGTAAGGCCCTGAAATGCTATGCAGAAGCGGAGGTGTGTAGCCGTTTCCATGAGGCCGTAGTCGCCGCTCTGCAGCATTTTAACGCCAGTACGCTTTTCAGGACTCCTAGGTGCCTCGCCTGGAAACCCTATTCCCTGCAAGAAGAGCAAGTACCCTCAGGCTCCCCTGGCCCTTCTAAGCAATATCCAGGCCCGTAGCTTTCCGACTCACAGTGTGTATGCCGAGTGTAGGGCAACACAGTGCACTCTTATTGGGACATCTTGAGTAAGCCAGCACTCATACAAGGTTCACGAGCACCGTTCTAGCAAGTTCCCACATGCCGTGGAAGTCGCACTCATTCCCTGGTCTGAGCTGCACAGAGAAAAACACTAGGCTTCTCCTTCCATCCAGGACCTCCTACCTGAAGTCACCCTGCCTCCAGGAAGAAGACGACTTGCCTTCCTATTGCAACTAAAGCACAGTTTTTCCTGAAGCACTGCAGACTTTTGAAGAGGCACGGGCCCAGAGGCCTAGCTTGGGCTTTCCTTGGTGAGGCCGTTCACTAGATGCAGAACACCCTGCCTCGAGAAGTTGATTAAGGGAGGAAAACAGTGTGTACTCTGTGTCTCATTGGACTTGTTAAAAACCACAGAGATGTATGCTGCCTGTGCCCATGGAAATGGGGGCATGATGGTACTAGCCTTGCTTTCCATTTGGAAAGCTCCATTCTTGCCGCCGGGAAGCTCCCTGAAATTCTCTGCTGTTGACAGGCCTCTGGTCCCTCTACATTGGTGTGGGAAGAAAATGAGTTTTCTCTGGCTACACACGGAGCTTCTTTGGCCGGGGTGGGGCTCACCTTGCCATGCTCTAGAGCTAAAGGGAATCTCAACGTGAGTCCTTGCCTCGAGGTAAGGCCCTGAGTAGCCCTGCAGAAAGGGAGGCATTCAGCTCTTTCCATTAGTTCTTAGTCGCTGTTCTCCTTTACTTTAAAGGAAGTACCCTTTTCAGGACTCCTAGGCCTCTCGGGTGAGCATCATTTTTGTTCCAAGATCCCTGAGTATCTCCACACCCCTGTAGGCCTGCTGAGCAACAACGAGGCCCATTGGTCCCTCGGAGTTCCTCTGTGTCTGCTGAGTCATGGGCAACACACTGCACTCTTTCTTGTCATATCTTGATTCACAGCACTCGCACAAGTTCACGAGCACCGTTCTAGCAAGTTCCAACATGCCGTGGAAGTCGAACTCATTCTTTAGACTGAGCTGCACAGAGGAAAAACACTAGGCTTCTTCTTCCATCTAAGACCTCTTACCTGAAGTTACACTGCCATCAGGAGAAACACTGCTTGCATTCTCATTGCAACTAAAGCAGAGTTTTTCCTGTAGCACTGCAGGCTTTTGAAGAGGCACGGGCCCATGGGCCTAGCTAGGGCCTTCCTTGGTGAGGCCGTTCACAAGACGCAGAACACCCTGCCTCGAGAAGTTGATTCAGGGAAGCAACCAGTGTGTACCCTGTGGTTCTTTTGACTTGTTAGAAACCACAGAGATGTATGCTACCTGTGCCCATGGTAATGGGGGCATGATGGTACTAGCCTTGCTTTCCATTTGGAAAGCCCCATTCTTGCTGCCGTGAAGCTCCCTGAAATTCTCTGCTGTTAACAGCTCTCTGGCCACTGTAGGCATGGGTGTGGGAAGAAAATGAGATTTCTCTGGCTACACACGGAGCTTCATTGGCCCGGTTGGGGCTCACCTTGCCATGCTCTAGAGCTAAAGGGAATCTCAACGTGAGTCCTTGCCTCGAGGTAAGGCCCTGAGTAGCCCTGCAGAAAGGGAGGCATGCAGCTCTTTCCATGAGCTCTTAGTGGAGGTTCCGCTTTATGTTAAAGGAAGCACCCTTTTCAGGACTCCTAGGCCCTTCGGGTGAGCATCATTTTTGTTCCAAGATCACTGACGCCCTCCACACCCCTGTGGGCCTGCTGAGCAGCATTGATTCCCATACGACCCTCGGAGGCCCTCTGTGTCTGCCGAGTCTCTGGCAACACACTGTACGTTACTTCAATAGAGCTATATTTCCAGAGCACTCGAACAGCATCAGAACCACATTTCTAGGCAGTCCAACATGTCCTGCAAGTTTTCGAGATTGCCCTCGTCTGAGCTGCCCTGAGAACACACTCTTCTTAGAATTTATCGAGGACCTCTTTCCTGAAGTCACTCTATTCAAGGAGAAATACAGCATCCTAACATGCTGTGTCGCTCACAGTGCAAGCAACGGGAGAACTTGCCTCGAGGTAAGGCCCTGAAATGCTATGCAGAAGCGGAGGTGTGTAGCCGTTTCCATGAGGCCGTAGTCGCCGCTCTGCAGCATTTTAACGCCAGTACGCTTTTCAGGACTCCTAGGTGCCTCGCCTGGAAACCCTATTCCCTGCAAGAAGAGCAAGTACCCTCAGGCTCCCCTGGCCCTTCTAAGCAATATCCAGGCCCGTAGCTTTCCGACTCACAGTGTGTATGCCGAGTGTAGGGCAACACAGTGCACTCTTATTGGGACATCTTGAGTAAGCCAGCACTCATACAGGTTCACGAGCACCGTTCTAGCAAGTTCCCACATGCCGTGGAAGTCGCACTCATTCCCTGGTCTGAGCTGCACAGAGAAAAACACTAGGCTTCTCCTTCCATCCAGGACCTCCTACCTGAAGTCACCCTGCCTCCAGGAAGAAGACGACTTGCCTTCCTATTGCAACTAAAGCACAGTTTTTCCTGAAGCACTGCAGACTTTTGAAGAGGCACGGGCCCAGAGGCCTAGCTTGGGCTTTCCTTGGTGAGGCCGTTCACTAGATGCAGAACACCCTGCCTCGAGAAGTTGATTAAGGGAGGAAAACAGTGTGTACTCTGTGTCTCATTGGACTTGTTAAAAACCACAGAGATGTATGCTGCCTGTGCCCATGGAAATGGGGGCATGATGGTACTAGCCTTGCTTTCCATTTGGAAAGCTCCATTCTTGCCGCCGGGAAGCTCCCTGAAATTCTCTGCTGTTGACAGGCCTCTGGTCCCTCTACATTGGTGTGGGAAGAAAATGAGTTTTCTCTGGCTACACACGGAGCTTCTTTGGCCGGGGTGGGGCTCACCTTGCCATGCTCTAGAGCTAAAGGGAATCTCAACGTGAGTCCTTGCCTCGAGGTAAGGCCCTGAGTAGCCCTGCAGAAAGGGAGGCATTCAGCTCTTTCCATTAGTTCTTAGTCGCTGTTCTCCTTTACTTTAAAGGAAGTACCCTTTTCAGGACTCCTAGGCCTCTCGGGTGAGCATCATTTTTGTTCCAAGATCCCTGAGTATCTCCACACCCCTGTAGGCCTGCTGAGCAACAACGAGGCCCATTGGTCCCTCGGAGTTCCTCTGTGTCTGCTGAGTCATGGGCAACACACTGCACTCTTTCTTGTCATATCTTGATTCACAGCACTCGCACAAGTTCACGAGCACCGTTCTAGCAAGTTCCAACATGCCGTGGAAGTCGAACTCATTCTTTAGACTGAGCTGCACAGAGGAAAAACACTAGGCTTCTTCTTCCATCTAAGACCTCTTACCTGAAGTTACACTGCCATCAGGAGAAACACTGCTTGCATTCTTATTGCAACTAAAGCAGAGTTTTTCCTGTAGCACTGCAGGCTTTTGAAGAGGCACGGGCCCATGGGCCTAGCTAGGGCCTTCCTTGGTGAGGCCGTTCACAAGACGCAGAACACCCTGCCTCGAGAAGTTGATTCAGGGAAGCAACCAGTGTGTACCCTGTGGTTCTTTTGACTTGTTAGAAACCACAGAGATGTATGCTGCCTGTGCCCATGGTAATGGGGGCATGATGGTACTAGCCTTGCTTTCCATTTGGAAAGCCCCATTCTTGCCGCCGTGAAGCTCCCTGAAATTCTCTGCTGTTAACAGCTCTCTGGCCACTGTAGGCATGGGTGTGGGAAGAAAATGAGATTTCTCTGGCTACACACGGAGCTTCATTGGCCCGGTTGGGGCTCACCTTGCCATGCTCTAGAGCTAAAGGGAATCTCAACGTGAGTCCTTGCCTCGAGGTAAGGCCCTGAGTAGCCCTGCAGAAAGGGAGGCATGCAGCTCTTTCCATGAGCTCTTAGTGGAGGTTCCGCTTTATGTTAAAGGAAGCACCCTTTTCAGGACTCCTAGGCCCTTCGGGTGAGCATCATTTTTGTTCCAAGATCACTGACGCCCTCCACACCCCTGTGGGCCTGCTGAGCAGCATTGATTCCCATACGACCCTCGGAGGCCCTCTGTGTCTGCCGAGTCTCTGGCAACACACTGTACGTTACTTCAATAGAGCTATATTTCCAGAGCACTCGAACAGCATCAGAACCACATTTCTAGGCAGTCCAACATGTCCTGCAAGTTTTCGAGATTGCCCTCGTCTGAGCTGCCCTGAGAACACACTCTTCTTAGAATTTATCGAGGACCTCTTTCCTGAAGTCACTCTATTCAAGGAGAAATACAGCATCCTAACATGCTGTGTCGCTCACAGTGCAAGCAACGGGAGAACTTGCCTCGAGGTAAGGCCCTGAAATGCTATGCAGAAGCGGAGGTGTGTAGCCGTTTCCATGAGGCCGTAGTCGCCGCTCTGCAGCATTTTAACGCCAGTACGCTTTTCAGGACTCCTAGGTGCCTCGCCTGGAAACCCTATTCCCTGCAAGAAGAGCAAGTACCCTCAGGCTCCCCTGGCCCTTCTAAGCAATATCCAGGCCCGTAGCTTTCCGACTCACAGTGTGTATGCCGAGTGTAGGGCAACACAGTGCACTCTTATTGGGACATCTTGAGTAAGCCAGCACTCATACAAGGTTCACGAGCACCGTTCTAGCAAGTTCCCACATGCCGTGGAAGTCGCACTCATTCCCTGGTCTGAGCTGCACAGAGAAAAACACTAGGCTTCTCCTTCCATCCAGGACCTCCTACCTGAAGTCACCCTGCCTCCAGGAAGAAGACGACTTGCCTTCCTATTGCAACTAAAGCACAGTTTTTCCTGAAGCACTGCAGACTTTTGAAGAGGCACGGGCCCAGAGGCCTAGCTTGGGCTTTCCTTGGTGAGGCCGTTCGCTAGATGCAGACCACCCTGCCTCGAGAAGTTGATTAAGGGAGGAAAACAGTGTGTACTCTGTGTCTCATTGGACTTGTTAAAAACCACAGAGATGTATGCTGCCTGTGCCCATGGAAATGGGGGCATGATGGTACTAGCCTTGCTTTCCATTTGGAAAGCTCCATTCTTGCCGCCGGGAAGCTCCCTGAAATTCTCTGCTGTTGACAGGCCTCTGGTCCCTCTACATTGGTGTGGGAAGAAAATGAGTTTTCTCTGGCTACACACGGAGCTTCTTTGGCCGGGGTGGGGCTCACCTTGCCATGCTCTAGAGCTAAAGGGAATCTCAACGTGAGTCCTTGCCTCGAGGTAAGGCCCTGAGTAGCCCTGCAGAAAGGGAGGCATTCAGCTCTTTCCATTAGTTCTTAGTCGCTGTTCTCCTTTACTTTAAAGGAAGTACCCTTTTCAGGACTCCTAGGCCTCTCGGGTGAGCATCATTTTTGTTCCAAGATCCCTGAGTATCTCCACACCCCTGTAGGCCTGCTGAGCAACAACGAGGCCCATTGGTCCCTCGGAGTTCCTCTGTGTCTGCTGAGTCATGGGCAACACACTGCACTCTTTCTTGTCATATCTTGATTCACAGCACTCGCACAAGTTCACGAGCACCGTTCTAGCAAGTTCCAACATGCCGTGGAAGTCGAACTCATTCTTTAGACTGAGCTGCACAGAGGAAAAACACTAGGCTTCTTCTTCCATCTAAGACCTCTTACCTGAAGTTACACTGCCATCAGGAGAAACACTGCTTGCATTCTTATTGCAACTAAAGCAGAGTTTTTCCTGTAGCACTGCAGGCTTTTGAAGAGGCACGGGCCCATGGGCCTAGCTAGGGCCTTCCTTGGTGAGGCCGTTCACAAGACGCAGAACACCCTGCCTCGAGAAGTTGATTCAGGGAAGCAACCAGTGTGTACCCTGTGGTTCTTTTGACTTGTTAGAAACCACAGAGATGTATGCTGCCTGTGCCCATGGTAATGGGGGCATGATGGTACTAGCCTTGCTTTCCATTTGGAAAGCCCCATTCTTGCCGCCGTGAAGCTCCCTGAAATTCTCTGCTGTTAACAGCTCTCTGGCCACTGTAGGCATGGGTGTGGGAAGAAAATGAGATTTCTCTGGCTACACACGGAGCTTCATTGGCCCGGTTGGGGCTCACCTTGCCATGCTCTAGAGCTAAAGGGAATCTCAACGTGAGTCCTTGCCTCGAGGTAAGGCCCTGAGTAGCCCTGCAGAAAGGGAGGCATGCAGCTCTTTCCATGAGCTCTTAGTGGAGGTTCCGCTTTATGTTAAAGGAAGCACCCTTTTCAGGACTCCTAGGCCCTTCGGGTGAGCATCATTTTTGTTCCAAGATCACTGACGCCCTCCACACCCCTGTGGGCCTGCTGAGCAGCATTGATTCCCATACGACCCTCGGAGGCCCTCTGTGTCTGCCGAGTCTCTGGCAACACACTGTACGTTACTTCAATAGAGCTATATTTCCAGAGCACTCGAACAGCATCAGAACCACATTTCTAGGCAGTCCAACATGTCCTGCAAGTTTTCGAGATTGCCCTCGTCTGAGCTGCCCTGAGAACACACTCTTCTTAGAATTTATCGAGGACCTCTTTCCTGAAGTCACTCTATTCAAGGAGAAATACAGCATCCTAACATGCTGTGTCGCTCACAGTGCAAGCAACGGGAGAACTTGCCTCGAGGTAAGGCCCTGAAATGCTATGCAGAAGCGGAGGTGTGTAGCCGTTTCCATGAGGCCGTAGTCGCCGCTCTGCAGCATTTTAACGCCAGTACGCTTTTCAGGACTCCTAGGTGCCTCGCCTGGAAACCCTATTCCCTGCAAGAAGAGCAAGTACCCTCAGGCTCCCCTGGCCCTTCTAAGCAATATCCAGGCCCGTAGCTTTCCGACTCACAGTGTGTATGCCGAGTGTAGGGCAACACAGTGCACTCTTATTGGGACATCTTGAGTAAGCCAGCACTCATACAGGTTCACGAGCACCGTTCTAGCAAGTTCCCACATGCCGTGGAAGTCGCACTCATTCCCTGGTCTGAGCTGCACAGAGAAAAACACTAGGCTTCTCCTTCCATCCAGGACCTCCTACCTGAAGTCACCCTGCCTCCAGGAAGAAGACGACTTGCCTTCCTATTGCAACTAAAGCACAGTTTTTCCTGAAGCACTGCAGACTTTTGAAGAGGCACGGGCCCAGAGGCCTAGCTTGGGCTTTCCTTGGTGAGGCCGTTCACTAGATGCAGAACACCCTGCCTCGAGAAGTTGATTAAGGGAGGAAAACAGTGTGTACTCTGTGTCTCATTGGACTTGTTAAAAACCACAGAGATGTATGCTGCCTGTGCCCATGGAAATGGGGGCATGATGGTACTAGCCTTGCTTTCCATTTGGAAAGCTCCATTCTTGCCGCCAGGAAGCTCCCTGAAATTCTCTGCTGTTGACAGGCCTCTGGTCCCTCTACATTGGTGTGGGAAGAAAATGAGTTTTCTCTGGCTACACACGGAGCTTCTTTGGCCGGGGTGGGGCTCACCTTGCCATGCTCTAGAGCTAAAGGGAATCTCAACGTGAGTCCTTGCCTCGAGGTAAGGCCCTTGAGTAGCCCTGCAGAAAGGGAGGCATTCAGCTCTTTCCATTAGTTCTTAGTCGCTGTTCTCCTTTACTTTAAAGGAAGTACCCTTTTCAGGACTCCTAGGCCTCTCGGGTGAGCATCATTTTTGTTCCAAGATCCCTGAGTATCTCCACACCCCTGTAGGCCTGCTGAGCAACAACGAGGCCCATTGGTCCCTCGGAGTTCCTCTGTGTCTGCTGAGTCATGGGCAACACACTGCACTCTTTCTTGTCATATCTTGATTCACAGCACTCGCACAAGTTCACGAGCACCGTTCTAGCAAGTTCCAACATGCCGTGGAAGTCGAACTCATTCTTTAGACTGAGCTGCACAGAGGAAAAACACTAGGCTTCTTCTTCCATCTAAGACCTCTTACCTGAAGTTACACTGCCATCAGGAGAAACACTGCTTGCATTCTCATTGCAACTAAAGCAGAGTTTTTCCTGTAGCACTGCAGGCTTTTGAAGAGGCACGGGCCCATGGGCCTAGCTAGGGCCTTCCTTGGTGAGGCCGTTCACAAGACGCAGAACACCCTGCCTCGAGAAGTTGATTCAGGGAAGCAACCAGTGTGTACCCTGTGGTTCTTTTGACTTGTTAGAAACCACAGAGATGTATGCTGCCTGTGCCCATGGTAATGGGGGCATGATGGTACTAGCCTTGCTTTCCATTTGGAAAGCCCCATTCTTGCCACCGTGAAGCTCCCTGAAATTCTCTGCTGTTAACAGCTCTCTGGCCACTGTAGGCATGGGTGTGGGAAGAAAATGAGATTTCTCTGGCTACACACGGAGCTTCATTGGCCCGGTTGGGGCTCACCTTGCCATGCTCTAGAGCTAAAGGGAATCTCAACGTGAGTCCTTGCCTCGAGGTAAGGCCCTGAGTAGCCCTGCAGAAAGGGAGGCATGCAGCTCTTTCCATGAGCTCTTAGTGGAGGTTCCGCTTTATGTTAAAGGAAGCACCCTTTTCAGGACTCCTAGGCCCTTCGGGTGAGCATCATTTTTGTTCCAAGATCACTGACGCCCTCCACACCCCTGTGGGCCTGCTGAGCAGCATTGATTCCCATACGACCCTCGGAGGCCCTCTGTGTCTGCCGAGTCTCTGGCAACACACTGTACGTTACTTCAATAGAGCTATATTTCCAGAGCACTCGAACAGCATCAGAACCACATTTCTAGGCAGTCCAACATGTCCTGCAAGTTTTCGAGATTGCCCTCGTCTGAGCTGCCCTGAGAACACACTCTTCTTAGAATTTATCGAGGACCTCTTTCCTGAAGTCACTCTATTCAAGGAGAAATACAGCATCCTAACATGCTGTGTCGCTCACAGTGCAAGCAACGGGAGAACTTGCCTCGAGGTAAGGCCCTGAAATGCTATGCAGAAGCGGAGGTGTGTAGCCGTTTCCATGAGGCCGTAGTCGCCGCTCTGCAGCATTTTAACGCCAGTACGCTTTTCAGGACTCCTAGGTGCCTCGCCTGGAAACCCTATTCCCTGCAAGAAGAGCAAGTACCCTCAGGCTCCCCTGGCCCTTCTAAGCAATATCCAGGCCCGTAGCTTTCCGACTCACAGTGTGTATGCCGAGTGTAGGGCAACACAGTGCACTCTTATTGGGACATCTTGAGTAAGCCAGCACTCATACAAGGTTCACGAGCACCGTTCTAGCAAGTTCCTACATGCCGTGGAAGTCGCACTCATTCCCTGGTCTGAGCTGCACAGAGAAAAACACTAGGCTTCTCCTTCCATCCAGGACCTCCTACCTGAAGTCACCCTGCCTCCAGGAAGAAGACGACTTGCCTTCCTATTGCAACTAAAGCACAGTTTTTCCTGTAGCACTGCAGGCTTTTGAAGAGGCACGGGCCCATGGGCCTAGCTAGGGCCTTCCTTGGTGAGGCCGTTCACAAGACGCAGAACACCCTGCCTCGAGAAGTTGATTCAGGGAAGCAACCAGTGTGTACCCTGTGGTTCTTTTGACTTGTTAGAAACCACAGAGATGTATGCTGCCTGTGCCCATGGTAATGGGGGCATGATGGTACTAGCCTTGCTTTCCATTTGGAAAGCCCCATTCTTGCCGCCGTGAAGCTCCCTGAAATTCTCTGCTGTTAACAGCTCTCTGGCCACTGTAGGCATGGGTGTGGGAAGAAAATGAGATTTCTCTGGCTACACACGGAGCTTCATTGGCCCGGTTGGGGCTCACCTTGCCATGCTCTAGAGCTAAAGGGAATCTCAACGTGAGTCCTTGCCTCGAGGTAAGGCCCTGAGTAGCCCTGCAGAAAGGGAGGCATGCAGCTCTTTCCATGAGCTCTTAGTGGAGGTTCCGCTTTATGTTAAAGGAAGCACCCTTTTCAGGACTCCTAGGCCCTTCGGGTGAGCATCATTTTTGTTCCAAGATCACTGATGCCCTCCACACCCCTGTGGGCCTGCTGAGCAGCATTGATTCCCATACGACCCTCGGAGGCCCTCTGTGTCTGCCGAGTCTCTGGCAACACACTGTACGTTACTTCAATAGAGCTATATTTCCAGAGCACTCGAACAGCATCAGAACCACATTTCTAGGCAGTCCAACATGTCCTGCAAGTTTTCGAGATTGCCCTCGTCTGAGCTGCCCTGAGAACACACTCTTCTTAGAATTTATCGAGGACCTCTTTCCTGAAGTCACTCTATTCAAGGAGAAATACAGCATCCTAACATGCTGTGTCGCTCACAGTGCAAGCAACGGGAGAACTTGCCTCGAGGTAAGGCCCTGAAATGCTATGCAGAAGCGGAGGTGTGTAGCCGTTTCCATGAGGCCGTAGTCGCCGCTCTGCAGCATTTTAACGCCAGTACGCTTTTCAGGACTCCTAGGTGCCTCGCCTGGAAACCCTATTCCCTGCAAGAAGAGCAAGTACCCTCAGGCTCCCCTGGCCCTTCTAAGCAATATCCAGGCCCGTAGCTTTCCGACTCACAGTGTGTATGCCGAGTGTAGGGCAACACAGTGCACTCTTATTGGGACATCTTGAGTAAGCCAGCACTCATACAGGTTCACGAGCACCGTTCTAGCAAGTTCCCACATGCCGTGGAAGTCGCACTCATTCCCTGGTCTGAGCTGCACAGAGAAAAACACTAGGCTTCTCCTTCCATCCAGGACCTCCTACCTGAAGTCACCCTGCCTCCAGGAAGAAGACGACTTGCCTTCCTATTGCAACTAAAGCACAGTTTTTCCTGAAGCACTGCAGACTTTTGAAGAGGCACGGGCCCAGAGGCCTAGCTTGGGCTTTCCTTGGTGAGGCCGTTCACTAGATGCAGAACACCCTGCCTCGAGAAGTTGATTAAGGGAGGAAAACAGTGTGTACTCTGTGTCTCATTGGACTTGTTAAAAACCACAGAGATGTATGCTGCCTGTGCCCATGGAAATGGGGGCATGATGGTACTAGCCTTGCTTTCCATTTGGAAAGCTCCATTCTTGCCGCCGGGAAGCTCCCTGAAATTCTCTGCTGTTGACAGGCCTCTGGTCCCTCTACATTGGTGTGGGAAGAAAATGAGTTTTCTCTGGCTACACACGGAGCTTCTTTGGCCGGGGTGGGGCTCACCTTGCCATGCTCTAGAGCTAAAGGGAATCTCAACGTGAGTCCTTGCCTCGAGGTAAGGCCCTTGAGTAGCCCTGCAGAAAGGGAGGCATTCAGCTCTTTCCATTAGCTCTTAGTCGCTGTTCTCCTTTACTTTAAAGGAAGTACCCTTTTCAGGACTCCTAGGCCTCTCGGGTGAGCATCATTTTTGTTCCAAGATCCCTGAGTATCTCCACACCCCTGTAGGCCTGCTGAGCAACAACGAGGCCCATTGGTCCCTCGGAGTTCCTCTGTGTCTGCTGAGTCATGGGCAACACACTGCACTCTTTCTTGTCATATCTTGATTCACAGCACTCGCACAAGTTCACGAGCACCGTTCTAGCAAGTTCCAACATGCCGTGGAAGTCGAACTCATTCTTTAGACTGAGCTGCACAGAGGAAAAACACTAGGCTTCTTCTTCCATCTAAGACCTCTTACCTGAAGTTACACTGCCATCAGGAGAAACACTGCTTGCATTCTCATTGCAACTAAAGCAGAGTTTTTCCTGTAGCACTGCAGGCTTTTGAAGAGGCACGGGCCCATGGGCCTAGCTAGGGCCTTCCTTGGTGAGGCCGTTCACAAGACGCAGAACACCCTGCCTCGAGAAGTTGATTCAGGGAAGCAACCAGTGTGTACCCTGTGGTTCTTTTGACTTGTTAGAAACCACAGAGATGTATGCTGCCTGTGCCCAGGGTAATGGGGGCATGATGGTACTAGCCTTGCTTTCCATTTGGAAAGCCCCATTCTTGCTGCCGTGAAGCTCCCTGAAATTCTCTGCTGTTAACAGCTCTCTGGCCACTGTAGGCATGGGTGTGGGAAGAAAATGAGATTTCTCTGGCTACACACGGAGCTTCATTGGCCCGGTTGGGGCTCACCTTGCCATGCTCTAGAGCTAAAGGGAATCTCAACGTGAGTCCTTGCCTCGAGGTAAGGCCCTGAGTAGCCCTGCAGAAAGGGAGGCATGCAGCTCTTTCCATGAGCTCTTAGTGGAGGTTCCGCTTTATGTTAAAGGAAGCACCCTTTTCAGGACTCCTAGGCCCTTCGGGTGAGCATCATTTTTGTTCCAAGATCACTGACGCCCTCCACACCCCTGTGGGCCTGCTGAGCAGCATTGATTCCCATACGACCCTCGGAGGCCCTCTGTGTCTGCCGAGTCTCTGGCAACACACTGTACGTTACTTCAATAGAGCTATATTTCCAGAGCACTCGAACAGCATCAGAACCACATTTCTAGGCAGTCCAACATGTCCTGCAAGTTTTCGAGATTGCCCTCGTCTGAGCTGCCCTGAGAACACACTCTTCTTAGAATTTATCGAGGACCTCTTTCCTGAAGTCACTCTATTCAAGGAGAAATACAGCATCCTAACATGCTGTGTCGCTCACAGTGCAAGCAACGGGAGAACTTGCCTCGAGGTAAGGCCCTGAAATGCTATGCAGAAGCGGAGGTGTGTAGCCGTTTCCATGAGGCCGTAGTCGCCGCTCTGCAGCATTTTAACGCCAGTACGCTTTTCAGGACTCCTAGGTGCCTCGCCTGGAAACCCTATTCCCTGCAAGAAGAGCAAGTACCCTCAGGCTCCCCTGGCCCTTCTAAGCAATATCCAGGCCCGTAGCTTTCCGACTCACAGTGTGTATGCCGAGTGTAGGGCAACACAGTGCACTCTTATTGGGACATCTTGAGTAAGCCAGCACTCATACAGGTTCACGAGCACCGTTCTAGCAAGTTCCCACATGCCGTGGAAGTCGCACTCATTCCCTGGTCTGAGCTGCACAGAGAAAAACACTAGGCTTCTCCTTCCATCCAGGACCTCCTACCTGAAGTCACCCTGCCTCCAGGAAGAAGACGACTTGCCTTCCTATTGCAACTAAAGCACAGTTTTTCCTGAAGCACTGCAGACTTTTGAAGAGGCACGGGCCCAGAGGCCTAGCTTGGGCTTTCCTTGGTGAGGCCGTTCACTAGATGCAGAACACCCTGCCTCGAGAAGTTGATTAAGGGAGGAAAACAGTGTGTACTCTGTGTCTCATTGGACTTGTTAAAAACCACAGAGATGTATGCTGCCTGTGCCCATGGAAATGGGGGCATGATGGTACTAGCCTTGCTTTCCATTTGGAAAGCTCCATTCTTGCCGCCGGGAAGCTCCCTGAAATTCTCTGCTGTTGACAGGCCTCTGGTCCCTCTACATTGGTGTGGGAAGAAAATGAGTTTTCTCTGGCTACACACGGAGCTTCTTTGGCCGGGGTGGGGCTCACCTTGCCATGCTCTAGAGCTAAAGGGAATCTCAACGTGAGTCCTTGCCTCGAGGTAAGGCCCTTGAGTAGCCCTGCAGAAAGGGAGGCATTCAGCTCTTTCCATTAGCTCTTAGTCGCTGTTCTCCTTTACTTTAAAGGAAGTACCCTTTTCAGGACTCCTAGGCCTCTCGGGTGAGCATCATTTTTGTTCCAAGATCCCTGAGTATCTCCACACCCCTGTAGGCCTGCTGAGCAACAACGAGGCCCATTGGTCCCTCGGAGTTCCTCTGTGTCTGCTGAGTCATGGGCAACACACTGCACTCTTTCTTGTCATATCTTGATTCACAGCACTCGCACAAGTTCACGAGCACCGTTCTAGCAAGTTCCAACATGCCGTGGAAGTCGAACTCATTCTTTAGACTGAGCTGCACAGAGGAAAAACACTAGGCTTCTTCTTCCATCTAAGACCTCTTACCTGAAGTTACACTGCCATCAGGAGAAACACTGCTTGCATTCTCATTGCAACTAAAGCAGAGTTTTTCCTGTAGCACTGCAGGCTTTTGAAGAGGCACGGGCCCATGGGCCTAGCTAGGGCCTTCCTTGGTGAGGCCGTTCACAAGACGCAGAACACCCTGCCTCGAGAAGTTGATTCAGGGAAGCAACCAGTGTGTACCCTGTGGTTCTTTTGACTTGTTAGAAACCACAGAGATGTATGCTGCCTGTGCCCAGGGTAATGGGGGCATGATGGTACTAGCCTTGCTTTCCATTTGGAAAGCCCCATTCTTGCTGCCGTGAAGCTCCCTGAAATTCTCTGCTGTTAACAGCTCTCTGGCCACTGTAGGCATGGGTGTGGGAAGAAAATGAGATTTCTCTGGCTACACACGGAGCTTCATTGGCCCGGTTGGGGCTCACCTTGCCATGCTCTAGAGCTAAAGGGAATCTCAACGTGAGTCCTTGCCTCGAGGTAAGGCCCTGAGTAGCCCTGCAGAAAGGGAGGCATGCAGCTCTTTCCATGAGCTCTTAGTGGAGGTTCCGCTTTATGTTAAAGGAAGCACCCTTTTCAGGACTCCTAGGCCCTTCGGGTGAGCATCATTTTTGTTCCAAGATCACTGACGCCCTCCACACCCCTGTGGGCCTGCTGAGCAGCATTGATTCCCATACGACCCTCGGAGGCCCTCTGTGTCTGCCGAGTCTCTGGCAACACACTGTACGTTACTTCAATAGAGCTATATTTCCAGAGCACTCGAACAGCATCAGAACCACATTTCTAGGCAGTCCAACATGTCCTGCAAGTTTTCGAGATTGCCCTCGTCTGAGCTGCCCTGAGAACACACTCTTCTTAGAATTTATCGAGGACCTCTTTCCTGAAGTCACTCTATTCAAGGAGAAATACAGCATCCTAACATGCTGTGTCGCTCACAGTGCAAGCAACGGGAGAACTTGCCTCGAGGTAAGGCCCTGAAATGCTATGCAGAAGCGGAGGTGTGTAGCCGTTTCCATGAGGCCGTAGTCGCCGCTCTGCAGCATTTTAACGCCAGTACGCTTTTCAGGACTCCTAGGTGCCTCGCCTGGAAACCCTATTCCCTGCAAGAAGAGCAAGTACCCTCAGGCTCCCCTGGCCCTTCTAAGCAATATCCAGGCCCGTAGCTTTCCGACTCACAGTGTGTATGCCGAGTGTAGGGCAACACAGTGCACTCTTATTGGGACATCTTGAGTAAGCCAGCACTCATACAAGGTTCACGAGCACCGTTCTAGCAAGTTCCCACATGCCGTGGAAGTCGCACTCATTCCCTGGTCTGAGCTGCACAGAGAAAAACACTAGGCTTCTCCTTCCATCCAGGACCTCCTACCTGAAGTCACCCTGCCTCCAGGAAGAAGACGACTTGCCTTCCTATTGCAACTAAAGCACAGTTTTTCCTGAAGCACTGCAGACTTTTGAAGAGGCACGGGCCCAGAGGCCTAGCTTGGGCTTTCCTTGGTGAGGCCGTTCACTAGATGCAGAACACCCTGCCTCGAGAAGTTGATTAAGGGAGGAAAACAGTGTGTACTCTGTGTCTCATTGGACTTGTTAAAAACCACAGAGATGTATGCTGCCTGTGCCCATGGAAATGGGGGCATGATGGTACTAGCCTTGCTTTCCGTTTGGAAAGCTCCATTCTTGCCGCCGGGAAGCTCCCTGAAATTCTCTGCTGTTGACAGGCCTCTGGTCCCTCTACATTGGTGTGGGAAGAAAATGAGTTTTCTCTGGCTACACACGGAGCTTCTTTGGCCGGGGTGGGGCTCACCTTGCCATGCTCTAGAGCTAAAGGGAATCTCAACGTGAGTCCTTGCCTCGAGGTAAGGCCCTTGAGTAGCCCTGCAGAAAGGGAGGCATTCAGCTCTTTCCATTAGCTCTTAGTCGCTGTTCTCCTTTACTTTAAAGGAAGTACCCTTTTCAGGACTCCTAGGCCTCTCGGGTGAGCATCATTTTTGTTCCAAGATCCCTGAGTATCTCCACACCCCTGTAGGCCTGCTGAGCAACAACGAGGCCCATTGGTCCCTCGGAGTTCCTCTGTGTCTGCTGAGTCATGGGCAACACACTGCACTCTTTCTTGTCATATCTTGATTCACAGCACTCGCACAAGTTCACGAGCACCGTTCTAGCAAGTTCCAACATGCCGTGGAAGTCGAACTCATTCTTTAGACTGAGCTGCACAGAGGAAAAACACTAGGCTTCTTCTTCCATCTAAGACCTCTTACCTGAAGTTACACTGCCATCAGGAGAAACACTGCTTGCATTCTCATTGCAACTAAAGCAGAGTTTTTCCTGTAGCACTGCAGGCTTTTGAAGAGGCACGGGCCCATGGGCCTAGCTAGGGCCTTCCTTGGTGAGGCCGTTCACAAGACGCAGAACACCCTGCCTCGAGAAGTTGATTCAGGGAAGCAACCAGTGTGTACCCTGTGGTTCTTTTGACTTGTTAGAAACCACAGAGATGTATGCTGCCTGTGCCCAGGGTAATGGGGGCATGATGGTACTAGCCTTGCTTTCCATTTGGAAAGCCCCATTCTTGCTGCCGTGAAGCTCCCTGAAATTCTCTGCTGTTAACAGCTCTCTGGCCACTGTAGGCATGGGTGTGGGAAGAAAATGAGATTTCTCTGGCTACACACGGAGCTTCATTGGCCCGGTTGGGGCTCACCTTGCCATGCTCTAGAGCTAAAGGGAATCTCAACGTGAGTCCTTGCCTCGAGGTAAGGCCCTGAGTAGCCCTGCAGAAAGGGAGGCATGCAGCTCTTTCCATGAGCTCTTAGTGGAGGTTCCGCTTTATGTTAAAGGAAGCACCCTTTTCAGGACTCCTAGGCCCTTCGGGTGAGCATCATTTTTGTTCCAAGATCACTGACGCCCTCCACACCCCTGTGGGCCTGCTGAGCAGCATTGATTCCCATACGACCCTCGGAGGCCCTCTGTGTCTGCCGAGTCTCTGGCAACACACTGTACGTTACTTCAATAGAGCTATATTTCCAGAGCACTCGAACAGCATCAGAACCACATTTCTAGGCAGTCCAACATGTCCTGCAAGTTTTCGAGATTGCCCTCGTCTGAGCTGCCCTGAGAACACACTCTTCTTAGAATTTATCGAGGACCTCTTTCCTGAAGTCACTCTATTCAAGGAGAAATACAGCATCCTAACATGCTGTGTCGCTCACAGTGCAAGCAACGGGAGAACTTGCCTCGAGGTAAGGCCCTGAAATGCTATGCAGAAGCGGAGGTGTGTAGCCGTTTCCATGAGGCCGTAGTCGCCGCTCTGCAGCATTTTAACGCCAGTACGCTTTTCAGGACTCCTAGGTGCCTCGCCTGGAAACCCTATTCCCTGCAAGAAGAGCAAGTACCCTCAGGCTCCCCTGGCCCTTCTAAGCAATATCCAGGCCCGTAGCTTTCCGACTCACAGTGTGTATGCCGAGTGTAGGGCAACACAGTGCACTCTTATTGGGACATCTTGAGTAAGCCAGCACTCATACAAGGTTCACGAGCACCGTTCTAGCAAGTTCCCACATGCCGTGGAAGTCGCACTCATTCCCTGGTCTGAGCTGCACAGAGAAAAACACTAGGCTTCTCCTTCCATCCAGGACCTCCTACCTGAAGTCACCCTGCCTCCAGGAAGAAGACGACTTGCCTTCCTATTGCAACTAAAGCACAGTTTTTCCTGAAGCACTGCAGACTTTTGAAGAGGCACGGGCCCAGAGGCCTAGCTTGGGCTTTCCTTGGTGAGGCCGTTCACTAGATGCAGAACACCCTGCCTCGAGAAGTTGATTAAGGGAGGAAAACAGTGTGTACTCTGTGTCTCATTGGACTTGTTAAAAACCACAGAGATGTATGCTGCCTGTGCCCATGGAAATGGGGGCATGATGGTACTAGCCTTGCTTTCCGTTTGGAAAGCTCCATTCTTGCCGCCGGGAAGCTCCCTGAAATTCTCTGCTGTTGACAGGCCTCTGGTCCCTCTACATTGGTGTGGGAAGAAAATGAGTTTTCTCTGGCTACACACGGAGCTTCTTTGGCCGGGGTGGGGCTCACCTTGCCATGCTCTAGAGCTAAAGGGAATCTCAACGTGAGTCCTTGCCTCGAGGTAAGGCCCTTGAGTAGCCCTGCAGAAAGGGAGGCATTCAGCTCTTTCCATTAGCTCTTAGTCGCTGTTCTCCTTTACTTTAAAGGAAGTACCCTTTTCAGGACTCCTAGGCCTCTCGGGTGAGCATCATTTTTGTTCCAAGATCCCTGAGTATCTCCACACCCCTGTAGGCCTGCTGAGCAACAACGAGGCCCATTGGTCCCTCGGAGTTCCTCTGTGTCTGCTGAGTCATGGGCAACACACTGCACTCTTTCTTGTCATATCTTGATTCACAGCACTCGCACGAGTTCACGAGCACCGTTCTAGCAAGTTCCAACATGCCGTGGAAGTCGAACTCATTCTTTAGACTGAGCTGCACAGAGGAAAAACACTAGGCTTCTTCTTCCATCTAAGACCTCTTACCTGAAGTTACACTGCCATCAGGAGAAACACTGCTTGCATTCTCATTGCAACTAAAGCAGAGTTTTTCCTGTAGCACTGCAGGCTTTTGAAGAGGCACGGGCCCATGGGCCTAGCTAGGGCCTTCCTTGGTGAGGCCGTTCACAAGACGCAGAACACCCTGCCTCGAGAAGTTGATTCAGGGAAGCAACCAGTGTGTACCCTGTGGTTCTTTTGACTTGTTAGAAACCACAGAGATGTATGCTGCCTGTGCCCAGGGTAATGGGGGCATGATGGTACTAGCCTTGCTTTCCATTTGGAAAGCCCCATTCTTGCTGCCGTGAAGCTCCCTGAAATTCTCTGCTGTTAACAGCTCTCTGGCCACTGTAGGCATGGGTGTGGGAAGAAAATGAGATTTCTCTGGCTACACACGGAGCTTCATTGGCCCGGTTGGGGCTCACCTTGCCATGCTCTAGAGCTAAAGGGAATCTCAACGTGAGTCCTTGCCTCGAGGTAAGGCCCTGAGTAGCCCTGCAGAAAGGGAGGCATGCAGCTCTTTCCATGAGCTCTTAGTGGAGGTTCCGCTTTATGTTAAAGGAAGCACCCTTTTCAGGACTCCTAGGCCCTTCGGGTGAGCATCATTTTTGTTCCAAGATCACTGACGCCCTCCACACCCCTGTGGGCCTGCTGAGCAGCATTGATTCCCATACGACCCTCGGAGGCCCTCTGTGTCTGCCGAGTCTCTGGCAACACACTGTACGTTACTTCAATAGAGCTATATTTCCAGAGCACTCGAACAGCATCAGAACCACATTTCTAGGCAGTCCAACATGTCCTGCAAGTTTTCGAGATTGCCCTCGTCTGAGCTGCCCTGAGAACACACTCTTCTTAGAATTTATCGAGGACCTCTTTCCTGAAGTCACTCTATTCAAGGAGAAATACAGCATCCTAACATGCTGTGTCGCTCACAGTGCAAGCAACGGGAGAACTTGCCTCGAGGTAAGGCCCTGAAATGCTATGCAGAAGCGGAGGTGTGTAGCCGTTTCCATGAGGCCGTAGTCGCCGCTCTGCAGCATTTTAACGCCAGTACGCTTTTCAGGACTCCTAGGTGCCTCGCCTGGAAACCCTATTCCCTGCAAGAAGAGCAAGTACCCTCAGGCTCCCCTGGCCCTTCTAAGCAATATCCAGGCCCGTAGCTTTCCGACTCACAGTGTGTATGCCGAGTGTAGGGCAACACAGTGCACTCTTATTGGGACATCTTGAGTAAGCCAGCACTCATACAAGGTTCACGAGCACCGTTCTAGCAAGTTCCCACATGCCGTGGAAGTCGCACTCATTCCCTGGTCTGAGCTGCACAGAGAAAAACACTAGGCTTCTCCTTCCATCCAGGACCTCCTACCTGAAGTCACCCTGCCTCCAGGAAGAAGACGACTTGCCTTCCTATTGCAACTAAAGCACAGTTTTTCCTGAAGCACTGCAGACTTTTGAAGAGGCACGGGCCCAGAGGCCTAGCTTGGGCTTTCCTTGGTGAGGCCGTTCACTAGATGCAGAACACCCTGCCTCGAGAAGTTGATTAAGGGAGGAAAACAGTGTGTACTCTGTGTCTCATTGGACTTGTTAAAAACCACAGAGATGTATGCTGCCTGTGCCCATGGAAATGGGGGCATGATGGTACTAGCCTTGCTTTCCGTTTGGAAAGCTCCATTCTTGCCGCCGGGAAGCTCCCTGAAATTCTCTGCTGTTGACAGGCCTCTGGTCCCTCTACATTGGTGTGGGAAGAAAATGAGTTTTCTCTGGCTACACACGGAGCTTCTTTGGCCGGGGTGGGGCTCACCTTGCCATGCTCTAGAGCTAAAGGGAATCTCAACGTGAGTCCTTGCCTCGAGGTAAGGCCCTTGAGTAGCCCTGCAGAAAGGGAGGCATTCAGCTCTTTCCATTAGCTCTTAGTCGCTGTTCTCCTTTACTTTAAAGGAAGTACCCTTTTCAGGACTCCTAGGCCTCTCGGGTGAGCATCATTTTTGTTCCAAGATCCCTGAGTATCTCCACACCCCTGTAGGCCTGCTGAGCAACAACGAGGCCCATTGGTCCCTCGGAGTTCCTCTGTGTCTGCTGAGTCATGGGCAACACACTGCACTCTTTCTTGTCATATCTTGATTCACAGCACTCGCACGAGTTCACGAGCACCGTTCTAGCAAGTTCCAACATGCCGTGGAAGTCGAACTCATTCTTTAGACTGAGCTGCACAGAGGAAAAACACTAGGCTTCTTCTTCCATCTAAGACCTCTTACCTGAAGTTACACTGCCATCAGGAGAAACACTGCTTGCATTCTCATTGCAACTAAAGCAGAGTTTTTCCTGTAGCACTGCAGGCTTTTGAAGAGGCACGGGCCCATGGGCCTAGCTAGGGCCTTCCTTGGTGAGGCCGTTCACAAGACGCAGAACACCCTGCCTCGAGAAGTTGATTCAGGGAAGCAACCAGTGTGTACCCTGTGGTTCTTTTGACTTGTTAGAAACCACAGAGATGTATGCTGCCTGTGCCCAGGGTAATGGGGGCATGATGGTACTAGCCTTGCTTTCCATTTGGAAAGCCCCATTCTTGCTGCCGTGAAGCTCCCTGAAATTCTCTGCTGTTAACAGCTCTCTGGCCACTGTAGGCATGGGTGTGGGAAGA
Organism: Balaenoptera borealis; assembly: GCF_965194805.1. Classification (NCBI taxonomy): domain Eukaryota; kingdom Metazoa; phylum Chordata; class Mammalia; order Artiodactyla; family Balaenopteridae; genus Balaenoptera; species Balaenoptera borealis. Next base: position 290,542 of record NW_028123347.1, read on the forward strand.
AAATGAGATTTCTCTGGCTACACACGGAGCTTCATTGGCCCGGTTGGGGCTCACCTTGCCATGCTCTAGAGCTAAAGGGAATCTCAACGTGAGTCCTTGCCTCGAGGTAAGGCCCTGAGTAGCCCTGCAGAAAGGGAGGCATGCAGCTCTTTCCATGAGCTCTTAGTGGAGGTTCCGCTTTATGTTAAAGGAAGCACCCTTTTCAGGACTCCTAGGCCCTTCGGGTGAGCATCATTTTTGTTCCAAGATCACTGACGCCCTCCACACCCCTGTGGGCCTGCTGAGCAGCATTGATTCCCATACGACCCTCGGAGGCCCTCTGTGTCTGCCGAGTCTCTGGCAACACACTGTACGTTACTTCAATAGAGCTATATTTCCAGAGCACTCGAACAGCATCAGAACCACATTTCTAGGCAGTCCAACATGTCCTGCAAGTTTTCGAGATTGCCCTCGTCTGAGCTGCCCTGAGAACACACTCTTCTTAGAATTTATCGAGGACCTCTTTCCTGAAGTCACTCTATTCAAGGAGAAATACAGCATCCTAACATGCTGTGTCGCTCACAGTGCAAGCAACGGGAGAACTTGCCTCGAGGTAAGGCCCTGAAATGCTATGCAGAAGCGGAGGTGTGTAGCCGTTTCCATGAGGCCGTAGTCGCCGCTCTGCAGCATTTTAACGCCAGTACGCTTTTCAGGACTCCTAGGTGCCTCGCCTGGAAACCCTATTCCCTGCAAGAAGAGCAAGTACCCTCAGGCTCCCCTGGCCCTTCTAAGCAATATCCAGGCCCGTAGCTTTCCGACTCACAGTGTGTATGCCGAGTGTAGGGCAACACAGTGCACTCTTATTGGGACATCTTGAGTAAGCCAGCACTCATACAAGGTTCACGAGCACCGTTCTAGCAAGTTCCCACATGCCGTGGAAGTCGCACTCATTCCCTGGTCTGAGCTGCACAGAGAAAAACACTAGGCTTCTCCTTCCATCCAGGACCTCCTACCTGAAGTCACCCTGCCTCCAGGAAGAAGACGACTTGCCTTCCTATTGCAACTAAAGCACAGTTTTTCCTGAAGCACTGCAGACTTTTGAAGAGGCACGGGCCCAGAGGCCTAGCTTGGGCTTTCCTTGGTGAGGCCGTTCACTAGATGCAGAACACCCTGCCTCGAGAAGTTGATTAAGGGAGGAAAACAGTGTGTACTCTGTGTCTCATTGGACTTGTTAAAAACCACAGAGATGTATGCTGCCTGTGCCCATGGAAATGGGGGCATGATGGTACTAGCCTTGCTTTCCGTTTGGAAAGCTCCATTCTTGCCGCCGGGAAGCTCCCTGAAATTCTCTGCTGTTGACAGGCCTCTGGTCCCTCTACATTGGTGTGGGAAGAAAATGAGTTTTCTCTGGCTACACACGGAGCTTCTTTGGCCGGGGTGGGGCTCACCTTGCCATGCTCTAGAGCTAAAGGGAATCACAACGTGAGTCCTTGCCTCGAGGTAAGGCCCTTGAGTAGCCCTGCAGAAAGGGAGGCATTCAGCTCTTTCCATTAGCTCTTAGTCGCTGTTCTCCTTTACTTTAAAGGAAGTACCCTTTTCAGGACTCCTAGGCCTCTCGGGTGAGCATCATTTTTGTTCCAAGATCCCTGAGTATCTCCACACCCCTGTAGGCCTGCTGAGCAACAACGAGGCCCATTGGTCCCTCGGAGTTCCTCTGTGTCTGCTGAGTCATGGGCAACACACTGCACTCTTTCTTGTCATATCTTGATTCACAGCACTCGCACGAGTTCACGAGCACCGTTCTAGCAAGTTCCAACATGCCGTGGAAGTCGAACTCATTCTTTAGACTGAGCTGCACAGAGGAAAAACACTAGGCTTCTTCTTCCATCTAAGACCTCTTACCTGAAGTTACACTGCCATCAGGAGAAACACTGCTTGCATTCTCATTGCAACTAAAGCAGAGTTTTTCCTGTAGCACTGCAGGCTTTTGAAGAGGCACGGGCCCATGGGCCTAGCTAGGGCCTTCCTTGGTGAGGCCGTTCACAAGACGCAGAACACCCTGCCTCGAGAAGTTGATTCAGGGAAGCAACCAGTGTGTACCCTGTGGTTCTTTTGACTTGTTAGAAACCACAGAGATGTATGCTGCCTGTGCCCAGGGTAATGGGGGCATGATGGTACTAGCCTTGCTTTCCATTTGGAAAGCCCCATTCTTGCTGCCGTGAAGCTCCCTGAAATTCTCTGCTGTTAACAGCTCTCTGGCCACTGTAGGCATGGGTGTGGGAAGAAAATGAGATTTCTCTGGCTACACACGGAGCTTCATTGGCCCGGTTGGGGCTCACCTTGCCATGCTCTAGAGCTAAAGGGAATCTCAACGTGAGTCCTTGCCTCGAGGTAAGGCCCTGAGTAGCCCTGCAGAAAGGGAGGCATGCAGCTCTTTCCATGAGCTCTTAGTGGAGGTTCCGCTTTATGTTAAAGGAAGCACCCTTTTCAGGACTCCTAGGCCCTTCGGGTGAGCATCATTTTTGTTCCAAGATCACTGACGCCCTCCACACCCCTGTGGGCCTGCTGAGCAGCATTGATTCCCATACGACCCTCGGAGGCCCTCTGTGTCTGCCGAGTCTCTGGCAACACACTGTACGTTACTTCAATAGAGCTATATTTCCAGAGCACTCGAACAGCATCAGAACCACATTTCTAGGCAGTCCAACATGTCCTGCAAGTTTTCGAGATTGCCCTCGTCTGAGCTGCCCTGAGAACACACTCTTCTTAGAATTTATCGAGGACCTCTTTCCTGAAGTCACTCTATTCAAGGAGAAATACAGCATCCTAACATGCTGTGTCGCTCACAGTGCAAGCAACGGGAGAACTTGCCTCGAGGTAAGGCCCTGAAATGCTATGCAGAAGCGGAGGTGTGTAGCCGTTTCCATGAGGCCGTAGTCGCCGCTCTGCAGCATTTTAACGCCAGTACGCTTTTCAGGACTCCTAGGTGCCTCGCCTGGAAACCCTATTCCCTGCAAGAAGAGCAAGTACCCTCAGGCTCCCCTGGCCCTTCTAAGCAATATCCAGGCCCGTAGCTTTCCGACTCACAGTGTGTATGCCGAGTGTAGGGCAACACAGTGCACTCTTATTGGGACATCTTGAGTAAGCCAGCACTCATACAAGGTTCACGAGCACCGTTCTAGCAAGTTCCCACATGCCGTGGAAGTCGCACTCATTCCCTGGTCTGAGCTGCACAGAGAAAAACACTAGGCTTCTCCTTCCATCCAGGACCTCCTACCTGAAGTCACCCTGCCTCCAGGAAGAAGACGACTTGCCTTCCTATTGCAACTAAAGCACAGTTTTTCCTGAAGCACTGCAGACTTTTGAAGAGGCACGGGCCCAGAGGCCTAGCTTGGGCTTTCCTTGGTGAGGCCGTTCACTAGATGCAGAACACCCTGCCTCGAGAAGTTGATTAAGGGAGGAAAACAGTGTGTACTCTGTGTCTCATTGGACTTGTTAAAAACCACAGAGATGTATGCTGCCTGTGCCCATGGAAATGGGGGCATGATGGTACTAGCCTTGCTTTCCGTTTGGAAAGCTCCATTCTTGCCGCCGGGAAGCTCCCTGAAATTCTCTGCTGTTGACAGGCCTCTGGTCCCTCTACATTGGTGTGGGAAGAAAATGAGTTTTCTCTGGCTACACACGGAGCTTCTTTGGCCGGGGTGGGGCTCACCTTGCCATGCTCTAGAGCTAAAGGGAATCTCAACGTGAGTCCTTGCCTCGAGGTAAGGCCCTTGAGTAGCCCTGCAGAAAGGGAGGCATTCAGCTCTTTCCATTAGCTCTTAGTCGCTGTTCTCCTTTACTTTAAAGGAAGTACCCTTTTCAGGACTCCTAGGCCTCTCGGGTGAGCATCATTTTTGTTCCAAGATCCCTGAGTATCTCCACACCCCTGTAGGCCTGCTGAGCAACAACGAGGCCCATTGGTCCCTCGGAGTTCCTCTGTGTCTGCTGAGTCATGGGCAACACACTGCACTCTTTCTTGTCATATCTTGATTCACAGCACTCGCACGAGTTCACGAGCACCGTTCTAGCAAGTTCCAACATGCCGTGGAAGTCGAACTCATTCTTTAGACTGAGCTGCACAGAGGAAAAACACTAGGCTTCTTCTTCCATCTAAGACCTCTTACCTGAAGTTACACTGCCATCAGGAGAAACACTGCTTGCATTCTCATTGCAACTAAAGCAGAGTTTTTCCTGTAGCACTGCAGGCTTTTGAAGAGGCACGGGCCCATGGGCCTAGCTAGGGCCTTCCTTGGTGAGGCCGTTCACAAGACGCAGAACACCCTGCCTCGAGAAGTTGATTCAGGGAAGCAACCAGTGTGTACCCTGTGGTTCTTTTGACTTGTTAGAAACCACAGAGATGTATGCTGCCTGTGCCCAGGGTAATGGGGGCATGATGGTACTAGCCTTGCTTTCCATTTGGAAAGCCCCATTCTTGCTGCCGTGAAGCTCCCTGAAATTCTCTGCTGTTAACAGCTCTCTGGCCACTGTAGGCATGGGTGTGGGAAGAAAATGAGATTTCTCTGGCTACACACGGAGCTTCATTGGCCCGGTTGGGGCTCACCTTGCCATGCTCTAGAGCTAAAGGGAATCTCAACGTGAGTCCTTGCCTCGAGGTAAGGCCCTGAGTAGCCCTGCAGAAAGGGAGGCATGCAGCTCTTTCCATGAGCTCTTAGTGGAGGTTCCGCTTTATGTTAAAGGAAGCACCCTTTTCAGGACTCCTAGGCCCTTCGGGTGAGCATCATTTTTGTTCCAAGATCACTGACGCCCTCCACACCCCTGTGGGCCTGCTGAGCAGCATTGATTCCCATACGACCCTCGGAGGCCCTCTGTGTCTGCCGAGTCTCTGGCAACACACTGTACGTTACTTCAATAGAGCTATATTTCCAGAGCACTCGAACAGCATCAGAACCACATTTCTAGGCAGTCCAACATGTCCTGCAAGTTTTCGAGATTGCCCTCGTCTGAGCTGCCCTGAGAACACACTCTTCTTAGAATTTATCGAGGACCTCTTTCCTGAAGTCACTCTATTCAAGGAGAAATACAGCATCCTAACATGCTGTGTCGCTCACAGTGCAAGCAACGGGAGAACTTGCCTCGAGGTAAGGCCCTGAAATGCTATGCAGAAGCGGAGGTGTGTAGCCGTTTCCATGAGGCCGTAGTCGCCGCTCTGCAGCATTTTAACGCCAGTACGCTTTTCAGGACTCCTAGGTGCCTCGCCTGGAAACCCTATTCCCTGCAAGAAGAGCAAGTACCCTCAGGCTCCCCTGGCCCTTCTAAGCAATATCCAGGCCCGTAGCTTTCCGACTCACAGTGTGTATGCCGAGTGTAGGGCAACACAGTGCACTCTTATTGGGACATCTTGAGTAAGCCAGCACTCATACAAGGTTCACGAGCACCGTTCTAGCAAGTTCCCACATGCCGTGGAAGTCGCACTCATTCCCTGGTCTGAGCTGCACAGAGAAAAACACTAGGCTTCTCCTTCCATCCAGGACCTCCTACCTGAAGTCACCCTGCCTCCAGGAAGAAGACGACTTGCCTTCCTATTGCAACTAAAGCACAGTTTTTCCTGAAGCACTGCAGACTTTTGAAGAGGCACGGGCCCAGAGGCCTAGCTTGGGCTTTCCTTGGTGAGGCCGTTCACTAGATGCAGAACACCCTGCCTCGAGAAGTTGATTAAGGGAGGAAAACAGTGTGTACTCTGTGTCTCATTGGACTTGTTAAAAACCACAGAGATGTATGCTGCCTGTGCCCATGGAAATGGGGGCATGATGGTACTAGCCTTGCTTTCCGTTTGGAAAGCTCCATTCTTGCCGCCGGGAAGCTCCCTGAAATTCTCTGCTGTTGACAGGCCTCTGGTCCCTCTACATTGGTGTGGGAAGAAAATGAGTTTTCTCTGGCTACACACGGAGCTTCTTTGGCCGGGGTGGGGCTCACCTTGCCATGCTCTAGAGCTAAAGGGAATCACAACGTGAGTCCTTGCCTCGAGGTAAGGCCCTTGAGTAGCCCTGCAGAAAGGGAGGCATTCAGCTCTTTCCATTAGCTCTTAGTCGCTGTTCTCCTTTACTTTAAAGGAAGTACCCTTTTCAGGACTCCTAGGCCTCTCGGGTGAGCATCATTTTTGTTCCAAGATCCCTGAGTATCTCCACACCCCTGTAGGCCTGCTGAGCAACAACGAGGCCCATTGGTCCCTCGGAGTTCCTCTGTGTCTGCTGAGTCATGGGCAACACACTGCACTCTTTCTTGTCATATCTTGATTCACAGCACTCGCACGAGTTCACGAGCACCGTTCTAGCAAGTTCCAACATGCCGTGGAAGTCGAACTCATTCTTTAGACTGAGCTGCACAGAGGAAAAACACTAGGCTTCTTCTTCCATCTAAGACCTCTTACCTGAAGTTACACTGCCATCAGGAGAAACACTGCTTGCATTCTCATTGCAACTAAAGCAGAGTTTTTCCTGTAGCACTGCAGGCTTTTGAAGAGGCACGGGCCCATGGGCCTAGCTAGGGCCTTCCTTGGTGAGGCCGTTCACAAGACGCAGAACACCCTGCCTCGAGAAGTTGATTCAGGGAAGCAACCAGTGTGTACCCTGTGGTTCTTTTGACTTGTTAGAAACCACAGAGATGTATGCTGCCTGTGCCCAGGGTAATGGGGGCATGATGGTACTAGCCTTGCTTTCCATTTGGAAAGCCCCATTCTTGCTGCCGTGAAGCTCCCTGAAATTCTCTGCTGTTAACAGCTCTCTGGCCACTGTAGGCATGGGTGTGGGAAGAAAATGAGATTTCTCTGGCTACACACGGAGCTTCATTGGCCCGGTTGGGGCTCACCTTGCCATGCTCTAGAGCTAAAGGGAATCTCAACGTGAGTCCTTGCCTCGAGGTAAGGCCCTGAGTAGCCCTGCAGAAAGGGAGGCATGCAGCTCTTTCCATGAGCTCTTAGTGGAGGTTCCGCTTTATGTTAAAGGAAGCACCCTTTTCAGGACTCCTAGGCCCTTCGGGTGAGCATCATTTTTGTTCCAAGATCACTGACGCCCTCCACACCCCTGTGGGCCTGCTGAGCAGCATTGATTCCCATACGACCCTCGGAGGCCCTCTGTGTCTGCCGAGTCTCTGGCAACACACTGTACGTTACTTCAATAGAGCTATATTTCCAGAGCACTCGAACAGCATCAGAACCACATTTCTAGGCAGTCCAACATGTCCTGCAAGTTTTCGAGATTGCCCTCGTCTGAGCTGCCCTGAGAACACACTCTTCTTAGAATTTATCGAGGACCTCTTTCCTGAAGTCACTCTATTCAAGGAGAAATACAGCATCCTAACATGCTGTGTCGCTCACAGTGCAAGCAACGGGAGAACTTGCCTCGAGGTAAGGCCCTGAAATGCTATGCAGAAGCGGAGGTGTGTAGCCGTTTCCATGAGGCCGTAGTCGCCGCTCTGCAGCATTTTAACGCCAGTACGCTTTTCAGGACTCCTAGGTGCCTCGCCTGGAAACCCTATTCCCTGCAAGAAGAGCAAGTACCCTCAGGCTCCCCTGGCCCTTCTAAGCAATATCCAGGCCCGTAGCTTTCCGACTCACAGTGTGTATGCCGAGTGTAGGGCAACACAGTGCACTCTTATTGGGACATCTTGAGTAAGCCAGCACTCATACAAGGTTCACGAGCACCGTTCTAGCAAGTTCCTACATGCCGTGGAAGTCGCACTCATTCCCTGGTCTGAGCTGCACAGAGAAAAACACTAGGCTTCTCCTTCCATCCAGGACCTCCTACCTGAAGTCACCCTGCCTCCAGGAAGAAGACGACTTGCCTTCCTATTGCAACTAAAGCACAGTTTTTCCTGAAGCACTGCAGACTTTTGAAGAGGCACGGGCCCAGAGGCCTAGCTTGGGCTTTCCTTGGTGAGGCCGTTCACTAGATGCAGAACACCCTGCCTCGAGAAGTTGATTAAGGGAGGAAAACAGTGTGTACTCTGTGTCTCATTGGACTTGTTAAAAACCACAGAGATGTATGCTGCCTGTGCCCATGGAAATGGGGGCATGATGGTACTAGCCTTGCTTTCCGTTTGGAAAGCTCCAGTCTTGCCGCCGGGAAGCTCCCTGAAATTCTCTGCTGTTGACAGGCCTCTGGTCCCTCTACATTGGTGTGGGAAGAAAATGAGTTTTCTCTGGCTACACACGGAGCTTCTTTGGCCGGGGTGGGGCTCACCTTGCCATGCTCTAGAGCTAAAGGGAATCTCAACGTGAGTCCTTGCCTCGAGGTAAGGCCCTGAGTAGCCCTGCAGAAAGGGAGGCATTCAGCTCTTTCCATTAGTTCTTAGTCGCTGTTCTCCTTTACTTTAAAGGAAGTACCCTTTTCAGGACTCCTAGGCCTCTCGGGTGAGCATCATTTTTGTTCCAAGATCCCTGAGTATCTCCACACCCCTGTAGGCCTGCTGAGCAACAACGAGGCCCATTGGTCCCTCGGAGTTCCTCTGTGTCTGCTGAGTCATGGGCAACACACTGCACTCTTTCTTGTCATATCTTGATTCACAGCACTCGCACGAGTTCACGAGCACCGTTCTAGCAAGTTCCAACATGCCGTGGAAGTCGAACTCATTCTTTAGACTGAGCTGCACAGAGGAAAAACACTAGGCTTCTTCTTCCATCTAAGACCTCTTACCTGAAGTTACACTGCCATCAGGAGAAACACTGCTTGCATTCTCATTGCAACTAAAGCAGAGTTTTTCCTGTAGCACTGCAGGCTTTTGAAGAGGCACGGGCCCATGGGCCTAGCTAGGGCCTTCCTTGGTGAGGCCGTTCACAAGACGCAGAACACCCTGCCTCGAGAAGTTGATTCAGGGAAGCAACCAGTGTGTACCCTGTGGTTCTTTTGACTTGTTAGAAACCACAGAGATGTATGCTGCCTGTGCCCATGGTAATGGGGGCATGATGGTACTAGCCTTGCTTTCCATTTGGAAAGCCCCATTCTTGCTGCCGTGAAGCTCCCTGAAATTCTCTGCTGTTAACAGCTCTCTGGCCACTGTAGGCATGGGTGTGGGAAGAAAATGAGATTTCTCTGGCTACACACGGAGCTTCATTGGCCCGGTTGGGGCTCACCTTGCCATGCTCTAGAGCTAAAGGGAATCTCAACGTGAGTCCTTGCCTCGAGGTAAGGCCCTGAGTAGCCCTGCAGAAAGGGAGGCATGCAGCTCTTTCCATGAGCTCTTAGTGGAGGTTCCGCTTTATGTTAAAGGAAGCACCCTTTTCAGGACTCCTAGGCCCTTCGGGTGAGCATCATTTTTGTTCCAAGATCACTGACGCCCTCCACACCCCTGTGGGCCTGCTGAGCAGCATTGATTCCCATACGACCCTCGGAGGCCCTCTGTGTCTGCCGAGTCTCTGGCAACACACTGTACGTTACTTCAATAGAGCTATATTTCCAGAGCACTCGAACAGCATCAGAACCACATTTCTAGGCAGTCCAACATGTCCTGCAAGTTTTCGAGATTGCCCTCGTCTGAGCTGCCCTGAGAACACACTCTTCTTAGAATTTATCGAGGACCTCTTTCCTGAAGTCACTCTATTCAAGGAGAAATACAGCATCCTAACATGCTGTGTCGCTCACAGTGCAAGCAACGGGAGAACTTGCCTCGAGGTAAGGCCCTGAAATGCTATGCAGAAGCGGAGGTGTGTAGCCGTTTCCATGAGGCCGTAGTCGCCGCTCTGCAGCATTTTAACGCCAGTACGCTTTTCAGGACTCCTAGGTGCCTCGCCTGGAAACCCTATTCCCTGCAAGAAGAGCAAGTACCCTCAGGCTCCCCTGGCCCTTCTAAGCAATATCCAGGCCCGTAGCTTTCCGACTCACAGTGTGTATGCCGAGTGTAGGGCAACACAGTGCACTCTTATTGGGACATCTTGAGTAAGCCAGCACTCATACAAGGTTCACGAGCACCGTTCTAGCAAGTTCCCACATGCCGTGGAAGTCGCACTCATTCCCTGGTCTGAGCTGCACAGAGAAAAACACTAGGCTTCTCCTTCCATCCAGGACCTCCTACCTGAAGTCACCCTGCCTCCAGGAAGAAGACGACTTGCCTTCCTATTGCAACTAAAGCACAGTTTTTCCTGAAGCACTGCAGACTTTTGAAGAGGCACGGGCCCAGAGGCCTAGCTTGGGCTTTCCTTGGTGAGGCCGTTCACTAGATGCAGAACACCCTGCCTCGAGAAGTTGATTAAGGGAGGAAAACAGTGTGTACTCTGTGTCTCATTGGACTTGTTAAAAACCACAGAGATGTATGCTGCCTGTGCCCATGGAAATGGGGGCATGATGGTACTAGCCTTGCTTTCCGTTTGGAAAGCTCCATTCTTGCCGCCGGGAAGCTCCCTGAAATTCTCTGCTGTTGACAGGCCTCTGGTCCCTCTACATTGGTGTGGGAAGAAAATGAGTTTTCTCTGGCTACACACGGAGCTTCTTTGGCCGGGGTGGGGCTCACCTTGCCATGCTCTAGAGCTAAAGGGAATCTCAACGTGAGTCCTTGCCTCGAGGTAAGGCCCTTGAGTAGCCCTGCAGAAAGGGAGGCATTCAGCTCTTTCCATTAGTTCTTAGTCGCTGTTCTCCTTTACTTTAAAGGAAGTACCCTTTTCAGGACTCCTAGGCCTCTCGGGTGAGCATCATTTTTGTTCCAAGATCCCTGAGTATCTCCACACCCCTGTAGGCCTGCTGAGCAACAACGAGGCCCATTGGTCCCTCGGAGTTCCTCTGTGTCTGCTGAGTCATGGGCAACACACTGCACTCTTTCTTGTCATATCTTGATTCACAGCACTCGCACAAGTTCACGAGCACCGTTCTAGCAAGTTCCAACATGCCGTGGAAGTCGAACTCATTCTTTAGACTGAGCTGCACAGAGGAAAAACACTAGGCTTCTTCTTCCATCTAAGACCTCTTACCTGAAGTTACACTGCCATCAGGAGAAACACTGCTTGCATTCTCATTGCAACTAAAGCAGAGTTTTTCCTGTAGCACTGCAGGCTTTTGAAGAGGCACGGGCCCATGGGCCTAGCTAGGGCCTTCCTTGGTGAGGCCGTTCACAAGACGCAGAACACCCTGCCTCGAGAAGTTGATTCAGGGAAGCAACCAGTGTGTACCCTGTGGTTCTTTTGACTTGTTAGAAACCACAGAGATGTATGCTGCCTGTGCCCAGGGTAATGGGGGCATGATGGTACTAGCCTTGCTTTCCATTTGGAAAGCCCCATTCTTGCTGCCGTGAAGCTCCCTGAAATTCTCTGCTGTTAACAGCTCTCTGGCCACTGTAGGCATGGGTGTGGGAAGAAAATGAGATTTCTCTGGCTACACACGGAGCTTCATTGGCCCGGTTGGGGCTCACCTTGCCATGCTCTAGAGCTAAAGGGAATCTCAACGTGAGTCCTTGCCTCGAGGTAAGGCCCTGAGTAGCCCTGCAGAAAGGGAGGCATGCAGCTCTTTCCATGAGCTCTTAGTGGAGGTTCCGCTTTATGTTAAAGGAAGCACCCTTTTCAGGACTCCTAGGCCCTTCGGGTGAGCATCATTTTTGTTCCAAGATCACTGACGCCCTCCACACCCCTGTGGGCCTGCTGAGCAGCATTGATTCCCATACGACCCTCGGAGGCCCTCTGTGTCTGCCGAGTCTCTGGCAACACACTGTACGTTACTTCAATAGAGCTATATTTCCAGAGCACTCGAACAGCATCAGAACCACATTTCTAGGCAGTCCAACATGTCCTGCAAGTTTTCGAGATTGCCCTCGTCTGAGCTGCCCTGAGAACACACTCTTCTTAGAATTTATCGAGGACCTCTTTCCTGAAGTCACTCTATTCAAGGAGAAATACAGCATCCTAACATGCTGTGTCGCTCACAGTGCAAGCAACGGGAGAACTTGCCTCGAGGTAAGGCCCTGAAATGCTATGCAGAAGCGGAGGTGTGTAGCCGTTTCCATGAGGCCGTAGTCGCCGCTCTGCAGCATTTTAACGCCAGTACGCTTTTCAGGACTCCTAGGTGCCTCGCCTGGAAACCCTATTCCCTGCAAGAAGAGCAAGTACCCTCAGGCTCCCCTGGCCCTTCTAAGCAATATCCAGGCCCGTAGCTTTCCGACTCACAGTGTGTATGCCGAGTGTAGGGCAACACAGTGCACTCTTATTGGGACATCTTGAGTAAGCCAGCACTCATACAAGGTTCACGAGCACCGTTCTAGCAAGTTCCTACATGCCGTGGAAGTCGCACTCATTCCCTGGTCTGAGCTGCACAGAGAAAAACACTAGGCTTCTCCTTCCATCCAGGACCTCCTACCTGAAGTCACCCTGCCTCCAGGAAGAAGACGACTTGCCTTCCTATTGCAACTAAAGCACAGTTTTTCCTGAAGCACTGCAGACTTTTGAAGAGGCACGGGCCCAGAGGCCTAGCTTGGGCTTTCCTTGGTGAGGCCGTTCACTAGATGCAGAACACCCTGCCTCGAGAAGTTGATTAAGGGAGGAAAACAGTGTGTACTCTGTGTCTCATTGGACTTGTTAAAAACCACAGAGATGTATGCTGCCTGTGCCCATGGAAATGGGGGCATGATGGTACTAGCCTTGCTTTCCGTTTGGAAAGCTCCAGTCTTGCCGCCGGGAAGCTCCCTGAAATTCTCTGCTGTTGACAGGCCTCTGGTCCCTCTACATTGGTGTGGGAAGAAAATGAGTTTTCTCTGGCTACACACGGAGCTTCTTTGGCCGGGGTGGGGCTCACCTTGCCATGCTCTAGAGCTAAAGGGAATCTCAACGTGAGTCCTTGCCTCGAGGTAAGGCCCTTGAGTAGCCCTGCAGAAAGGGAGGCATTCAGCTCTTTCCATTAGCTCTTAGTCGCTGTTCTCCTTTACTTTAAAGGAAGTACCCTTTTCAGGACTCCTAGGCCTCTCGGGTGAGCATCATTTTTGTTCCAAGATCCCTGAGTATCTCCACACCCCTGTAGGCCTGCTGAGCAACAACGAGGCCCATTGGTCCCTCGGAGTTCCTCTGTGTCTGCTGAGTCATGGGCAACACACTGCACTCTTTCTTGTCATATCTTGATTCACAGCACTCGCACAAGTTCACGAGCACCGTTCTAGCAAGTTCCAACATGCCGTGGAAGTCGAACTCATTCTTTAGACTGAGCTGCACAGAGGAAAAACACTAGGCTTCTTCTTCCATCTAAGACCTCTTACCTGAAGTTACACTGCCATCAGGAGAAACACTGCTTGCATTCTCATTGCAACTAAAGCAGAGTTTTTCCTGTAGCACTGCAGGCTTTTGAAGAGGCACGGGCCCATGGGCCTAGCTAGGGCCTTCCTTGGTGAGGCCGTTCACAAGACGCAGAACACCCTGCCTCGAGAAGTTGATTCAGGGAAGCAACCAGTGTGTACCCTGTGGTTCTTTTGACTTGTTAGAAACCACAGAGATGTATGCTGCCTGTGCCCAGGGTAATGGGGGCATGATGGTACTAGCCTTGCTTTCCATTTGGAAAGCCCCATTCTTGCTGCCGTGAAGCTCCCTGAAATTCTCTGCTGTTAACAGCTCTCTGGCCACTGTAGGCATGGGTGTGGGAAGAAAATGAGATTTCTCTGGCTACACACGGAGCTTCATTGGCCCGGTTGGGGCTCACCTTGCCATGCTCTAGAGCTAAAGGGAATCTCAACGTGAGTCCTTGCCTCGAGGTAAGGCCCTGAGTAGCCCTGCAGAAAGGGAGGCATGCAGCTCTTTCCATGAGCTCTTAGTGGAGGTTCCGCTTTATGTTAAAGGAAGCACCCTTTTCAGGACTCCTAGGCCCTTCGGGTGAGCATCATTTTTGTTCCAAGATCACTGACGCCCTCCACACCCCTGTGGGCCTGCTGAGCAGCATTGATTCCCATACGACCCTCGGAGGCCCTCTGTGTCTGCCGAGTCTCTGGCAACACACTGTACGTTACTTCAATAGAGCTATATTTCCAGAGCACTCGAACAGCATCAGAACCACATTTCTAGGCAGTCCAACATGTCCTGCAAGTTTTCGAGATTGCCCTCGTCTGAGCTGCCCTGAGAACACACTCTTCTTAGAATTTATCGAGGACCTCTTTCCTGAAGTCACTCTATTCAAGGAGAAATACAGCATCCTAACATGCTGTGTCGCTCACAGTGCAAGCAACGGGAGAACTTGCCTCGAGGTAAGGCCCTGAAATGCTATGCAGAAGCGGAGGTGTGTAGCCGTTTCCATGAGGCCGTAGTCGCCGCTCTGCAGCATTTTAACGCCAGTACGCTTTTCAGGACTCCTAGGTGCCTCGCCTGGAAACCCTATTCCCTGCAAGAAGAGCAAGTACCCTCAGGCTCCCCTGGCCCTTCTAAGCAATATCCAGGCCCGTAGCTTTCCGACTCACAGTGTGTATGCCGAGTGTAGGGCAACACAGTGCACTCTTATTGGGACATCTTGAGTAAGCCAGCACTCATACAAGGTTCACGAGCACCGTTCTAGCAAGTTCCTACATGCCGTGGAAGTCGCACTCATTCCCTGGTCTGAGCTGCACAGAGAAAAACACTAGGCTTCTCCTTCCATCCAGGACCTCCTACCTGAAGTCACCCTGCCTCCAGGAAGAAGACGACTTGCCTTCCTATTGCAACTAAAGCACAGTTTTTCCTGAAGCACTGCAGACTTTTGAAGAGGCACGGGCCCAGAGGCCTAGCTTGGGCTTTCCTTGGTGAGGCCGTTCACTAGATGCAGAACACCCTGCCTCGAGAAGTTGATTAAGGGAGGAAAACAGTGTGTACTCTGTGTCTCATTGGACTTGTTAAAAACCACAGAGATGTATGCTGCCTGTGCCCATGGAAATGGGGGCATGATGGTACTAGCCTTGCTTTCCGTTTGGAAAGCTCCATTCTTGCCGCCGGGAAGCTCCCTGAAATTCTCTGCTGTTGACAGGCCTCTGGTCCCTCTACATTGGTGTGGGAAGAAAATGAGTTTTCTCTGGCTACACACGGAGCTTCTTTGGCCGGGGTGGGGCTCACCTTGCCATGCTCTAGAGCTAAAGGGAATCTCAACGTGAGTCCTTGCCTCGAGGTAAGGCCCTTGAGTAGCCCTGCAGAAAGGGAGGCATTCAGCTCTTTCCATTAGCTCTTAGTCGCTGTTCTCCTTTACTTTAAAGGAAGTACCCTTTTCAGGACTCCTAGGCCTCTCGGGTGAGCATCATTTTTGTTCCAAGATCCCTGAGTATCTCCACACCCCTGTAGGCCTGCTGAGCAACAACGAGGCCCATTGGTCCCTCGGAGTTCCTCTGTGTCTGCTGAGTCATGGGCAACACACTGCACTCTTTCTTGTCATATCTTGATTCACAGCACTCGCACAAGTTCACGAGCACCGTTCTAGCAAGTTCCAACATGCCGTGGAAGTCGAACTCATTCTTTAGACTGAGCTGCACAGAGGAAAAACACTAGGCTTCTTCTTCCATCTAAGACCTCTTACCTGAAGTTACACTGCCATCAGGAGAAACACTGCTTGCATTCTCATTGCAACTAAAGCAGAGTTTTTCCTGTAGCACTGCAGGCTTTTGAAGAGGCACGGGCCCATGGGCCTAGCTAGGGCCTTCCTTGGTGAGGCCGTTCACAAGACGCAGAACACCCTGCCTCGAGAAGTTGATTCAGGGAAGCAACCAGTGTGTACCCTGTGGTTCTTTTGACTTGTTAGAAACCACAGAGATGTATGCTGCCTGTGCCCAGGGTAATGGGGGCATGATGGTACTAGCCTTGCTTTCCATTTGGAAAGCCCCATTCTTGCTGCCGTGAAGCTCCCTGAAATTCTCTGCTGTTAACAGCTCTCTGGCCACTGTAGGCATGGGTGTGGGAAGAAAATGAGATTTCTCTGGCTACACACGGAGCTTCATTGGCCCGGTTGGGGCTCACCTTGCCATGCTCTAGAGCTAAAGGGAATCTCAACGTGAGTCCTTGCCTCGAGGTAAGGCCCTGAGTAGCCCTGCAGAAAGGGAGGCATGCAGCTCTTTCCATGAGCTCTTAGTGGAGGTTCCGCTTTATGTTAAAGGAAGCACCCTTTTCAGGACTCCTAGGCCCTTCGGGTGAGCATCATTTTTGTTCCAAGATCACTGACGCCCTCCACACCCCTGTGGGCCTGCTGAGCAGCATTGATTCCCATACGACCCTCGGAGGCCCTCTGTGTCTGCCGAGTCTCTGGCAACACACTGTACGTTACTTCAATAGAGCTATATTTCCAGAGCACTCGAACAGCATCAGAACCACATTTCTAGGCAGTCCAACATGTCCTGCAAGTTTTCGAGATTGCCCTCGTCTGAGCTGCCCTGAGAACACACTCTTCTTAGAATTTATCGAGGACCTCTTTCCTGAAGTCACTCTATTCAAGGAGAAATACAGCATCCTAACATGCTGTGTCGCTCACAGTGCAAGCAACGGGAGAACTTGCCTCGAGGTAAGGCCCTGAAATGCTATGCAGAAGCGGAGGTGTGTAGCCGTTTCCATGAGGCCGTAGTCGCCGCTCTGCAGCATTTTAACGCCAGTACGCTTTTCAGGACTCCTAGGTGCCTCGCCTGGAAACCCTATTCCCTGCAAGAAGAGCAAGTACCCTCAGGCTCCCCTGGCCCTTCTAAGCAATATCCAGGCCCGTAGCTTTCCGACTCACAGTGTGTATGCCGAGTGTAGGGCAACACAGTGCACTCTTATTGGGACATCTTGAGTAAGCCAGCACTCATACAAGGTTCACGAGCACCGTTCTAGCAAGTTCCTACATGCCGTGGAAGTCGCACTCATTCCCTGGTCTGAGCTGCACAGAGAAAAACACTAGGCTTCTCCTTCCATCCAGGACCTCCTACCTGAAGTCACCCTGCCTCCAGGAAGAAGACGACTTGCCTTCCTATTGCAACTAAAGCACAGTTTTTCCTGAAGCACTGCAGACTTTTGAAGAGGCACGGGCCCAGAGGCCTAGCTTGGGCTTTCCTTGGTGAGGCCGTTCACTAGATGCAGAACACCCTGCCTCGAGAAGTTGATTAAGGGAGGAAAACAGTGTGTACTCTGTGTCTCATTGGACTTGTTAAAAACCACAGAGATGTATGCTGCCTGTGCCCATGGAAATGGGGGCATGATGGTACTAGCCTTGCTTTCCGTTTGGAAAGCTCCAGTCTTGCCGCCGGGAAGCTCCCTGAAATTCTCTGCTGTTGACAGGCCTCTGGTCCCTCTACATTGGTGTGGGAAGAAAATGAGTTTTCTCTGGCTACACACGGAGCTTCTTTGGCCGGGGTGGGGCTCACCTTGCCATGCTCTAGAGCTAAAGGGAATCTCAACGTGAGTCCTTGCCTCGAGGTAAGGCCCTTGAGTAGCCCTGCAGAAAGGGAGGCATTCAGCTCTTTCCATTAGCTCTTAGTCGCTGTTCTCCTTTACTTTAAAGGAAGTACCCTTTTCAGGACTCCTAGGCCTCTCGGGTGAGCATCATTTTTGTTCCAAGATCCCTGAGTATCTCCACACCCCTGTAGGCCTGCTGAGCAACAACGAGGCCCATTGGTCCCTCGGAGTTCCTCTGTGTCTGCTGAGTCATGGGCAACACACTGCACTCTTTCTTGTCATATCTTGATTCACAGCACTCGCACGAGTTCACGAGCACCGTTCTAGCAAGTTCCAACATGCCGTGGAAGTCGAACTCATTCTTTAGACTGAGCTGCACAGAGGAAAAACACTAGGCTTCTTCTTCCATCTAAGACCTCTTACCTGAAGTTACACTGCCATCAGGAGAAACACTGCTTGCATTCTCATTGCAACTAAAGCAGAGTTTTTCCTGTAGCACTGCAGGCTTTTGAAGAGGCACGGGCCCATGGGCCTAGCTAGGGCCTTCCTTGGTGAGGCCGTTCACAAGACGCAGAACACCCTGCCTCGAGAAGTTGATTCAGGGAAGCAACCAGTGTGTACCCTGTGGTTCTTTTGACTTGTTAGAAACCACAGAGATGTATGCTGCCTGTGCCCAGGGTAATGGGGGCATGATGGTACTAGCCTTGCTTTCCATTTGGAAAGCCCCATTCTTGCTGCCGTGAAGCTCCCTGAAATTCTCTGCTGTTAACAGCTCTCTGGCCACTGTAGGCATGGGTGTGGGAAGAAAATGAGATTTCTCTGGCTACACACGGAGCTTCATTGGCCCGGTTGGGGCTCACCTTGCCATGCTCTAGAGCTAAAGGGAATCTCAACGTGAGTCCTTGCCTCGAGCTAAGGCCCTGAGTAGCCCTGCAGAAAGGGAGGCATGCAGCTCTTTCCATGAGCTCTTAGTGGAGGTTCCGCTTTATGTTAAAGGAAGCACCCTTTTCAGGACTCCTAGGCCCTTCGGGTGAGCATCATTTTTGTTCCAAGATCACTGACGCCCTCCACACCCCTGTGGGCCTGCTGAGCAGCATTGATTCCCATACGACCCTCGGAGGCCCTCTGTGTCTGCCGAGTCTCTGGCAACACACTGTACGTTACTTCAAAAGAGCTATATTTCCAGAGCACTCGAACAGCATCAGAACCACATTTCTAGGCAGTCCAACATGTCCTGCAAGTTTTCGAGATTGCCCTCGTCTGAGCTGCCCTGAGAACACACTCTTCTTAGAATTTATCGAGGACCTCTTTCCTGAAGTCACTCTATTCAAGGAGAAATACAGCATCCTAACATGCTGTGTCGCTCACAGTGCAAGCAACGGGAGAACTTGCCTCGAGGTAAGGCCCTGAAATGCTATGCAGAAGCGGAGGTGTGTAGCCGTTTCCATGAGGCCGTAGTCGCCGCTCTGCAGCATTTTAACGCCAGTACGCTTTTCAGGACTCCTAGGTGCCTCGCCTGGAAACCCTATTCCCTGCAAGAAGAGCAAGTACCCTCAGGCTCCCCTGGCCCTTCTAAGCAATATCCAGGCCCGTAGCTTTCCGACTCACAGTGTGTATGCCGAGTGTAGGGCAACACAGTGCACTCTTATTGGGACATCTTGAGTAAGCCAGCACTCATACAAGGTTCACGAGCACCGTTCTAGCAAGTTCCTACATGCCGTGGAAGTCGCACTCATTCCCTGGTCTGAGCTGCACAGAGAAAAACACTAGGCTTCTCCTTCCATCCAGGACCTCCTACCTGAAGTCACCCTGCCTCCAGGAAGAAGACGACTTGCCTTCCTATTGCAACTAAAGCACAGTTTTTCCTGAAGCACTGCAGACTTTTGAAGAGGCACGGGCCCAGAGGCCTAGCTTGGGCTTTCCTTGGTGAGGCCGTTCACTAGATGCAGAACACCCTGCCTCGAGAAGTTGATTAAGGGAGGAAAACAGTGTGTACTCTGTGTCTCATTGGACTTGTTAAAAACCACAGAGATGTATGCTGCCTGTGCCCATGGAAATGGGGGCATGATGGTACTAGCCTTGCTTTCCGTTTGGAAAGCTCCAGTCTTGCCGCCGGGAAGCTCCCTGAAATTCTCTGCTGTTGACAGGCCTCTGGTCCCTCTACATTGGTGTGGGAAGAAAATGAGTTTTCTCTGGCTACACACGGAGCTTCTTTGGCCGGGGTGGGGCTCACCTTGCCATGCTCTAGAGCTAAAGGGAATCTCAACGTGAGTCCTTGCCTCGAGGTAAGGCCCTTGAGTAGCCCTGCAGAAAGGGAGGCATTCAGCTCTTTCCATTAGCTCTTAGTCGCTGTTCTCCTTTACTTTAAAGGAAGTACCCTTTTCAGGACTCCTAGGCCTCTCGGGTGAGCATCATTTTTGTTCCAAGATCCCTGAGTATCTCCACACCCCTGTAGGCCTGCTGAGCAACAACGAGGCCCATTGGTCCCTCGGAGTTCCTCTGTGTCTGCTGAGTCATGGGCAACACACTGCACTCTTTCTTGTCATATCTTGATTCACAGCACTCGCACGAGTTCACGAGCACCGTTCTAGCAAGTTCCAACATGCCGTGGAAGTCGAACTCATTCTTTAGACTGAGCTGCACAGAGGAAAAACACTAGGCTTCTTCTTCCATCTAAGACCTCTTACCTGAAGTTACACTGCCATCAGGAGAAACACTGCTTGCATTCTCATTGCAACTAAAGCAGAGTTTTTCCTGTAGCACTGCAGGCTTTTGAAGAGGCACGGGCCCATGGGCCTAGCTAGGGCCTTCCTTGGTGAGGCCGTTCACAAGACGCAGAACACCCTGCCTCGAGAAGTTGATTCAGGGAAGCAACCAGTGTGTACCCTGTGGTTCTTTTGACTTGTTAGAAACCACAGAGATGTATGCTGCCTGTGCCCAGGGTAATGGGGGCATGATGGTACTAGCCTTGCTTTCCATTTGGAAAGCCCCATTCTTGCTGCCGTGAAGCTCCCTGAAATTCTCTGCTGTTAACAGCTCTCTGGCCACTGTAGGCATGGGTGTGGGAAGAAAATGAGATTTCTCTGGCTACACACGGAGCTTCATTGGCCCGGTTGGGGCTCACCTTGCCATGCTCTAGAGCTAAAGGGAATCTCAACGTGAGTCCTTGCCTCGAGGTAAGGCCCTGAGTAGCCCTGCAGAAAGGGAGGCATGCAGCTCTTTCCATGAGCTCTTAGTGGAGGTTCCGCTTTATGTTAAAGGAAGCACCCTTTTCAGGACTCCTAGGCCCTTCGGGTGAGCATCATTTTTGTTCCAAGATCACTGACGCCCTCCACACCCCTGTGGGCCTGCTGAGCAGCATTGATTCCCATACGACCCTCGGAGGCCCTCTGTGTCTGCCGAGTCTCTGGCAACACACTGTACGTTACTTCAATAGAGCTATATTTCCAGAGCACTCGAACAGCATCAGAACCACATTTCTAGGCAGTCCAACATGTCCTGCAAGTTTTCGAGATTGCCCTCGTCTGAGCTGCCCTGAGAACACACTCTTCTTAGAATTTATCGAGGACCTCTTTCCTGAAGTCACTCTATTCAAGGAGAAATACAGCATCCTAACATGCTGTGTCGCTCACAGTGCAAGCAACGGGAGAACTTGCCTCGAGGTAAGGCCCTGAAATGCTATGCAGAAGCGGAGGTGTGTAGCCGTTTCCATGAGGCCGTAGTCGCCGCTCTGCAGCATTTTAACGCCAGTACGCTTTTCAGGACTCCTAGGTGCCTCGCCTGGAAACCCTATTCCCTGCAAGAAGAGCAAGTACCCTCAGGCTCCCCTGGCCCTTCTAAGCAATATCCAGGCCCGTAGCTTTCCGACTCACAGTGTGTATGCCGAGTGTAGGGCAACACAGTGCACTCTTATTGGGACATCTTGAGTAAGCCAGCACTCATACAAGGTTCACGAGCACCGTTCTAGCAAGTTCCTACATGCCGTGGAAGTCGCACTCATTCCCTGGTCTGAGCTGCACAGAGAAAAACACTAGGCTTCTCCTTCCATCCAGGACCTCCTACCTGAAGTCACCCTGCCTCCAGGAAGAAGACGACTTGCCTTCCTATTGCAACTAAAGCACAGTTTTTCCTGAAGCACTGCAGACTTTTGAAGAGGCACGGGCCCAGAGGCCTAGCTTGGGCTTTCCTTGGTGAGGCCGTTCACTAGATGCAGAACACCCTGCCTCGAGAAGTTGATTAAGGGAGGAAAACAGTGTGTACTCTGTGTCTCATTGGACTTGTTAAAAACCACAGAGATGTATGCTGCCTGTGCCCATGGAAATGGGGGCATGATGGTACTAGCCTTGCTTTCCGTTTGGAAAGCTCCATTCTTGCCGCCGGGAAGCTCCCTGAAATTCTCTGCTGTTGACAGGCCTCTGGTCCCTCTACATTGGTGTGGGAAGAAAATGAGTTTTCTCTGGCTACACACGGAGCTTCTTTGGCCGGGGTGGGGCTCACCTTGCCATGCTCTAGAGCTAAAGGGAATCTCAACGTGAGTCCTTGCCTCGAGGTAAGGCCCTTGAGTAGCCCTGCAGAAAGGGAGGCATTCAGCTCTTTCCATTAGCTCTTAGTCGCTGTTCTCCTTTACTTTAAAGGAAGTACCCTTTTCAGGACTCCTAGGCCTCTCGGGTGAGCATCATTTTTGTTCCAAGATCCCTGAGTATCTCCACACCCCTGTAGGCCTGCTGAGCAACAACGAGGCCCATTGGTCCCTCGGAGTTCCTCTGTGTCTGCTGAGTCATGGGCAACACACTGCACTCTTTCTTGTCATATCTTGATTCACAGCACTCGCACGAGTTCACGAGCACCGTTCTAGCAAGTTCCAACATGCCGTGGAAGTCGAACTCATTCTTTAGACTGAGCTGCACAGAGGAAAAACACTAGGCTTCTTCTTCCATCTAAGACCTCTTACCTGAAGTTACACTGCCATCAGGAGAAACACTGCTTGCATTCTCATTGCAACTAAAGCAGAGTTTTTCCTGTAGCACTGCAGGCTTTTGAAGAGGCACGGGCCCATGGGCCTAGCTAGGGCCTTCCTTGGTGAGGCCGTTCACAAGACGCAGAACACCCTGCCTCGAGAAGTTGATTCAGGGAAGCAACCAGTGTGTACCCTGTGGTTCTTTTGACTTGTTAGAAACCACAGAGATGTATGCTGCCTGTGCCCAGGGTAATGGGGGCATGATGGTACTAGCCTTGCTTTCCATTTGGAAAGCCCCATTCTTGCTGCCGTGAAGCTCCCTGAAATTCTCTGCTGTTAACAGCTCTCTGGCCACTGTAGGCATGGGTGTGGGAAGAAAATGAGATTTCTCTGGCTACACACGGAGCTTCATTGGCCCGGTTGGGGCTCACCTTGCCATGCTCTAGAGCTAAAGGGAATCTCAACGTGAGTCCTTGCCTCGAGGTAAGGCCCTGAGTAGCCCTGCAGAAAGGGAGGCATGCAGCTCTTTCCATGAGCTCTTAGTGGAGGTTCCGCTTTATGTTAAAGGAAGCACCCTTTTCAGGACTCCTAGGCCCTTCGGGTGAGCATCATTTTTGTTCCAAGATCACTGACGCCCTCCACACCCCTGTGGGCCTGCTGAGCAGCATTGATTCCCATACGACCCTCGGAGGCCCTCTGTGTCTGCCGAGTCTCTGGCAACACACTGTACGTTACTTCAATAGAGCTATATTTCCAGAGCACTCGAACAGCATCAGAACCACATTTCTAGGCAGTCCAACATGTCCTGCAAGTTTTCGAGATTGCCCTCGTCTGAGCTGCCCTGAGAACACACTCTTCTTAGAATTTATCGAGGACCTCTTTCCTGAAGTCACTCTATTCAAGGAGAAATACAGCATCCTAACATGCTGTGTCGCTCACAGTGCAAGCAACGGGAGAACTTGCCTCGAGGTAAGGCCCTGAAATGCTATGCAGAAGCGGAGGTGTGTAGCCGTTTCCATGAGGCCGTAGTCGCCGCTCTGCAGCATTTTAACGCCAGTACGCTTTTCAGGACTCCTAGGTGCCTCGCCTGGAAACCCTATTCCCTGCAAGAAGAGCAAGTACCCTCAGGCTCCCCTGGCCCTTCTAAGCAATATCCAGGCCCGTAGCTTTCCGACTCACAGTGTGTATGCCGAGTGTAGGGCAACACAGTGCACTCTTATCGGGACATCTTGAGTAAGCCAGCACTCATACAAGGTTCACGAGCACCGTTCTAGCAAGTTCCTACATGCCGTGGAAGTCGCACTCATTCCCTGGTCTGAGCTGCACAGAGAAAAACACTAGGCTTCTCCTTCCATCCAGGACCTCCTACCTGAAGTCACCCTGCCTCCAGGAAGAAGACGACTTGCCTTCCTATTGCAACTAAAGCACAGTTTTTCCTGAAGCACTGCAGACTTTTGAAGAGGCACGGGCCCAGAGGCCTAGCTTGGGCTTTCCTTGGTGAGGCCGTTCACTAGATGCAGAACACCCTGCCTCGAGAAGTTGATTAAGGGAGGAAAACAGTGTGTACTCTGTGTCTCATTGGACTTGTTAAAAACCACAGAGATGTATGCTGCCTGTGCCCATGGAAATGGGGGCATGATGGTACTAGCCTTGCTTTCCGTTTGGAAAGCTCCATTCTTGCCGCCGGGAAGCTCCCTGAAATTCTCTGCTGTTGACAGGCCTCTGGTCCCTCTACATTGGTGTGGGAAGAAAATGAGTTTTCTCTGGCTACACACGGAGCTTCTTTGGCCGGGGTGGGGCTCACCTTGCCATGCTCTAGAGCTAAAGGGAATCTCAACGTGAGTCCTTGCCTCGAGGTAAGGCCCTTGAGTAGCCCTGCAGAAAGGGAGGCATTCAGCTCTTTCCATTAGCTCTTAGTCGCTGTTCTCCTTTACTTTAAAGGAAGTACCCTTTTCAGGACTCCTAGGCCTCTCGGGTGAGCATCATTTTTGTTCCAAGATCCCTGAGTATCTCCACACCCCTGTAGGCCTGCTGAGCAACAACGAGGCCCATTGGTCCCTCGGAGTTCCTCTGTGTCTGCTGAGTCATGGGCAACACACTGCACTCTTTCTTGTCATATCTTGATTCACAGCACTCGCACGAGTTCACGAGCACCGTTCTAGCAAGTTCCAACATGCCGTGGAAGTCGAACTCATTCTTTAGACTGAGCTGCACAGAGGAAAAACACTAGGCTTCTTCTTCCATCTAAGACCTCTTACCTGAAGTTACACTGCCATCAGGAGAAACACTGCTTGCATTCTCATTGCAACTAAAGCAGAGTTTTTCCTGTAGCACTGCAGGCTTTTGAAGAGGCACGGGCCCATGGGCCTAGCTAGGGCCTTCCTTGGTGAGGCCGTTCACAAGACGCAGAACACCCTGCCTCGAGAAGTTGATTCAGGGAAGCAACCAGTGTGTACCCTGTGGTTCTTTTGACTTGTTAGAAACCACAGAGATGTATGCTGCCTGTGCCCAGGGTAATGGGGGCATGATGGTACTAGCCTTGCTTTCCATTTGGAAAGCCCCATTCTTGCTGCCGTGAAGCTCCCTGAAATTCTCTGCTGTTAACAGCTCTCTGGCCACTGTAGGCATGGGTGTGGGAAGAAAATGAGATTTCTCTGGCTACACACGGAGCTTCATTGGCCCGGTTGGGGCTCACCTTGCCATGCTCTAGAGCTAAAGGGAATCTCAACGTGAGTCCTTGCCTCGAGGTAAGGCCCTGAGTAGCCCTGCAGAAAGGGAGGCATGCAGCTCTTTCCATGAGCTCTTAGTGGAGGTTCCGCTTTATGTTAAAGGAAGCACCCTTTTCAGGACTCCTAGGCCCTTCGGGTGAGCATCATTTTTGTTCCAAGATCACTGACGCCCTCCACACCCCTGTGGGCCTGCTGAGCAGCATTGATTCCCATACGACCCTCGGAGGCCCTCTGTGTCTGCCGAGTCTCTGGCAACACACTGTACGTTACTTCAATAGAGCTATATTTCCAGAGCACTCGAACAGCATCAGAACCACATTTCTAGGCAGTCCAACATGTCCTGCAAGTTTTCGAGATTGCCCTCGTCTGAGCTGCCCTGAGAACACACTCTTCTTAGAATTTATCGAGGACCTCTTTCCTGAAGTCACTCTATTCAAGGAGAAATACAGCATCCTAACATGCTGTGTCGCTCACAGTGCAAGCAACGGGAGAACTTGCCTCGAGGTAAGGCCCTGAAATGCTATGCAGAAGCGGAGGTGTGTAGCCGTTTCCATGAGGCCGTAGTCGCCGCTCTGCAGCATTTTAACGCCAGTACGCTTTTCAGGACTCCTAGGTGCCTCGCCTGGAAACCCTATTCCCTGCAAGAAGAGCAAGTACCCTCAGGCTCCCCTGGCCCTTCTAAGCAATATCCAGGCCCGTAGCTTTCCGACTCACAGTGTGTATGCCGAGTGTAGGGCAACACAGTGCACTCTTATCGGGACATCTTGAGTAAGCCAGCACTCATACAAGGTTCACGAGCACCGTTCTAGCAAGTTCCTACATGCCGTGGAAGTCGCACTCATTCCCTGGTCTGAGCTGCACAGAGAAAAACACTAGGCTTCTCCTTCCATCCAGGACCTCCTACCTGAAGTCACCCTGCCTCCAGGAAGAAGACGACTTGCCTTCCTATTGCAACTAAAGCACAGTTTTTCCTGAAGCACTGCAGACTTTTGAAGAGGCACGGGCCCAGAGGCCTAGCTTGGGCTTTCCTTGGTGAGGCCGTTCACTAGATGCAGAACACCCTGCCTCGAGAAGTTGATTAAGGGAGGAAAACAGTGTGTACTCTGTGTCTCATTGGACTTGTTAAAAACCACAGAGATGTATGCTGCCTGTGCCCATGGAAATGGGGGCATGATGGTACTAGCCTTGCTTTCCGTTTGGAAAGCTCCATTCTTGCCGCCGGGAAGCTCCCTGAAATTCTCTGCTGTTGACAGGCCTCTGGTCCCTCTACATTGGTGTGGGAAGAAAATGAGTTTTCTCTGGCTACACACGGAGCTTCTTTGGCCGGGGTGGGGCTCACCTTGCCATGCTCTAGAGCTAAAGGGAATCTCAACGTGAGTCCTTGCCTCGAGGTAAGGCCCTTGAGTAGCCCTGCAGAAAGGGAGGCATTCAGCTCTTTCCATTAGCTCTTAGTCGCTGTTCTCCTTTACTTTAAAGGAAGTACCCTTTTCAGGACTCCTAGGCCTCTCGGGTGAGCATCATTTTTGTTCCAAGATCCCTGAGTATCTCCACACCCCTGTAGGCCTGCTGAGCAACAACGAGGCCCATTGGTCCCTCGGAGTTCCTCTGTGTCTGCTGAGTCATGGGCAACACACTGCACTCTTTCTTGTCATATCTTGATTCACAGCACTCGCACGAGTTCACGAGCACCGTTCTAGCAAGTTCCAACATGCCGTGGAAGTCGAACTCATTCTTTAGACTGAGCTGCACAGAGGAAAAACACTAGGCTTCTTCTTCCATCTAAGACCTCTTACCTGAAGTTACACTGCCATCAGGAGAAACACTGCTTGCATTCTCATTGCAACTAAAGCAGAGTTTTTCCTGTAGCACTGCAGGCTTTTGAAGAGGCACGGGCCCATGGGCCTAGCTAGGGCCTTCCTTGGTGAGGCCGTTCACAAGACGCAGAACACCCTGCCTCGAGAAGTTGATTCAGGGAAGCAACCAGTGTGTACCCTGTGGTTCTTTTGACTTGTTAGAAACCACAGAGATGTATGCTGCCTGTGCCCAGGGTAATGGGGGCATGATGGTACTAGCCTTGCTTTCCATTTGGAAAGCCCCATTCTTGCTGCCGTGAAGCTCCCTGAAATTCTCTGCTGTTAACAGCTCTCTGGCCACTGTAGGCATGGGTGTGGGAAGAAAATGAGATTTCTCTGGCTACACACGGAGCTTCATTGGCCCGGTTGGGGCTCACCTTGCCATGCTCTAGAGCTAAAGGGAATCTCAACGTGAGTCCTTGCCTCGAGGTAAGGCCCTGAGTAGCCCTGCAGAAAGGGAGGCATGCAGCTCTTTCCATGAGCTCTTAGTGGAGGTTCCGCTTTATGTTAAAGGAAGCACCCTTTTCAGGACTCCTAGGCCCTTCGGGTGAGCATCATTTTTGTTCCAAGATCACTGACGCCCTCCACACCCCTGTGGGCCTGCTGAGCAGCATTGATTCCCATACGACCCTCGGAGGCCCTCTGTGTCTGCCGAGTCTCTGGCAACACACTGTACGTTACTTCAATAGAGCTATATTTCCAGAGCACTCGAACAGCATCAGAACCACATTTCTAGGCAGTCCAACATGTCCTGCAAGTTTTCGAGATTGCCCTCGTCTGAGCTGCCCTGAGAACACACTCTTCTTAGAATTTATCGAGGACCTCTTTCCTGAAGTCACTCTATTCAAGGAGAAATACAGCATCCTAACATGCTGTGTCGCTCACAGTGCAAGCAACGGGAGAACTTGCCTCGAGGTAAGGCCCTGAAATGCTATGCAGAAGCGGAGGTGTGTAGCCGTTTCCATGAGGCCGTAGTCGCCGCTCTGCAGCATTTTAACGCCAGTACGCTTTTCAGGACTCCTAGGTGCCTCGCCTGGAAACCCTATTCCCTGCAAGAAGAGCAAGTACCCTCAGGCTCCCCTGGCCCTTCTAAGCAATATCCAGGCCCGTAGCTTTCCGACTCACAGTGTGTATGCCGAGTGTAGGGCAACACAGTGCACTCTTATCGGGACATCTTGAGTAAGCCAGCACTCATACAAGGTTCACGAGCACCGTTCTAGCAAGTTCCTACATGCCGTGGAAGTCGCACTCATTCCCTGGTCTGAGCTGCACAGAGAAAAACACTAGGCTTCTCCTTCCATCCAGGACCTCCTACCTGAAGTCACCCTGCCTCCAGGAAGAAGACGACTTGCCTTCCTATTGCAACTAAAGCACAGTTTTTCCTGAAGCACTGCAGACTTTTGAAGAGGCACGGGCCCAGAGGCCTAGCTTGGGCTTTCCTTGGTGAGGCCGTTCACTAGATGCAGAACACCCTGCCTCGAGAAGTTGATTAAGGGAGGAAAACAGTGTGTACTCTGTGTCTCATTGGACTTGTTAAAAACCACAGAGATGTATGCTGCCTGTGCCCATGGAAATGGGGGCATGATGGTACTAGCCTTGCTTTCCGTTTGGAAAGCTCCATTCTTGCCGCCGGGAAGCTCCCTGAAATTCTCTGCTGTTGACAGGCCTCTGGTCCCTCTACATTGGTGTGGGAAGAAAATGAGTTTTCTCTGGCTACACACGGAGCTTCTTTGGCCGGGGTGGGGCTCACCTTGCCATGCTCTAGAGCTAAAGGGAATCTCAACGTGAGTCCTTGCCTCGAGGTAAGGCCCTTGAGTAGCCCTGCAGAAAGGGAGGCATTCAGCTCTTTCCATTAGCTCTTAGTCGCTGTTCTCCTTTACTTTAAAGGAAGTACCCTTTTCAGGACTCCTAGGCCTCTCGGGTGAGCATCATTTTTGTTCCAAGATCCCTGAGTATCTCCACACCCCTGTAGGCCTGCTGAGCAACAACGAGGCCCATTGGTCCCTCGGAGTTCCTCTGTGTCTGCTGAGTCATGGGCAACACACTGCACTCTTTCTTGTCATATCTTGATTCACAGCACTCGCACGAGTTCACGAGCACCGTTCTAGCAAGTTCCAACATGCCGTGGAAGTCGAACTCATTCTTTAGACTGAGCTGCACAGAGGAAAAACACTAGGCTTCTTCTTCCATCTAAGACCTCTTACCTGAAGTTACACTGCCATCAGGAGAAACACTGCTTGCATTCTCATTGCAACTAAAGCAGAGTTTTTCCTGTAGCACTGCAGGCTTTTGAAGAGGCACGGGCCCATGGGCCTAGCTAGGGCCTTCCTTGGTGAGGCCGTTCACAAGACGCAGAACACCCTGCCTCGAGAAGTTGATTCAGGGAAGCAACCAGTGTGTACCCTGTGGTTCTTTTGACTTGTTAGAAACCACAGAGATGTATGCTGCCTGTGCCCAGGGTAATGGGGGCATGATGGTACTAGCCTTGCTTTCCATTTGGAAAGCCCCATTCTTGCTGCCGTGAAGCTCCCTGAAATTCTCTGCTGTTAACAGCTCTCTGGCCACTGTAGGCATGGGTGTGGGAAGAAAATGAGATTTCTCTGGCTACACACGGAGCTTCATTGGCCCGGTTGGGGCTCACCTTGCCATGCTCTAGAGCTAAAGGGAATCTCAACGTGAGTCCTTGCCTCGAGGTAAGGCCCTGAGTAGCCCTGCAGAAAGGGAGGCATGCAGCTCTTTCCATGAGCTCTTAGTGGAGGTTCCGCTTTATGTTAAAGGAAGCACCCTTTTCAGGACTCCTAGGCCCTTCGGGTGAGCATCATTTTTGTTCCAAGATCACTGACGCCCTCCACACCCCTGTGGGCCTGCTGAGCAGCATTGATTCCCATACGACCCTCGGAGGCCCTCTGTGTCTGCCGAGTCTCTGGCAACACACTGTACGTTACTTCAATAGAGCTATATTTCCAGAGCACTCGAACAGCATCAGAACCACATTTCTAGGCAGTCCAACATGTCCTGCAAGTTTTCGAGATTGCCCTCGTCTGAGCTGCCCTGAGAACACACTCTTCTTAGAATTTATCGAGGACCTCTTTCCTGAAGTCACTCTATTCAAGGAGAAATACAGCATCCTAACATGCTGTGTCGCTCACAGTGCAAGCAACGGGAGAACTTGCCTCGAGGTAAGGCCCTGAAATGCTATGCAGAAGCGGAGGTGTGTAGCCGTTTCCATGAGGCCGTAGTCGCCGCTCTGCAGCATTTTAACGCCAGTACGCTTTTCAGGACTCCTAGGTGCCTCGCCTGGAAACCCTATTCCCTGCAAGAAGAGCAAGTACCCTCAGGCTCCCCTGGCCCTTCTAAGCAATATCCAGGCCCGTAGCTTTCCGACTCACAGTGTGTATGCCGAGTGTAGGGCAACACAGTGCACTCTTATCGGGACATCTTGAGTAAGCCAGCACTCATACAAGGTTCACGAGCACCGTTCTAGCAAGTTCCTACATGCCGTGGAAGTCGCACTCATTCCCTGGTCTGAGCTGCACAGAGAAAAACACTAGGCTTCTCCTTCCATCCAGGACCTCCTACCTGAAGTCACCCTGCCTCCAGGAAGAAGACGACTTGCCTTCCTATTGCAACTAAAGCACAGTTTTTCCTGAAGCACTGCAGACTTTTGAAGAGGCACGGGCCCAGAGGCCTAGCTTGGGCTTTCCTTGGTGAGGCCGTTCACTAGATGCAGAACACCCTGCCTCGAGAAGTTGATTAAGGGAGGAAAACAGTGTGTACTCTGTGTCTCATTGGACTTGTTAAAAACCACAGAGATGTATGCTGCCTGTGCCCATGGAAATGGGGGCATGATGGTACTAGCCTTGCTTTCCGTTTGGAAAGCTCCATTCTTGCCGCCGGGAAGCTCCCTGAAATTCTCTGCTGTTGACAGGCCTCTGGTCCCTCTACATTGGTGTGGGAAGAAAATGAGTTTTCTCTGGCTACACACGGAGCTTCTTTGGCCGGGGTGGGGCTCACCTTGCCATGCTCTAGAGCTAAAGGGAATCTCAACGTGAGTCCTTGCCTCGAGGTAAGGCCCTTGAGTAGCCCTGCAGAAAGGGAGGCATTCAGCTCTTTCCATTAGCTCTTAGTCGCTGTTCTCCTTTACTTTAAAGGAAGTACCCTTTTCAGGACTCCTAGGCCTCTCGGGTGAGCATCATTTTTGTTCCAAGATCCCTGAGTATCTCCACACCCCTGTAGGCCTGCTGAGCAACAACGAGGCCCATTGGTCCCTCGGAGTTCCTCTGTGTCTGCTGAGTCATGGGCAACACACTGCACTCTTTCTTGTCATATCTTGATTCACAGCACTCGCACGAGTTCACGAGCACCGTTCTAGCAAGTTCCAACATGCCGTGGAAGTCGAACTCATTCTTTAGACTGAGCTGCACAGAGGAAAAACACTAGGCTTCTTCTTCCATCTAAGACCTCTTACCTGAAGTTACACTGCCATCAGGAGAAACACTGCTTGCATTCTCATTGCAACTAAAGCAGAGTTTTTCCTGTAGCACTGCAGGCTTTTGAAGAGGCACGGGCCCATGGGCCTAGCTAGGGCCTTCCTTGGTGAGGCCGTTCACAAGACGCAGAACACCCTGCCTCGAGAAGTTGATTCAGGGAAGCAACCAGTGTGTACCCTGTGGTTCTTTTGACTTGTTAGAAACCACAGAGATGTATGCTGCCTGTGCCCAGGGTAATGGGGGCATGATGGTACTAGCCTTGCTTTCCATTTGGAAAGCCCCATTCTTGCTGCCGTGAAGCTCCCTGAAATTCTCTGCTGTTAACAGCTCTCTGGCCACTGTAGGCATGGGTGTGGGAAGAAAATGAGATTTCTCTGGCTACACACGGAGCTTCATTGGCCCGGTTGGGGCTCACCTTGCCATGCTCTAGAGCTAAAGGGAATCTCAACGTGAGTCCTTGCCTCGAGGTAAGGCCCTGAGTAGCCCTGCAGAAAGGGAGGCATGCAGCTCTTTCCATGAGCTCTTAGTGGAGGTTCCGCTTTATGTTAAAGGAAGCACCCTTTTCAGGACTCCTAGGCCCTTCGGGTGAGCATCATTTTTGTTCCAAGATCACTGACGCCCTCCACACCCCTGTGGGCCTGCTGAGCAGCATTGATTCCCATACGACCCTCGGAGGCCCTCTGTGTCTGCCGAGTCTCTGGCAACACACTGTACGTTACTTCAATAGAGCTATATTTCCAGAGCACTCGAACAGCATCAGAACCACATTTCTAGGCAGTCCAACATGTCCTGCAAGTTTTCGAGATTGCCCTCGTCTGAGCTGCCCTGAGAACACACTCTTCTTAGAATTTATCGAGGACCTCTTTCCTGAAGTCACTCTATTCAAGGAGAAATACAGCATCCTAACATGCTGTGTCGCTCACAGTGCAAGCAACGGGAGAACTTGCCTCGAGGTAAGGCCCTGAAATGCTATGCAGAAGCGGAGGTGTGTAGCCGTTTCCATGAGGCCGTAGTCGCCGCTCTGCAGCATTTTAACGCCAGTACGCTTTTCAGGACTCCTAGGTGCCTCGCCTGGAAACCCTATTCCCTGCAAGAAGAGCAAGTACCCTCAGGCTCCCCTGGCCCTTCTAAGCAATATCCAGGCCCGTAGCTTTCCGACTCACAGTGTGTATGCCGAGTGTAGGGCAACACAGTGCACTCTTATTGGGACATCTTGAGTAAGCCAGCACTCATACAAGGTTCACGAGCACCGTTCTAGCAAGTTCCTACATGCCGTGGAAGTCGCACTCATTCCCTGGTCTGAGCTGCACAGAGAAAAACACTAGGCTTCTCCTTCCATCCAGGACCTCCTACCTGAAGTCACCCTGCCTCCAGGAAGAAGACGACTTGCCTTCCTATTGCAACTAAAGCACAGTTTTTCCTGAAGCACTGCAGACTTTTGAAGAGGCACGGGCCCAGAGGCCTAGCTTGGGCTTTCCTTGGTGAGGCCGTTCACTAGATGCAGAACACCCTGCCTCGAGAAGTTGATTAAGGGAGGAAAACAGTGTGTACTCTGTGTCTCATTGGACTTGTTAAAAACCACAGAGATGTATGCTGCCTGTGCCCATGGAAATGGGGGCATGATGGTACTAGCCTTGCTTTCCGTTTGGAAAGCTCCATTCTTGCCGCCGGGAAGCTCCCTGAAATTCTCTGCTGTTGACAGGCCTCTGGTCCCTCTACATTGGTGTGGGAAGAAAATGAGTTTTCTCTGGCTACACACGGAGCTTCTTTGGCCGGGGTGGGGCTCACCTTGCCATGCTCTAGAGCTAAAGGGAATCTCAACGTGAGTCCTTGCCTCGAGGTAAGGCCCTTGAGTAGCCCTGCAGAAAGGGAGGCATTCAGCTCTTTCCATTAGCTCTTAGTCGCTGTTCTCCTTTACTTTAAAGGAAGTACCCTTTTCAGGACTCCTAGGCCTCTCGGGTGAGCATCATTTTTGTTCCAAGATCCCTGAGTATCTCCACACCCCTGTAGGCCTGCTGAGCAACAACGAGGCCCATTGGTCCCTCGGAGTTCCTCTGTGTCTGCTGAGTCATGGGCAACACACTGCACTCTTTCTTGTCATATCTTGATTCACAGCACTCGCACGAGTTCACGAGCACCGTTCTAGCAAGTTCCAACATGCCGTGGAAGTCGAACTCATTCTTTAGACTGAGCTGCACAGAGGAAAAACACTAGGCTTCTTCTTCCATCTAAGACCTCTTACCTGAAGTTACACTGCCATCAGGAGAAACACTGCTTGCATTCTCATTGCAACTAAAGCAGAGTTTTTCCTGTAGCACTGCAGGCTTTTGAAGAGGCACGGGCCCATGGGCCTAGCTAGGGCCTTCCTTGGTGAGGCCGTTCACAAGACGCAGAACACCCTGCCTCGAGAAGTTGATTCAGGGAAGCAACCAGTGTGTACCCTGTGGTTCTTTTGACTTGTTAGAAACCACAGAGATGTATGCTGCCTGTGCCCATGGTAATGGGGGCATGATGGTACTAGCCTTGCTTTCCATTTGGAAAGCCCCATTCTTGCTGCCGTGAAGCTCCCTGAAATTCTCTGCTGTTAACAGCTCTCTGGCCACTGTAGGCATGGGTGTGGGAAGAAAATGAGATTTCTCTGGCTACACACGGAGCTTCATTGGCCCGGTTGGGGCTCACCTTGCCATGCTCTAGAGCTAAAGGGAATCTCAACGTGAGTCCTTGCCTCGAGGTAAGGCCCTGAGTAGCCCTGCAGAAAGGGAGGCATGCAGCTCTTTCCATGAGCTCTTAGTGGAGGTTCCGCTTTATGTTAAAGGAAGCACCCTTTTCAGGACTCCTAGGCCCTTCGGGTGAGCATCATTTTTGTTCCAAGATCACTGACGCCCTCCACACCCCTGTGGGCCTGCTGAGCAGCATTGATTCCCATACGACCCTCGGAGGCCCTCTGTGTCTGCCGAGTCTCTGGCAACACACTGTACGTTACTTCAATAGAGCTATATTTCCAGAGCACTCGAACAGCATCAGAACCACATTTCTAGGCAGTCCAACATGTCCTGCAAGTTTTCGAGATTGCCCTCGTCTGAGCTGCCCTGAGAACACACTCTTCTTAGAATTTATCGAGGACCTCTTTCCTGAAGTCACTCTATTCAAGGAGAAATACAGCATCCTAACATGCTGTGTCGCTCACAGTGCAAGCAACGGGAGAACTTGCCTCGAGGTAAGGCCCTGAAATGCTATGCAGAAGCGGAGGTGTGTAGCCGTTTCCATGAGGCCGTAGTCGCCGCTCTGCAGCATTTTAACGCCAGTACGCTTTTCAGGACTCCTAGGTGCCTCGCCTGGAAACCCTATTCCCTGCAAGAAGAGCAAGTACCCTCAGGCTCCCCTGGCCCTTCTAAGCAATATCCAGGCCCGTAGCTTTCCGACTCACAGTGTGTATGCCGAGTGTAGGGCAACACAGTGCACTCTTATTGGGACATCTTGAGTAAGCCAGCACTCATACAAGGTTCACGAGCACCGTTCTAGCAAGTTCCTACATGCCGTGGAAGTCGCACTCATTCCCTGGTCTGAGCTGCACAGAGAAAAACACTAGGCTTCTCCTTCCATCCAGGACCTCCTACCTGAAGTCACCCTGCCTCCAGGAAGAAGACGACTTGCCTTCCTATTGCAACTAAAGCACAGTTTTTCCTGAAGCACTGCAGACTTTTGAAGAGGCACGGGCCCAGAGGCCTAGCTTGGGCTTTCCTTGGTGAGGCCGTTCACTAGATGCAGAACACCCTGCCTCGAGAAGTTGATTAAGGGAGGAAAACAGTGTGTACTCTGTGTCTCATTGGACTTGTTAAAAACCACAGAGATGTATGCTGCCTGTGCCCATGGAAATGGGGGCATGATGGTACTAGCCTTGCTTTCCGTTTGGAAAGCTCCCATTCTTGCCGCCGGGAAGCTCCCTGAAATTCTCTGCTGTTGACAGGCCTCTGGTCCCTCTACATTGGTGTGGGAAGAAAATGAGTTTTCTCTGGCTACACACGGAGCTTCTTTGGCCGGGGTGGGGCTCACCTTGCCATGCTCTAGAGCTAAAGGGAATCTCAACGTGAGTCCTTGCCTCGAGGTAAGGCCCTTGAGTAGCCC